>NC_136809.1:0-217500 GCF_951216825.1 Electrona antarctica | reverse complement strand
ATCTATCTCTATAAAGGACTGCACAATAACACACATCTTAAATCTATCTCTATATGACTGCACATTAACACACCTCTTAAATCATAGGACTGCTCATTAACACACATCTTAAATCATAGGACTGCTCATTAACACACATCTTAAATCTATCTCTATAGGACTGCTCATTAACACACATTTTAAATCTATCTCTATAGGACTGCACATTAACACACATCTTAAATCTATCTCTATAAAGGACTGTACATTAAAACACATCTTAAATATATCTCTATAAAGGACTGCACATTAACACACATCTTAAATCTATCTCTATTAAGGACTGCACATTAACACACATCTTAAATCTATCTCTATAAAGGACTGCACATTAACACACATCTTAAATCTATCTCTATAGGACTGCTCATTAACACACATCTTAAATCTATCTCTATAAAGGACTGCACATTAAAACACATCTTAAATCTATCTCTTTAAAGGACTGCACATTAACACACATCTTAAATCTATCTCTATAGGACTGCTCATTAACACACATCTTAAATCTATCTCTATAAAGGACTGCTCATTAACACACATCTTAAATCTATCTCTATAAAGGACTGCACATTAACACACATCTTAAATCTGTCTCTATAAAGGACTGCTCATTAACACACATCTTAAATCTATCTCTATAGGACTGCACATTAACACACATCTTAAATCTGTCTCTATAAAGGACTGCTCATTAACACACATCTTAAATCTATCTCTATAGGACTGCTCATTAACACACATCTTAAATCTATCTCTATAAAGGACTGCACATTAACACACATCTTAAATCTGTCTCTATAAAGGACTGCTCATTAACACACATCTTAAATCTATCTCTATAGGACTGCTCATTAACACACATCTTAAATCTATCTCTATAAAGGACTGCACATTAACACACATCTTAAATCTATCTCTATAGGACTGCTCATTAACACACATCTTAAATCTATCTCTATAAAGGACTGCTCATTAACACACATCTTAAATCTATCTCTATAGGACTGCTCATTAAACACACATCTTAAATCTATCTCTATAAAGGACTGCACATTAAAACACATCTTAAATCTATCTCTTTAAAGGACTGCTCATTAACACACATCTTAAATCATAGGACTGCACATTAACACACATCTTAAATCTATCTCTATAGGACTGCTCATTAACACACATCTTAAATCTATCTCTATAAAGGACTGCTCATTAACACACATCTTAAATCTATCTCTATAGGACTGCTCATTAACACACATCTTAAATCTATCTCTATAAAGGACTGCACATTAAAACACATCTTAAATCTATCTCTATAGGACTGCTCATTAACACACATCTTAAATCTATCTCTATAAAGGACTGCTCATTAACACACATCTTAAATCTATCTCTATAGGACTGCTCATTAACACACATCTTAAATCTATCTCTATAAAGGACTGCTCATTAACACACATCTTAAATCTATCTCTATAAAGGACTGCACAATAACACACATCTTAAATCTATCTCTATATGACTGCACATTAACACACCTCTTAAATCATAGGACTGCTCATTAACACACATCTTAAATCATAGGACTGCTCATTAACACACATCTTAAATCTATCTCTATAGGACTGCTCATTAACACACATTTTAAATCTATCTCTATAGGACTGCACATTAACACACATCTTAAATCTATCTCTATAAAGGACTGTACATTAAAACACATCTTAAATATATCTCTATAAAGGACTGCACATTAACACACATCTTAAATCTATCTCTATTAAGGACTGCACATTAACACACATCTTAAATCTATCTCTATAAAGGACTGCACATTAACACACATCTTAAATCTATCTCTATAAAGGACTGCTCATTAAAACACATCTTAAATATATCTCTATAAAGGACTGCACATTAAACCACATCTTAAATCTGTCTCTATAAAGGACTGCACATTAAAACATCTTAAAGGTATATTCAGTGATTTGACTTAATTCAAATATCACTTATTTTTTCTTTTTTTCTGGATAATCCTCCCTACTATAGAGTGTGCTGACCATATAAGGAGTTCCTCCCTGTCCCCAGTGAGCCCCTGGGGTAAAAAAACCCTAGTTTCAGTTTTGGTGGCGGGTGGCAAAGCCTTCATCCAATCAGGATGAGAGGGGCCTTCCTCCAATCATGATCGAGTGGGGGCGGGCCTTGGTGCACATGATGTTGGCCTGTTGCACTTCCCCCCACTGTAGAGCGTGCATGTGCACATTTTGTTACCGGGGCGGATTGGGTGGTTTTCCAAATCACCCAAATCACTGAATGCTCCTTTAAATGGTTCTATAAAGAACTGTACATTGTCAGACATTGTCCCACAATGAAAAACACATATTAAAAAACAATTTAGTTGTCAGACTTTTCACTGTAGTAATGGTCTAATTAATCACAATGCATTAATTGAGTTAATATAAAATTAAATATATAAAAAAACATCCTTTATATGTCATTTCCAATTGGAAGGTGGCTGTCCCAACCTCTAACCTCTGTCCCAACCTCTAACCTCTAACATCTAACCTCTAACCTCTGTCCCAACCTCTAACCTCTAACCTCTGTCCCAACCTCTAACCTCTGTCCCAAACTCTAACCTCTAACATCTAACCTCTAACCTCTGTCCCAACCTCTAACCTCTAACCTCTAACCTCTAACCCCTAACCTCTGTCCCAACCTCTAACCTCTAACCTCTGTCCCAACCTCTAACCTCTAACATCTAACCTCTAACCTCTGTCCCAACCTCTAACCTCTAACCTCTGTCCCAACCTCTAACCTCTGTCCCAAACTCTAACCTCTAACATCTAACCTCTAACCTCTGTCCCAACCTCTAACCTCTAACCTCTAACCCCTAACCTCTGTCCCAACCTCTAACCTCTAACCTCTGTCCCAACCTCTAACCTCTGTCCCAACCTCTAACCTCTAACCTCTAACCTCTGTCCCAACCTCTAACCTCTAACCTCTGTCCCAACCTCTAACCTCTAACCTCTGTCCCAACCTCTACCCCTACATTTAAATTCATGAAAAAAGTACTTAAATTATTTTTGTCACTTTCCTAAATATATTTTTTAATACCCCCAGATTTATTTTATAGGGAAGTTGAACTAATGAAATTGATTTCGTAGATTTTTTTTTTTTAAATAAAATAAAAAAATATATAAAACATGCTGTCCCATGTTTTCATGTCAACCGAAACAGAAAGAGTTTAAGTCCATAGATGGAGCCTGGTTTAAGCCACACCCCCACACTCTAAGTCCATAGATGGAGCCTGGTTTAAGCCACACCCCCACACTCTAAGTCCATAGATGGAGCCTGGTTTAAGCCACACCCCCACACATAGACTTTGCCCTATATCTTGCTCCAACCCTTTATACCCCATCCCTAAACTTATTTTCCATTTTTTACTATTTTAAAACATTTTAAAATAGAACAAATAGCCGATCTACAAGCTAACAACGTGTCGTTGGCTAATACGTTTAGGGATAAGAGGTAATTAAGGGGTGGTTAGTGTTCATCATGAGTAGCTAGTTTATTTCAGTCTGAAATTAATGTCTTCCAAAGTCTGAAAATCAGTGTGTGGTTTTCGAGTGTCACTATAGAGCGTCGCAGTCCCGCCCCCTACCATGGACCAGGAAATGAATCCCAATGCATTTTTCCCATAGACATTTCTAAAAGTATTTATTTAAAGACGGTTACGCCGCGGACAAAGCCAACTCGAGTCGTGACAACTCATGACAACACAAACAATATTTTGGACCAAACAAATAATTACAAAGAAGAAAAACAACAAAAAAAGTGTTGTAACCTGCCGTTTTTTCTTCTTTCTAATTATTTGTTCGGCCTAAAAAAATGTGTTTGTTGTCATGATTTGTCACGACTCGAGTTGGCTTTGTCCGCGGCGTAAACGTCTTTAAATAAATACTTTCTGAAATGTCTATGAGGAAAATTAACGGAGAATCATTTCCTGGTCCATGGTAGGGGGCGGGACTGCGACGCTCTATACCGAAACACATCATTTCTCATAAACTATTTTGTTTTTTCTGCTAAATGTGATGTTTCTATACATGTAGGCCTACTTTGACTATATAGAAGTGTCTATTTGTACGTCTCTAAATGTTTTGATGAATTGAACAAATTCTGCAAACTGTTAATACATATTTCAATCAATCAATCCATGTACATCAGTTCAAAGCTGTTTTTCTTAGCCATTTTTTGCCTATAGCATTGTAGAGTTAAGCTAAAAACTAGATAAACTTGTGCGTGCGTGCATGTGTGCGCGTGCGTGGCTGCGTGCGTGTGTTCACACTGCAGTGACTCAGACCGTATAGCTGGAGAGAGGTGAATGTTGAAGTGCAACAAGTGCGCCCTCTTTAGGCCATAATGTGACATTACAGCATGTTTTTCAAGGATATTCTTTTCTCACAAATCAATGCTATTGAACACTCTTTGCGTGCGTGCGTGCATGCGTGCGTGCGTGCGTGCGTGCGTGCATGCGTGTTTGTGTGTTCTAAGCTCTTAGCTGGCTTCACTGAGGACTGCATTTTTCACATAGTTGTATTTAGGAGATTAAGCAGTACAATAATCTGTACTATTACTAATACTGATACATCTAACAGTACATATGAGTACTATTAGTAATACTAATACTGATACATTAACACAGTACATCTGAGTACTATTAATAATACTAATAGTATGGCTGTACTGGCCAGTACAACTTAATGTATTGTCTTTCTCACCAGTGTGTGTGTGTGTGTGTGTGTGTGTGTGTGTGTGTGTGTGTGTGTGTGTGTGTGTGTGTGTGTGTGTGTGTGTGTGTGTGTGTGTGGCCCCTCCCATCCTCTCCACCCAGTTTCCTCTGAACGTAAATAGACCTCACAGGAGAGGTCAAGGGTCACGATGGGGGGGCTATTGTTCTCTGAGCTAGAACAAAGATATTAACACACATGCACACACACACACACACACACACACACACACACACACACACACACACACACACACACACACACACACACACACACACACACACACACACACACAGAGAGAGAGAGGTTAGTTGTGCATAGCAGCGTATCGGAATTTCAGCTTTTCGTATGCTCAGATACTTAAGATGAACTTATTAAATAGTTCCTTTCATACTTTAGATTAGTGTATTAATAGTTATTTTCATACTTTAGATGAAGTCATTAAATGTTGGTAGTTATATAGTAGTATATAGTTAGATAGTTAGTTGATAGTTGTTAGTGAACATGACGTTTTATAGTTTTAGATTAACTTATTAAATATTGGTAGAGACATCAGCGTTGTTGTAGATAGTTGTTAGTGACCATGACGTTTTATTAGGTTGGTAGAGACATCTGGGTTGTTGTAGATAGGTAGGCTAGTTGATAGTTGTTAGTGACCATGAAGTTTTATTATCTATAGTTATATAGTAGTATATAGTTAGATAGTTAGTTGATAGTTGTTAGTGCCCATGAAGTTTTATTATCTATAGTTATATAGTCGTATATAGTTAGATAGTTAGTTGATCTATAGTTATATAGTAGTATATAGTTAGATAGTTAGTTGATAGTTAGTTGATAGTTTTATTATCTATAGTTATATAGTAGTATATAGTTAGATAGTTAGTTGATCTATAGTTATATAGTAGTATATAGTTAGATAGTTAGTTGATAGTCCAGTATCAGTATTTTGTGAACATGAAGTTTTGCTTCTGCAGTGGAAGGAACACTCGCTGATACGGTATGTGTTCTTATGAAGAACAATGGATACATTGTAACAACTCTACTAATACTGTTTATTATAAGTATTGGATACATTGTATCTGTTGTGTTTATTATACAGTTACTGTTTATAATACTATATTGTTTTTATTGTTTACTTAATACTGTTGAACATATGCTAATACTGTAACATAAGTTTATTATGTTATGTTGTTACATGTTTAACGGTTGTCCTAGTAAACGTATGCTAATACTGTTGTGTTGTTTAGACAGATGCTAGGTTAATTGTTTACCTGGTGTCCTAGTAAACAGATGCTAGGTTCATTGTTTATACCTGTTGTCCTAGTAAACAGATGCTAGGTTCATTGTTTATACCTGGTGTCCTAGTAAACAGATGCTAGGTTCATTGTTTATACCTGGTGTCCTAGTAAACATATGCTAGGTTAATTGTTTACCTGTTGTCCTAGTAAACAGATGCTAGGTTAATTGTTTACTGTAATCCTAGTAAACAGATGCTAGGTTCATTGTTTACTGTAATCCTAGTAAACAGATGCTAGGTTCATTGTTTACTGTAATCCTAGTAAACAGATGCTAGGTTCATTGTTTATACCTGGTGTCCTAGTAAACAGATGCTAGGTTCATTGTTTATACCTGGTGTCCTAGTAAACAGATGATAGGTTCATTGTTTATACCTGGTGTCCTAGTAAACAGATGCTAGGTTCATTGTTTATACCTGGTGTCCTAGTAAACAGATGCAAGGTTCATTGTTTATACCTGGTGTCCTAGTAAACAGATGCTAGGTTCATTGTTTACTGTAATCCTAGTAAACAGATGCTAGGTTCATTGTTTACTGTTATCCTAGTAAACATATATATATATATATATATATATTAGGCCTGTCAGTCGATTAAAATATTTAATCGCGATTAATCGCATGATTGCCCATAGTTAATCGACGATTAATCGCAAATTAATCGCATGTTTTTTATCCGTTAAATATACCTTAAATCAGTGGTTCAAGATTTTTCATATCAAGGTCCATTATTTATTCTGCATTTGAGCCACGGACCACCATTTGATGACATTTAGCCTTCCAGACCCAAACTAAAGAACTGTATTGATGTTGGTACCATTAGGAGAGATAACAGGCTGTATGTTGATCAAAATAACATGTTTTCTAAGTTCTCTAATTGTGTAGACTTCTTGTAAATTAACTTTAAGTAATGCATTTGTTTAACAATTATTCAACTCTTTTGAGTTAAAGATCTATAAGGGTTAATTTGGTTACCAACCCTCCATCATTTAGCTGTGGGCCACCTGGAATCCCCTCAGGGACCACTGGTGGTCTTTTCAAGTTTTAAATACTCAACATGGGAGAATGCTTGCTTTATTGCAAATGCCATGGAAGAGGGAAACAAAATCATAAACTCAACACACACACACACACACACACACACACACACACACACACACACACACACACACACACACACACACACACACACACACACACACACACACACACACACACACGAGAGCCCCTGCCCCTCTCTCTCCTGCAAGTCAACATTAGCTTTAGCACTCATTAGCATGGTCTGTGTAGCATGATTAGCATCAAGCTTTCACAACTAACTAACTATGTTTGTCAACCAAAACTGCCAGAGTTTTGCTTTTGCCCAATGCCCACTTCAAAGAGCTTCTGATGTGAAGCAAAATAATTAATAACGAGCCCAACGGAGGAGGCATTCAGCCTCTGCTCACAGCTCAACTGCAGTGCCCAGTGCCCTATAGTACTGACGGTCCGGAGTCCGGACTGAGTGTGGGAATGGTAGAGAGAGAGTGGGGGGGGGATGAGAGAGAAGCGGGGCTATTGGAATCTGCCTGCCTGCATTCAGATGCATGCGTCTCTCAACCGTTCTGTCAAACTTCACCGTGCGTTAATCACGCGTTAATTAAATTAACGCCGTTAAAAGGACGTTGAGTTAACGCACGATTAACGCGTTAACTTTGACAGCCTTAATATATATATATATATATATATATAATAGATACCATTATATTAAAATACTATCTGTACTGTATTACAGTGAGATCAGATGAAACAAAGTGATGCCATAAAGAAGATGAATGAGATCCAACGAAGCATCGATGGATGGGAAGGCAAGGACATCGGTAAGGTCACCGAGGTCAAGGTCATTTATATAACCATATGGATGGGAAGGCAAGGACATCGGTAAGGTCACAGAGGTCAAGGTCACTGATATAACCATATACAACCCTGTTTACTATGCATGGGAAGGCAAGGACATCGGTAAGGTCAGAGGTCATAACAATAGCCCTCTGTATACTATGGATGGGAATGTCAGGTTTTCAGACTACGGCAGAAGATTGGGAGTGAGTCTGCTAGTGGAGGAGTTAATGTACTTTTAACTTCAGGTCATGATGCAGAGGTTCCCTTTGGCATGGAAGTACCTTAACTCCTCCACTAGAGGTCCCCTTTGGCATGGAAGTACCTTAACTCCTCCACTAGAGGTCCTCTTTGGCATGGAAGTACCTTAACTCCTCCACTAGAGGTCCCCTTTGGCATGGAAGTACCTTAACTCCTCCACTAGAGGTCCCCTTTGGCATGGAAGTACCTAAACTGCTCCACTATGCAGTCCCCTTTGGCATGGAATTACCTTAACTGCTCCACTATGCAGTCCCCTTTGGCATGGAAGTACCTTAACTCCTCCACTATACAGTCCCCTTTGGCATGGAAGTACCTTATCTCCTCCACTAGAGGTCCCCTTTGGCATGGAAGTACCTTAACTGCTCCACTATGCAGTTCCCTTTGGCATGGAAGTACCTTATCTCCTCCACTAGAGGTCCCCTTTGGCATGGAAGTACCTTAACTCCTCCACTATACAGTCCCCTTTGGCATGGAAGTACCTTATCTCCTCCACTAGAGGTCCTCTTTGGCATGGAAGTACCTTAACTGCTCCACTATGCAGTTCCCTTTGGCATGGAAGTACCTTAACTCCTCCACTAGAGGTCCCCTTTGGCATGGAAGTACCTTAACTCCTCCACTATGCAGTCCCCTTTGGCATGGAAGTACCTTAACTCCTCCACTAGAGGTCTCCTTTGGCATGGAAGTACCTTAACTCCTCCACTAGAGGTCCTCTTTGGCATGGAAGTACCTTAACTCCTCCACTATGCAGTCCCCTTTGGCATGGAAGTACCTTAACTCCTCCACTAGAGGTCCCCTTTGGCATGGAAGTACCTTAACTCCTCCACTATGCAGTCCCCTTTGGCATGGAAGTACCTTAACTCCTCCACTATGCAGTCCCCTTTGGCATGGAAGTACGTTAACTCCTCCACTAGAGGTCCCCTTTGGCATGGAAGTACCTTAACTCCTCCACTATGCAGTCCCCTTTGGCATGGAAGTACCTTAACTCCTCCACTAGAGGTCCCCTTTGGCATGGAAGTACCTTAACTCCTCCACTAGAGGTCCTCTTTGGCATGGAAGTACCTTAACTGCTCCACTATGCAGTCCCCTTTGGCATGGAAGCACCTTAACTCCTCCACTAGAGGTCCCCTTTGGCATGGAAGTACCTTAACTCCTCCACTATGCAGTCCCCTTTGGCATGGAAGTACCTTAACTGCTCCACTATGCAGTCCCCTTTGGCATGGAAGTACCTTAACTCCTCCACTAGAGGTCCCCTTTGGCATGGAAGTACCTTAACTGCTCCACTATGCAGTCCCCTTTGGCATGGAAGTACCTTAACACCTCCACTAGAGGTCCCCTTTGGCATGGAAGTACCTTAACTCCTCCACTATGCAGTCCCCTTTGGCATGGAAGTACCTTAACTCCTCCACTATGCAGTCCCCTTTGGCATGGAAGTAACTTAACTCCTCCACTATGCAGTCCCCTTTGGCATGGAAGTACCTTAACTCCTCCACTATGCAGTTCTGACTGCAATGGGAAGTTTATTCCACTGAGTTTGGGATGTGTGGAGCATATTGTCCCTGCACTTTTAGTGAATGTTCTGCCAGCGATCAGACTTTGAAGATATGGCGGTGCCATACCTTTGGTTGCTTTGAAGGCCAGCATCAGAGTTTTGTACTCCGGGAGCCAATGGAGGGAGCGGAGAAGGGGGAGGGGCGGTAACGGGAGCCAATGGAGGGAGCGGAGAAGGGGGGAGACATGTGAGAATTTTGGCTGGTTAAAGACCAAGTGTGCGGCATTCTGGATCAATTGGAGAGGCTTAAAGGAGCATGCCGGTAGGCCAGTAAGGAGAGTTACAATAGAGATAGAACAATAGAGTTACAATAGTCACGTTGTGATTTGTCTGGATTAGGAGCTGGGCTGACTCCTATGAGGAAGGGTCTAATCCTTCATATGTTACAATAGTCACGTTGTGATTTGTCTGGATTAGGAGCTGGGCTGACTCCTATGAGGAAGGGTCTAATCCTTCATATGTTACAATTGTCACGTTGTGATTTGTCTGGATTAGGAGCTGGGCTGACTCCTATGAGGAAGGGTCTAATCCTTCATATGTTACAATAGTCACGTTGTGATTTGTCTGGATTAGGAGCTGGGCTGACTCCTAGAGGAAGGGTCTAATCCTTCATATGTTACAATAGTCACGTTGTGATTTGTCTGGATTAGGAGCTGGGCTGACTCCTAGAGGAAGGGTCTAATCCTTCATATGTTACAATAGTCACGTTGTGATTTGTCTGGATCAGGAGCTGGGCTGACTCCTATGAGGAAGGGTCTAATCCTACATATGTTACAATAGTCACGTTGTGATTTGTCTGGATCAGGAGCTGGGCTGACTCCTAGAGGAAGGGTCTAATCCTTCATATGTTATAAATACTACTACTAGTAATTCTAATACTAAATAGTACTACTAATAGTACTAATAATAGATACTATGACTGTTGTCTGGATTAGGAGCTGGGCTGACTCCTGGGTGAGGAACGGTCTAATTCGTCATATGTTATAGAGTGTACACCTACAGGATCGAGTGACAGCTGTAATGTGTGTTTTGAACGAGAGCTGACTGTCCAGGACAACACCAAGGTTCCTGGCTGTTGAGACAGACGTTACCAGGGCGTTGTCTACGGATATAGCTAGCTCCCGCATAGGGCAGGACTTAGCTGGGAAGAAGAGAAGCTCAGTCTTGTCTGGGTTCAGCTTGAGGTGGTTGGAGGACATCAACTGTGAGATGTCAGCCAGGCATGCAGTGATGCGCTCTTCCACGTGCGTAGCAGAGGGGGGGAAGGATAGAAACAGTTGAGTGTCATCAGCATAGCAGTGATAGGATATATTGTGAGCAGAGATGATAGTGCCAAAACATGTAGTGTACAGGGAGAAAAGGAGGGTACCAAGTACAGATCCCTGTGCAGTTAGGAGGGTTCAGGGGGATGACAGCAGACCTTTCCAAGAAACCTGGTAGGTCCGGTCGGTCTGTGTTGTAAGGAGTTCAGAATAGAGGTAATGTACATGTTAATTATGTAATTTGCATATTCATTCACAGGTCTGTGTTGTAAGGAGTTCATCATGGAGTTCATTTACTTAATTATCTCATTTACATATTAATTAGGTGTGTGTTGTAAGGAGTTCATAATAGAGTTAATTTGCATGTTAATTATCTCATTTACATGTTAATTATCTCATTTACATATTAATTAGTTGTGTGTTGTAAGGAGTTCATCATGGAGGTAATTTACATATTAATGATCTCATTTACATATGAATTATCTCATTTACATATTAATTAGGTGTGTGTTGTAAGGAGTTCATCATGGAAGGAACTCTAACGAGAGTTGGAGCCAAACATGAGCGTCACATCTTCCTGTTCGACGGCCTCATGGTGTGCTGTAAGTCTAACCACGCCCCCGGGGGCGGAGCCAAGTCTAGCCACGCCCCCGGGGGTGGGGTCAAGTCTAACCACGCCCCCAGGTCACACCTACCGGGCGGAGCCAGCCCTGCAGAGTACCGCCTCAAAGAGAAGTTCATCCTACGCAAGGTTAGTAGAGACTTTTATAATGTTGTCACCCATTCATTAGTTTGATGTATGACAACCCATTCATTAGACTGGTTGAAAACACATGGCTCTGCTTCTGGTGGCTGATATTGTCCTTCTAATGAATGTTAGACTGGTTGAACGTCTCTGCTTCTGGTGGCTGATATTGTCCTTCTAATGAATGTTAGACTGGTTGAAAACACACGTCTCTGCTTCTGGTGGCTGATATTGTCCTTCTAATGAATGTTAGACAGGTTTAAAACACACTGTAATTCTCTGATTGTCCACTAGGTGAGCATCAGCGACAAGGATGATAAGGAGGGCGAGTACCGCCACGCGTTCGAGATGACGCTGAAAGACGGGAACAGCGTGGTGTTCTCTGCCAAGACGGCCGAGGAGAAGAACGGATGGATGGCAGGTGGGTACCGAAGGGTTAACTGGTGTACCGAAGGGTTAACTGGTGTACCGAAGGGTTAACTGGTGTGTAGAAGGGTTGGCTGGCTGAGCCCACTCAGAGCGAACTACGGCAGCTCCATAGAGAGTGTTCTGATCACCCCGTCCGTTTCACTCATATGGATACGAAGAATCAACTGACTGAGAGAAAACGCTAATGTTACTGATGCTGAATTAGTTACAATTTGACTAGAAACAGACTGTTTCAAATAATGAGTGACTGACTGTCGTAAACGATACAGAGACACCTCCCTGACAATATAACCATACAGAGACACCTCCCTGACAATATAACCATACAGAGACACCTCCCTGACAATATAACGATACAGAGACACCTCCCTGACAATATAACCATACAGAGACACCTCCCTGACAATATAACGATACAGAGACACCTCCCTGACAATATAACCATACAGAGACACCTCCCTGACAATATAACGATACAGAGACACCTCCCAGACAATATAACCATACAGAGACACCTCCCCGACAATATAACGATACAGAGACACCTCCCCGACTATAACGATACAGAGACACCTCCCCGACAATATAATGATACAGAGACACCTCCCCGACTATAACGATACAGAGACACCAACCCGACAATATAACGATACAGAGACACCTCCCCGACAATATAACGATACAGAGACACCTCCCTGACAATATAACCATACAGAGACACCTCCCTGACAATATAACGATACAGAGACACCTCCCTGACAATATAACCATACAGAGACACCTCCCTGACAATATAACGATACAGAGACACCTCCCAGACAATATAACCATACAGAGACACCTCCCTGACAATATAACGATACAGAGACACCTCCCTGACAATATAACGATACAGAGACACCTCCCTGACAATATAACGATACAGAGACACCTCCCTGATAATATAACGATACAGAGACACCTCCCTGACAATATAACGATACAGAGACACCTCCCCGACAAAATAACGATAGAGACACCTCCCTGACAATATAACGCTACAGAGACACCTCCCTGACAATATAACGCTACAGAGACACCTCCCTGACAATATAACGATACAGAGACACCTCCCTGACAATATAACGATACAGAGACACCTCCCTGACAATATAACCATACAGAGACACCTCCCTGACAATATAACGATACAGAGACACCTCCCAGACAATATAACCATACAGAGACACCTCCCCGACAATATAACGATACAGAGACACCTCCCCGACTATAACGATACAGAGACACCTCCCCGACAATATAATGATACAGAGACACCTCCCCGACTATAACGATACAGAGACACCAACCCGACAATATAACGATACAGAGACACCTCCCCGACAATATAACGATACAGAGACACCTCCCTGACAATATAACGCTACAGAGACACCTCCCTGACAATATAACGCTACAGAGACTTGGCCTCACCCCCCGAACCCACCTCACCCCTGCCCACTTTGACAGACTGGCATGGCTTAGGGTCGACGACAGAGTACAGCATCTTGCAATGGGTCTGGTCCACAAGATTCGATACTCCACCAAGATACCCATGTACCTGTCTAGATACTTCGTTAATGTTAACGAAGTCCACACCCACAACACCAGAGGGAGTGCAACGAACCATGTACAACCCAGATTCGGCACAAACAAGGGACTAAATTATTTTCGCTCCTATGCCACCAAAATGTGGAACGCCCTACCAACAGTCATTAAGACATGCGAATCCCTTGACTCCTTCAAAACTGCTCTAAAAGGGCACCTACGGATGGCTGCAATTCGAAACTGGCCCCCGTAAAATCTGAATCCCTGACAATATAACGACACAGAGACACCTCCCTGACAAATAACGATACAGAGACACCTCCCTGACAATATAACGATACAGAGACTGTTGGAAATATTTAAGATAAGGGAAGACTCGAAGACCAATTTGTTACATATAAAATGCAGAAGGGACAATTAATGATTTACTAATGATAAAAAGGACTGTATAATACTGTATTACTGAGCTGCAACAGAGCTGAAACTATAAAAATACTTTACTAAAGTAATCAGAGTACAAATAAATACTCTGCACCACAAATCTATGCAGGGAGCCTCTAGCAATTGGGAAAAATGGTTATTAAACCATTTCAGATGAAAAAGTTGAGAATTAGCTTTAACAGGAATACTATCAAAATCCAAATGTTACCTTAAGCAGGAAATACTCTTTAGAAAAATACCTTTAAATACCCAATAGAAAAGATGAGACCACCAGGAAGAATGATTGTCCAGTCAGAGCAAATATGGTTTTGTCAGTTCATTTTCAGTTCGGAGAGAGCAAAGAACAGATCCCACATACAGCCACTGTCTCTCCCCCGTGCCACCAAATGGACACGGTATATATGGGATACTGTAATCAGAATACGCTACACAGAGCAACGTGTCAAGAGAGCAGAGGAGGATTCACTGTCACTTCCTATCTAAACCAGGAAGCATAATGTATGGGATATGTAGTCTTTCATGTAAATGTAGTTCATAATTCTCATTTAATGCCGACCAGTTAACGTAACTAGGAGACAACTTGTCTGCTCTGGCAAAGCACCAAGGCCGAATAACATGCTGTTTTCCACAGACACACTGGGTGTTGGGGCAAACAGGAGAAAACAATTATTTTATCAGCACGCTGGCTGGGGGGAGAATTAATACTTATCTAAACACTGGGCTAGGGGAGAAGTGAAAACCGAAATCAGTGGGACAGTGTGACCTGAGGCACATGGCAAATACATGGGCAAGGGGCATAATTGAAACTTCCATCTACAAAATAACAGATCTACAATAACTCAAAATTATCCATCAGAGACACCTCCCTGACAATATAACGATACAGAGACACCTCCCTGACAATATAACGATACAGAGACACCTCCCTGACAATATAACGATACAGAGACACCTCCCCGACAATATAACGATACAGAGACACCTCCCTGACAATATAACCATACAGAGACACCTCCCTGACAATATAACGATACAGAGACACCTCCCCGACAATATAACGATACAGAGACACCTCCCGACAATATAACCATACAGAGACACCTCCCTGACAATATAACGATACAGAGACACCTCCCTGACAATATAACGATACAGAGACACCTCCCTGACAATATAACCATACAGAGACACCTCCCTGACAATATAACGATACAGAGACACCTCCCCGACAATATAACGATACAGAGACACCTCCCGACAATATAACCATACAGAGACACCTCCCTGACAAATAACGATACAGAGACATCTCCCTGACAATATAACCATACAGATTTGGCTATTTGGCTGCCAGTGTAAATGGGGCCTAACTTGTTTCCTCAGCTCTGGTGTCTCTCCGGTATGGCAGCACATTGGAGCGCATGTTGGATTCCACCCAGAGGACTGAGGAGAAGGACTCCATGCTTCTCCCCAGGTACTGACATTATTATTAGGGGCCAACGCCCAAAGGGTCAACGGTCCATATTGTTTTACACCTTATTGTCACATGACAGATTTAGTGAAATTAGCTTTTGCGCAAATAGCTCCCATCGTGTTGTTGTTTTTTCCCCAATGGGGGGAAATCAATCGGGTCTGATTGGTTGAGAGTTAATTAGCTGAGGCAGAGGCTGGACATTGCACAGGTGAAAGGAGTTGGCCTCATTAGGCCCACTGGCAGAGCCTGACCAGGTGAAAGGAGTTGGCCTCATTAGGCCCACTGGCAGAGCCTAACCAGGTGAAAGGAGTTGGCCTCATTAGGCCCACTGACAGAGCCTGGCCCAGGTGAAAGGAGTTGGCCTCATTAGGCCCACTGGCAGAGCCTAACCAGGTGAAAGGAGTTGGCCTCATTAGGCCCACTGGCAGAGCCTGGCCCAGGTGAAAGGAGTTGGCCTCATTAGGCCCACTGGCAGAGCCTAACCAGGTGAAAGGAGTTGGCCTCATTAGGCCCACTGGCAGAGCCTAACCAGGTGAAAGGAGTTGGCCTCATTAGGCCCACTGGCAGAGCCTGGCCCAGGTGAAAGGAGTTGGCCTCATTAGGCCCACTGGTAGAGCCTGACCAGGTGAAAGGAGTTGGCCTCATTAGGCCCACTGGCAGAGCCTGACAAGGTGAAAGGAGTTGGCCTCATTAGGCCCACTGGCAGAGCCTGACCAGGTGAAAGGAGTTAGCCTCATTAGGCCCACTGGCAGAGCCTGACCAGGTGAAAGGAGTTGGCCTCATTAGGCCCACTGGCAGAGCCTGGCCCAGGTGAAAGGAGTTGGCCTCATTAGGCCCACTGGCAGAGCCTGGCACAGGTGAAAGGAGTTGGCCTCATTAGGCCCACTGGCAGAGCCTGACCAGAGCCTTTTGTGGTGGTTCTAGAGGACCCACAGTTCTCTCGACCGACTCGATACCTGGCACTGCACTCCCTGTGGGGTTGTGGAACGCGTGTGTCGAATGTGAAGTCGGTGGGTCAAACGGTTCTCGAGTTACGTGCATTACAACCGCGCACGCACGCACGCACGCACGCACGCACGCACGCACGCACGCACGTACGCAGAGATGTGGCGCATTTATATTGTCATATATATTCATATATTTGTCGTGTATTTTCAGACAGGAGGCCTATAGATTCTATAGATTGTTTGTCATATACACAGTATGTCCTGTGCCTGTGTCCAAGATTTCCTATGCACTTGGCAAATGGCAAATGGCAAATAAAGTCTATTATATTCTTCATATATATTCATATACATGTCATTTTTCAGACAGGAGGCCTATAGGTTCTCAGAACCAGACTCTGAGCAGAATGTGCTGTTTGAGGAGAACATGCAGACGTCTGGAATCCCAACCATCAAGGCTGGAACCGTCTGTAAGCTGATAGAGAGGCTGACCTTCCACATGTATGCTGGTAAGACTCTATACCTATCTACCATATCTATATCTATCTACCATATCTATATCTATCTACCATATCTATATCTATCTACCATATCTATCTACCTACCTACCATATCTATATCTATCTACCATATCTATCTACCTACCTACCATATCTATATCTATCTACCATATCTATCTACCTACCTACCATATCTATATCTATCTACCATATCTATATCTATCTACCATATCTACCTACCTACCTACCATATCTATATCTATCTACCATATCTATATCTATCTACCATATATATCTACCTACCTACCATATCTATATCTATCTACCATATCTATCTACCTACCTACCATATCTATATCTATCTACCATATCTATCTACCTACCTACCATATCTATATCTATCTACCATATCTATCTACCTACCTACCATATCTATATCTATCTACCATATCTATATCTATCTACCATATCTATCTACCTACCTACCATATCTATATCTATCTACCATATCTATCTACCTACCTACCATATCTATATCTACCTACCTACCTACCATATCTATATCTACCTACCTACCTACCATATCTATCTACCTACCTACCATATCTATATCTACCTACCTACCTACCATATCTATATCTACCTACCTACCTACCATATCTATCTACCTACCTACCATATCTATCTACCTACCTACCATATCTATCTACCTACCTACCATATCTACCTACCTACCTACCTACCATATCTACCTACCTACCTACCATATCTATCTACCTACCTACCATATCTACCTACCTACCTACCATATCTATATCTACCTACCTACCTACCATATCTATATCTACCTACCATATCTACCTACCTACCTACCATATCTATCTACCTACCTACCATATCTATCTACCTACCTACCATATCTATATCTACCTACCATATCTATCTACCTACCTACCATATCTATCTACCTACCTACCATATCTACCTACCTACCTACCATATCTACCTACCTACCTACCATATCTATCTACCTACCTACCATATCTACCTACCTACCTACCATATCTACCTACCTACCTACCATATCTATCTACCTACCTACCATATCTACCTACCTACCTACCATATCTACCTACCTACCTACCATATCTACCTACCTACCTACCATATCTATCTACCTACCTACCTACCATATCTACCTACCTACCTACCATATCTATCTACCTACCTACCATATCTACCTACCTACCTACCATATCTATATCTACCTACCATATCTATATCTATTTACCATATCTATCTACCTACCTACCATATCTATATCTACCTACCTACCTACCTACCTACCTACCTACCTAAGACTGACTGTAAAATGTGATCCAGTCTAGACTGGCTGGTAAAAAAAAACTGTGTGTGCATGTGCGTGTGCGCGTGTGTGCGCGTCCGTGTCCGTTTGTGTTTCAGATCCAAACTTTGTGCGAACATTTCTGACCACTTACCGCTCCTTCTGTAAACCCCACGACGTACTGGACCTCCTGATGGAGAGGTATGACCTCTGACCTGTCTCTGAGCCTGTACACACACCCTAACCCTAACCTCCTGATGGAGAGGTATGACCTCTGACCTGTCTCTGAGCCTGTCCACACACACTAACCCTAACCTCCTGATGGAGAGGTATGACCTCTGACCTGTCTCTGAGCCTGTACACACACCCTAACCCTAACCTCCTGGTGGAGAGGTATGACCTCTGACCTGTCTCTGAGCCTGTACACACACCCTAACCCTAACCTCCTGGTGGAGAGGTATGACCTCTGACCTGTCTCTGAGCCTGTACACACACCCTAACCCTAACCTCCTGGTGGAGAGGTATGACCTCTGACCTGTCTCTGAGCCTGTACACACACCCTAACCCTAACCTCCTGGTGGAGAGGTATGACCTCTGACCTGTCTCTGAGCCTGTACACACACCCTAACCCTAACCTCCTGGTGGAGAGGTATGACCTCTGACCTGTCTCTGAGCCTGTACACACACCCTAACCCTAACCTCCTGGTGGAGAGGTATGACCTCTGACCTGTCTCTGAGCCTGTCCACACACCCTAACCCTAACCTCCTGATGGATAGGTATGACCTCTGACCTGTCTCTGAGCCTGTCCACACACACTAACCCTAACCTCCTGATGGATAGGTATGACCTCTGACCTGTCTCTGAGCCTGTCCACACACACTAACCCTAACCTCCTTATGGAGAGGTATGACCTGTCCCTGAGCCTTTACACACATATATACACCCTAACCCTAACCTCCTGGTGGAGAGGTATGACCTCTGAACTGTCTCTGAGCCTGTCCACACACACTAACCCTAACCTCCTGGTGGAGAGGTATGACCTCTGACCTGTCTCTGAGCCTGTCCACACACCCTAACCCTAACCTCCTGGTGGAGAGGTATGACCTCTGAACTGTCTCTGAGCCTGTCCACACACACTAACCCTAACCTCCTGGTGGAGAGGTATGACCTCTGACCTGTCTCTGAGCCTGTACACACACCCTAACCCTAACCTCCTGGTGGAGAGGTATGACCTCTGACCTGTCTCTGAGCCTGTACACACACCCTAACCCTAACCTCCTGGTGGAGAGGTATGACCTCTGAACTGTCTCTGAGCCTGTCCACACACACTAACCCTAACCTCCTGATGGATAGGTATGACCTCTGACCTGTCTCTGAGCCTGTCCACACACACTAACCCTAACCTCCTTATGGAGAGGTATGACCTGTCCCTGAGCCTTTACACACATATATACATATATACGGTACGGTACGGTACGGTACGGTACGCCGGGACAACGCTCCACACGTCCCAAACTCTTCTCCCTTCTGGCCCCAAAACTGTGGAATGCACTTCCCGTTGCAATCAGAACTGCAGCATCACTCCCGATCTTCCGCCGTAGTCTGAAAACCCACCTTTTCAGACTCCATCATGGCCCATAGCACTTACCCTACCCCCTTAGACAGCACTTCTTAGACTTATATAGCATTTGAAACAGACTTATAGCATGTCATGTAGACAGCACAATAAGTGCATTGTATGTAGTCATAGCACTTCATATGTACAGCATAGTATAGCATATATGTATAGTTTATATGTATAGTGTCATTATATAGATATGTTCTAGTTATAGTTTATATGTATAGTGTCATTGTATAGATATGTTCTAGTTACGTTCTTAGCTTACGCATGTTTCGCGATAAATGCATTTTACATATGTGATGTATTCCCATGCTTTTTGTTCTTGCTTAATGTAAGTCGCTCTGGATTAAGAGCGTCTGCTAAATGCCTAAATTGTAAATTGTAAATTGGTACGGTACGGTACGGTACAGTACGGTACGGTACTGTACTGTACTGTACTGTAACACATACGGTATGTGTTGCAGGTTTGACATCCCAGAACCGGAGCCTCCAGAACACTCTGTGGAGAACGCAGAAAAAACTCAGAGCTCAGACCAACTCAAACGATTCAGGAAGGAGTTTGTCCAACCTGTCCAGCTGAGGTACCACAACACACACTGTTATTATTATAAACTATGGATAGTTTAGATAAATATATAGTTTAACTTTAGACAATAGATAGTTTAGACTCCTGTCCAACTGACGTAACACACACTGCTATAGTATACGTTGTTTAATGGAGGGGGGGGGGGGGGGGGGGGGGGGGCACGGTGGCACAGTCGGTATTGCTGTCGCCTCACAGCTAGAAGTTCCAGGGTTCGATTCCCGCTGGGGACGTCATCAGTCATCAGTGCCCATACCCGAGACGGGATTGGCGATAGGGCCGTTCTGTGTGGAGTTTGCATGTCTTCCCGTGTCCCCTAGGGTAGGTACCCTCACATGTTCTCCCCGTGTCCCCTAGGGTAGGTATACCCTCACATTTTCTCCCCATGTCCCCTAGGGTAGGTACCCTCACATGTTCTCCCCGTGTCCCCTAGGGTAGGTACCCTCACATGTTCTCCCCGTATCCCCTAGGGTAGGTACCCTCACATGTTCTCCCCTTGTCCCCTAGGGTAGGTACCCTCACATGTTCTCCCCGTGTCCCCTAGGGTAGGTACCCTCACATGTTATCCCCGTGTCCCCTAGGGTAGGTACCCTCACATGTTCTCCCCGTGTCCCCTAGGGTAGGTACCCTCACAAAAACATGCAGTAATCCTGGTCTCTAAATTGCCTCCTCCTGGCCAGCCCGGGCGCCTGATGGAGGGGAAAGGAACTGGTCAGAATAACGTGTTCCTTCCATGCGCTACGTCCGGCCTGGGGAAATTCCCCCCTGTCAGGTGAAAACAAGTGGCTTGGACTCCTCATGCATAGAAGGTAGTATCAGTCTGTTGACTCTCCTCCCCTCCCCTCCCCTCCCCTCCCCTCCCCTCCCCTCCCCTCCCCTCTCCTCTCCTCAGAGTATTGAACGTCTGTCGTCACTGGGTTGAAAATCACTTCTATGACTTTGAGAGAGACTCTGAGTTACTGAGGAGGCTGGAGGCCTTCATCACTGTGGTACGAGGTACTAACACACACACACACACACACACACACACACACACACACACACACACACACACACACACACACACACACACACACACACACACACACACACACACACACTAGGCGTACCGACGGTGCTCATTCCACTGTTTTTATCATCCTTTCCCCATAATAAAGTTTTGTATATGTTTTCTCAAGAAACCCCCATGTAAAGAGCCTGTATTTGAAGGTGTGTAACCGTCTGTCTGTCTGTCTGTCTGTCTGTCTGTCTGTCTGCCTGCCTGCCTGCCTGTCTGTCTTTCTGTCTGTCTGTCTGTCTGTCTGTCTGTCCAGGTAAATCGATGAGGAAGTGGGTGGAGTCTATAACAAAGATCATTCAGAGAAAGCAGGCGGCCAATCCGGCGTCCGGCTCCTCCCACAGCATCACCTTTGAAGTGGCTCATCCTCCAATAGAATGGCACCTCACTCAGGCTCCTCCTCCAATAGAATGGCACCTCAGCCGCCCGGGTCAGAGTGACACCTTTGACCTCATGACCCTTCACCCCATCGAGATCGCCCGGCAGCTGACCCTGCTGGAGTCTCGATTATACAGGTAGTAATTCATACCAATCAATCAATCAATCAATCAATACACACTTATTGTATTAAGAAATTAATCAATCAATAATAATGATGCAGGTAACAGTCAGCCAATAATAAATAGTGTAATTTATAATTAGAAAGTTTAACATGACAAGAGAATAGTGTGTGCAGATGGTTGTGTTGACCCCGCCCACAGTGTGTGTTGATTGGTCGATGTATGTGTTGGCCCCTGCTACAGGGCGGTGCAGCCGTCTGAGCTGGTGGGAAGCGTTTGGACCAAAGAAGACAAAGAGCTGAATTCACCCAACCTGCTGAAGATGATCCGACACACCACCAACCTAACGCTGTGGTTAGAAAGGTACTGTACACTACCACCAACCTGACACTGTTAGAGAGGTACTGTACACTACCTCCAACCTGACACTGTGGTTAGAGAGGTACTGTACACTACCACCAACCTGACACTGTGGTTAGAGAGGTACTGTACACTACCACCAACCTGACACTGTGGTTAGAGAGGTACTGTACACTACCACCAACCTGACACTGTTAGAGAGGTACTGTACACTACCTCCAACCTGACACTGTGGTTAGAGAGGTACTGTACACTACCACCAACCTGACACTGTGGTTAGAGAGGTACTGTACACTACCACCAACCTGACACTGTGGTTAGAGAGGTACTGTACACTACCACCAACCTGACACTGTGGTTAGAGAGGTACTGTACACTACCACCAACCTGACACTGTTAGAGAGGTACTGTACACTACCACCAACCTGACACTGTGGTTAGAGAGGTACTGTACACTACCACCAACCTGACACTGTGGTTAGAGAGGTACTGTACACTACCACCAACCTGACACTGTTAGAGAGGTACTGTACACTACCACCAACCTGACACTGTGGTTAGAGAGGTACTGTACACTACCACCAACCTGACACTGTTAGAGAGGTACTGTACACTACCACCAACCTGACACTGTTAGAGAGGTACTGTACACTACCACCAACCTGACACTGTGGTTAGAGAGGTACTGTACACTACCACCAACCTGACACTGTTAGAGAGGTACTGTACACTACCACCAACCTGACACTGTGGTTAGAGAGGTACTGTACACTACCACCAACCTGACACTGTTAGAGAGGTACTGTACACTACCACCAACCTGACACAGTTAGAGAGGTACTGTACACTACCACCAACCTGACACTGTTAGAGAGGTACTGTACACTACCACCAACCTGACACTGTTAGAGAGGTACTGTACACTACCTCCAACCTGACACTGTGGTTAGAGAGGTACTGTACACTACCACCAACCTGACACTGTTAGAGAGGTACTGTACACTACCACCAACCTGACACTGTTAGAGACGTACTGTACACTACCACCAACCTGACACTGTGGTTAGAGAGGTACTGTACACTACCACCAACCTGACACTGTTAGAGAGGTACTGTACACTACCACCAACCTGACACTGTTAGAGAGGTACTGTACACTACCTCCAACCTGACACTGTGGTTAGAGAGGTACTGTACACTACCACCAACCTGACACTGTTAGAGAGGTACTGTACACTACCTCCAACCTGACACTGTGGTTAGAGAGGTACTGTACACTACCACCAACCTGACACTGTGGTTAGAGAGGTACTGTACACTACCTCCAACCTGACACTGTGGTTAGAGAGGTACTGTACACTACCACCAACCTGACACTGTGGTTAGAGAGGTACTGTACACTACCACCAACCTGACACTGTGGTTAGAGAGGTACTGTACACTACCACCAACCTGACACTGTGGTTAGAGAGGTACTGTACACTACCTCCAACCTGACACTGTTAGAGAGGTACTGTACACTACCACCAACCTGACACTGTGGTTAGAGAGGTACTGTACACTACCACCAACCTGACACTGTGGTTAGAGAGGTACTGTACACTACCACCAACCTGACACTGTGGTTAGAGAGGTACTGTACACTACCACCAACCTGACACTGTTAGAGAGGTACTGTACACTACCACCAACCTGACACTGTTAGAGAGGTACTGTACACTACCACCAACCTGACACTGTTAGAGACGTACTGTACACTACCACCAACCTGACACTGTGATTAGAGAGGTACTGTACACTACCACCAACCTGACACTGTGGTTAGAGAGGTACTGTACACTACCACCAACCTGACACTGTTAGAGACGTACTGTACACTACCACCAACCTGACACTGTGATTAGAGAGGTACTGTACACTACCACCAACCTGACACTGTTAGAGAGGTACTGTACACTACCACCAACCTGACACTGTTAGAGAGGTACTGTACACTACCACCAACCTGACACTGTTAGAGAGGTACTGTACACTACCACCAACCTGACACTGTTAGAGAGGTACTGTACACTACCACCAACCTGACACTGTGGTTAGAGAGGTACTGTACACTACCACCAACCTGACACTGTTAGAGAGGTACTGTACACTACCACCAACCTGACACTGTTAGAGAGGTACTGTACACTACCACCAACCTGACACTGTTAGAGAGGTACTGTACACTACCACCAACCTGACACTGTTAGAGAGGTACTGTACACTACCACCAACCTGACACTGTTAGAGAGGTACTGTACACTACCACCAACCTGACACTGTTAGAGAGGTACTGTACACTACCACCAACCTGACACTGTGGTTAGAGAGGTACTGTACACTACCACCAACCTGACACTGTTAGAGAGGTACTGTACACTACCACCAACCTGACACTGTTAGAGAGGTACTGTACACTACCACCAACCTGACACTGTGGTTAGAGAGGTACTGTACACTACCACCAACCTGACACTGTTAGAGAGGTACTGTACACTACCACCAACCTGACACTGTGGTTAGAGAGGTACTGTACACTACCACCAACCTGACACTGTTAGAGAGGTACTGTACACTACCACCAACCTGACACTGTGGTTAGAGAGGTACTGTACACTACCACCAACCTGACACTGTGGTTAGAGAGGTACTGTACACTACCACCAACCTGACACTGTGGTTAGAGAGGTACTGTACACTACCACCAACCTGACACTGTTAGAGAGGTACTGTACACTACCACCAACCTGACACTGTTAGAGAGGTACTGTACACTACCACCAACCTGACACTGTGGTTAGAGAGGTACTGTACACTACCACCAACCTGACACTGTTAGAGAGGTACTGTACACTACCACCAACCTGACACTGTGGTTAGAGAGGTACTGTACACTACCACCAACCTGACACTGTTAGAGAGGTACTGTACACTACCACCAACCTGACACTGTGGTTAGAGAGGTACTGTACACTACCACCAACCTGACACTGTGGTTAGAGAGGTACTGTACACTACCACCAACCTGACACTGTTAGAGAGGTACTGTACACTACCACCAACCTGACACTGTTAGAGAGGTACTGTACACTACCACCAACCTGACACTGTGGTTAGAGAGGTACTGTACACTACCACCAACCTGACACTGTGGTTAGAGAGGTACTGTACACTACCACCAACCTGACACTGTTAGAGAGGTACTGTACACTACCACCAACCTGACACTGTTAGAGAGGTACTGTACACTACCACCAACCTGACACTGTTAGAGAGGTACTGTACACTACCTCCAACCTGACACTGTTAGAGAGGTACTGTACACTACCACCAACCTGACACTGTGGTTAGAGAGGTACTGTACACTACCACCAACCTGACACTGTGGTTAGAGAGGTACTGTACACTACCACCAACCTGACACTGTTAGAGAGGTACTGTACACTACCACCAACCTGACACTGTGGTTAGAGAGGTACTGTACACTACCACCAACCTGACACTGTTAGAGAGGTACTGTACACTACCACCAACCTGACACTGTTAGAGAGGTACTGTACACTACCACCAACCTGACACTGTTAGAGAGGTACTGTACACTACCACCAACCTGACACTGTTAGAGAGGTACTGTACACTACCACCAACCTGACACTGTTAGAGAGGTACTGTACACTACCACCAACCTGACACTGTGGTTAGAGAGGTACTGTACACTACCACCAACCTGACACTGTGGTTAGAGAGGTACTGTACACTACCACCAACCTGACACTGTTAGAGAGGTACTGTACACTACCACCAACCTGGCACTGTGGTTAGAGAGGTACTGTACACTACCACCAACCTGACACTGTTAGAGAGGTACTGTACACTACCACCAACCTGACACTGTTAGAGAGGTACTGTACACTACCACCAACCTGACACTGTTAGAGAGGTACTGTACACTACCACCAACCTGACACTGTTAGAGAGGTACTGTACACTACCACCAACCTGACACTGTGGTTAGAGAGGTACTGTACACTACCACCAACCTGACACTGTTAGAGAGGTACTGTACACTACCACCAACCTGACACTGTTAGAGAGGTACTGTACACTACCACCAACCTGACACTGTTAGAGAGGTACTGTACACTACCACCAACCTGACACTGTGGTTAGAGAGGTACTGTACACTACCACCAACCTGACACTGTTAGAGAGGTACTGTACACTACCACCAACCTGACACTGTGGTTAGAGAGGTACTGTACACTACCACCAACCTGACACTGTTAGAGAGGTACTGTACACTACCACCAACCTGACACTGTTAGAGAGGTACTGTACACTACCACCAACCTGACACTGTTAGAGAGGTACTGTACACTACCACCAACCTGACACTGTTAGAGAGGTACTGTACACTACCACCAACCTGACACTGTGGTTAGAGAGGTACTGTACACTACCACCAACCTGACACTGTTAGAGAGGTACTGTACACTACCACCAACCTGACACTGTTAGAGAGGTACTGTACACTACCACCAACCTGACACTGTTAGAGAGGTACTGTACACTACCACCAACCTGACACTGTTAGAGAGGTACTGTACACTACCACCAACCTGACACTGTTAGAGAGGTACTGTACACTACCACCAACCTGACACTGTGGTTAGAGAGGTACTGTACACTACCACCAACCTGACACTGTTAGAGAGGTACTGTACACTACCACCAACCTGACACTGTTAGAGAGGTACTGTACACTACCACCAACCTGACACTGTTAGAGAGGTACTGTACACTACCACCAACCTGACACTGTTAGAGAGGTACTGTACACTACCACCAACCTGACACTGTTAGAGAGGTACTGTACACTACCACCAACCTGACACTGTGGTTAGAGAGGTACTGTACACTACCACCAACCTGACACTGTGGTTAGAGAGGTACTGTACACTACCACCAACCTGACACTGTGGTTAGAGAGGTACTGTACACTACCACCAACCTGACACTGTGGTTAGAGAGGTACTGTACACTACCACCAACCTGACACTGTTAGAGAGGTACTGTACACTACCACCAACCTGACACTGTTAGAGAGGTACTGTACACTACCTCCAACCTGACACAGAAAGGTTACAAGCTAACATGACATTAAAAGGTGTTTAGAAACAGAGAACATAGAAGAGTGGCTGCAGGTTAACGTGTCATTACGTGTATTGTATTAATATTGTATTATTAAGGTGCATTGTAGAAACAGGGAACATAGAAGAATGGGTGCAGGTTCATGACGTTAACGTCTCGTTAACATCTCGTTAACGTCTCGTTAACAGGTGCATTGTAGAAACGGAGAACATAGAAGAGCGCGTCCAGGTGGTCTCCAGGGTCATCGAGGTTCTTCAGGTGTTTCAGGAACTCAACAACTTTAACGGAGTTCTGGAGGTCGTCAGCGCCATGAACTCCTCACCTGTTTACCGCCTGGACCGCACCTTCCAGGTACCCTGACCTCACCGTACCCCTACCCTGACCCCTGACCCCTACCCCGACCCCTGACCCCTCCCCTTATCCTCACCGTCCCCTAATCCTCACTGTACAACCACAATTTACCAGAAGCTCTTAATCCAGAGCGATTTACAGTAAGTAAGAACAATACATGGTAATAGAGCGCCGAAGTCCTGACGTCACTGGCTCATCCCCTCGATTCCCCTGGTGCACGGACGTAATTTATCTATGGAGAATAACATGGGGTCATCTTAAAATTGTTTCATATAAGCATTGTGGTCCAAAACTTAACAAGCTGTCTCTGCGTTATTGTCAGGGAGGTGTCTCTGTATCGTTATATTGTCAGGGAGGTGTCTCTGTATCGTTATATTGTCAGTGAGGTGTCTCTGTATCGTTATATTTCAGGGAGGTGTCTCTGTATCGTTATATTGTCAGGGAGGTGTCTCTGTATCGTTATATTGTCAGGGAGGTGTCTTTGTATCGTTATATTGTCAGGGAGGTGTCTCTGTATCGTTATATTGTCAGTGAGGTGTCTCTGTATCGTTATATTGTCTGGGAGGTGTCTCTGTATCATTATATTGTCAGGGTCTCGTTATCGTTATATTGTCAGGGAGGTGTCTCTGTATCGTTATATTGTCAGTGAGGTGTCTCTGTATCGTTATATTGTCAGGGAGGTGTCTCTGTATCGTTATATTGTCAGGGAGGTGTCTCTGTATCGTTATATTGTCAGGGAGGTGTCTCTGTATCGTTATATTGTCAGGGAGGTGTCTTTGTATCGTTATAATGTCAGGGAGGTGTCTCGGTATCGTTATATTGTCAGGGAGGGGTCTCTGTATCGTTATATTGTCAGGGAGGTGTCTCTGTATCGTTATATTGTCAGGGAGGTGTCTCTGTATCGTTATATTGTCAGTGAGGTGTCTCTGTATCGTTATATTGTCAGTGAGGTGTCTCTGTATGGTTATATTGTCTGGGAGGTGTCTCTGTATCGTTATATTGTCAGTGAGGTGTCTCTGTATGGTTATATTGTCAGTGAGGTGTCTCTGTATCGTTATATTGTCAGGGAGGTGTCTCTGTATGGTTATATTGTCAGGGAGGTGTCTCTGTATGGTTATATTGTCAGTGAGGTGTCTCTGTATCGTTATATTGTCGGGGAGGTGTCTCTGTATCGTTATATTGTCTGGGAGGTGTCTCTGTATCGTTATATTGTCAGTGAGGTGTCTCTGTATCGTTATATTGTCAGGGAGGTGTCTCTGTATCGTTATATTGTCAGGGAGGTGTCTCTGTATCGTTATATTGTCAGGGAGGTGTCTCTGTATCGTTATATTGTCAGGGAGGTGTCTCTGTATGGTTATATTGTCTGGGAGGTGTCTCTGTATCGTTATATTGTCAGTGAGGTGTCTCTGTATGGTTATATTGTCAGTGAGGTGTCTCTGTATCGTTATATTGTCAGGGAGGTGTCTCTGTATGGTTATATTGTCAGGGAGGTGTCTCTGTATGGTTATATTGTCAGTGAGGTGTCTCTGTATCGTTATATTGTCGGGGAGGTGTCTCTGTATCGTTATATTGTCTGGGAGGTGTCTCTGTATCGTTATATTGTCAGTGAGGTGTCTCTGTATCGTTATATTGTCAGGGAGGTGTCTCTGTATCGTTATATTGTCAGGGAGGTGTCTCTGTATCGTTATATTGTCAGGGAGGTGTCTCTGTATCGTTATATTGTCAGGGAGGTGTCTCTGTATCGTTATATTGTCAGGGAGGTGTCTCTCTATCGTTATATTGTCTGGGAGGTGTCTCTGTATCGTTATATTGTCAGGGAGGTGTCTCTGTATCGTTATATTGTCGGGGAGGTGTCTCTGTATCGTTATATTGTCTGGGAGGTGTCTCTGTATCGTTATATTGTCAGGGAGGTGTCTCTGTATCGTTATATTGTCGGGGAGGTGTCTCTGTATCGTTATATTGTCTGGGAGGTGTCTCTGTATCGTTATATTGTCAGTGAGGTGTCTCTGTATCGTTATATTGTCAGGGAGGTGTCTCTGTATCGTTATATTGTCAGAGAGGTGTCTCTGTATCGTTATATTGTCAGGGAAGTGTCTCTGTATCGTTTGCGACAGTCAGTCACTTATGCATATGATACAGTCTGTTTCTAGTGAAAATGTAACTAATTCAGCAGCAGTAACAATAGTGTTTTCTCTCAGTCAGTTGATTCTTCATCCATATGAGTGAAGTGGCCTGAATTATTTATTTATTTTTCGAACACAGTTCTTATATGAGGCGGCCAAAATCCTCCTAGGGGGATTACAATGCAAATAAAAAGTACATGAATCGGTGGATTTGCGCCCTCTACCGATATTGACGTCAGACTTCGGTGCTCTATACATCACATACATAAAATTAGTCATAAGCAAGGTAAGAACCTTTATCTGTCTTATGCCCAAACCACACCAATTGTCGCGTTGGGACAAAACTGTTTCTTTTAAAGGTAAACCGGTGGTTGACCTTAAAAAAAACGTTTTGTCCCAACGGGGACAAAAGTATAAAGTGCTATGTCTACAAAAAACGCTATCTAAGTTACATAAGTTTAGCCTTTGCATACGCCTGTAGGGTCGTCGAGGCTAACAACAAATACTCTAACAAACCTTAACCATCCCTTCTCTAAAACACCCTGGACAACGCTCCACACGTCCCAGACTCTTCTCCCTTCTCTAAAACACCCTGGACAACGCTCCACACGTCCCAGACTCTTCTCCATTCTCTAAAACACCCTGGACAACGCTCAACACGTCCCAGACTCTTCTCCCTTCTCTAAAACACCCTGGACAACGCTCCACACGTCCCAGACTCTTCTCCCTTCTCTAAAACAGGGGTTCTCAACGTTTTTGGCCGGGGACCCCCGGAAATGCTTTGGCAATGTCTCGGGACCCCCGCCCCGCCCCCTCCCGACCCCCAATATAAATTGACTGCTACAATAACCTTAACCCATTTTGGGCGGGAACCCCTTTTGGTGTTTTAAGCATTATGTTATAATTTAGCTATTGAAAAATAGCAGATCTACAAGCTCATAGCGCGCCACCGAGTGGCGCGCTACGAGCTTGTAGGTCTGCTATTTTTGAAAAATCTTGAAATCCAGAGCGATTTACAGTAAGTAAGAACAATACATGGTAATAGAGCGCCGAAGTCCTGACGTCACTGGCTCATCCCCTCGATTCCCCTGGTGCACGGACGTAATTTATCTATGGAGAATAACATGGGGTCATCTTAAAATTGTTTCATATAAGCATTGTGGTCCAAAACTTAACAAGCTGTCTCTGCGTTATTGTCAGGGAGGTGTCTCTGTATCGTTATATTGTCGGGGAGGTGTCTCTGTATCGTTATATTGTCAGGGAGGTGTCTCTGTATCGTTATATTGTCAGGGAGGTGTCTCTGTATCGTTATATTGTCAGGGAGGTGTCTCTGTATCGTTATATTGTCAGGGAGGTGTCTCTGTATCGTTATATTGTCAGGGTCTCGTTATCGTTATATTGTCAGGGAGGTGTCTCTGTATCGTTATATTGTCAGGGAGGTGTCTCTGTATCGTTATATTGTCAGGGAGGTGTCTCTGTATCGTTATATTGTCAGGGAGGTGTCTCTGTATCGTTATATTGTCTGGGAGGTGTCTCTGTATCGTTATATTGTCAGTGAGGTGTCTCTGTATGGTTATATTGTCAGTGAGGTGTCTCTGTATCGTTATATTGTCAGTGAGGTGTCTCTGTATGGTTATATTGTCTGGGAGGTGTCTCTGTATCGTTATATTGTCAGTGAGGTGTCTCTGTATGGTTATATTGTCAGTGAGGTGTCTCTGTATCGTTATATTGTCAGGGAGGTGTCTCTGTATGGTTATATTGTCAGGGAGGTGTCTCTGTATGGTTATATTGTCAGTGAGGTGTCTCTGTATCGTTATATTGTCGGGGAGGTGTCTCTGTATCGTTATATTGTCTGGGAGGTGTCTCTGTATCGTTATATTGTCAGTGAGGTGTCTCTGTATCGTTATATTGTCAGGGAGGTGTCTCTGTATCGTTATATTGTCAGGGAGGTGTCTCTGTATCGTTATATTGTCAGGGAGGTGTCTCTCTAGCGTTATATTGTCTGGGAGGTGTCTCTGTATCGTTATATTGTCAGGGAGGTGTCTCTGTATCGTTATATTGTCGGGGAGGTGTCTCTGTATCGTTATATTGTCTGGGAGGTGTCTCTGTATCGTTATATTGTCAGGGAGGTGTCTCTGTATCGTTATATTGTCGGGGAGGTGTCTCTGTATCGTTATATTGTCTGGGAGGTGTCTCTGTATCGTTATATTGTCAGTGAGGTGTCTCTGTATCGTTATATTGTCCGGGAGGTGTCTCTGTATCGTGTATCGTTATATTGTCAGGGAGGTGTCTCTGTATCGTTATATTGTCAGGGAAGTGTCTCTGTATCGTTTGCGACAGTCAGTCACTTATGCATATGATACAGTCTGTTTCTAGTGAAAATGTAACTAATTCAGCAGCAGTAACAATAGTGTTTTCTCTCAGTCAGTTGATTCTTCATCCATATGAGTGAAGTGGCCTGAATTATTTATTTATTTTTCAAACACAGTTCTTATATGAGGCGGCCAAAATCCTCCTATGGGGATTACAATGCAAATAAAAAGTACATGAATCGGTGGATTTGCGCCCTCTACCGATATTGACGTCAGACTTCGGTGCTCTATACATCACATACATAAAATTAGTCATAAGCAAGGTAAGAACCTTTATCTGTCTTATGCCCAAACCACACCAATTGTCGCGTTGGGACAAAACTGTTTCTTTTAAAGGTAAACCGGTGGTTGACCTTAAAAAAAACGTTTTGTCCCAACGGGGACAAAAGTATAAAGTGCTATGTCTACAAAAAACGCTATCTAAGTTACATAAGTTTAGCCTTTGCATACGCCTGTAGGGTCGTCGAGGCTAACAACAAATACTCTAACAAACCTTAACCATCCCTTCTCTAAAACACCCTGGACAACGCTCCACACGTCCCAGACTCTTCTCCCTTCTCTAAAACACCCTGGACAACGCTCCACACGTCCCAGACTCTTCTCCATTCTCTAAAACACCCTGGACAACGCTCAACACGTCCCAGACTCTTCTCCCTTCTCTAAAACACCCTGGACAACGCTCCACACGTCCCAGACTCTTCTCCCTTCTCTAAAACACCCTGGACAACGCTCCACACGTCCCAGACTCTTCTCCCTTCTCTAAAACAGGGGTTCTCAACGTTTTTGGCCGGGGACCCCCGGAAATGCTTTGGCAATGTCTCGGGACCCCCGCCCCGCCCCCTCCCGACCCCCAATATAAATTGACTGCTACAATAACCTTAACCCATTTTGGGCGGGAACCCCTTTTGGTGTTTTAAGCATTATGTTATAATTTAGCTATTGAAAAATAGCAGATCTACAAGCTCATAGCCAAATTGTAGGTTGTAGGTCTGCTATTTTTGAATTTTTTTTTTTTTTTTAATAATTTGGGGACCCCCTAAAATAATTTGGTGACCCCCCGAGGGGTCGCGAACCACGGGTTGAGAACCCCTGCTCTAAAACACCCTGGACAACGCTCCACACTTCCCAGACTCTTCTCCCTTCTCTAAAACACCCTGGACAACGCTCCACACGTCCCAGACTCTTCTCCCTTCTCTAAAACACCCTGGACAACGCTCCACACGTCCTACACTTTTCTCTCTTCTCTAAAACATGTGTACAACGCTCCACACATCCTACACTCTTCTCCCTTCTCTAAAACATGTGGACAACGCTCCAAACGTCCCAGACTCTTCTCCCTTCTCTAAAACACCCTGGACATAGCTCCACTCTGATATTATTGTGTTATGAATAGTTCAATAACATGTTTTTTAATTAACAGATGATTCCGGGTCGTCAGAGGAAAGTTCTAGAAGAAGCTCATGAACTGAGTGAAGATCATTACAAGAAATACCTTCTGAAACTACGTTCCATCAACCCCCCCTGTGTTCCTTTCTTCGGTAGGTTCCAGCTAAAGATAATGCTAATGCTAATGCCTATGCTAATGCTAATGCTAATGCTAATGCTAAAGCTCATGCTAATGCAGTGAAAACATTGTTCTATCCTTACTCCTCAGCCTCTTCGCTTCCACAATAGACACAAATGTAAATTCACAAGTTTAAATATGTCACTGTTTAAATATGGAGTGCCGTGATTTATTTCCCCCTAAAACATGATCATCAGGTATTATGATTATACAAGGAGGAAGATTTCTGTCAAAAAAGTATACAGCAAGTGTTACAAATTATGTCTCTATGTGGCCACACCCACCAGTTCATTAAGTATACCTGGTTTACACCTTAGCACCGCCCACCTGAACTTAAGCCTCGCCCACAGCTGTTGTTGTATGATAATGTGGGAGGGGTTAGGGTCACTAAAATGGTTTCATTTCGATTGGTCTTTTTGACTCAAAGGCTTTCAGCTTTCAGGAAGAAACCAAAATACACATGGGAAGACATATTTGAATGTTATAACCACACCTGACACATACAAAACACCTGGGGGTCTATTAGAGTAATGTTAACTCCATAGACACATACAAAACACCTGGGGGTCTATTAGAGTAATGTTAACTCCATAGACACACACAAAACACCTGGGGGTCTATTAGAGTAATGTTAACTCCATAGACACACACAAAACACCTGGGGGTCTATTTGAGTAATGTTGACTCCATAGACACACACAAAACACCTTGGGGTCTATTCGAGTAATGTTAACTCCATAGACACATATAAAACACCTGGGGGTCTATTAGAGTAATGTTGACTCCATAGACACACACAAAACACCTGGGGGTCTATTAGAGTAATGTTAACTCTATAGACACATACAAAACACCTGGGGGTCTATTAGAGTAATGTTAACTCCATAGACACACACAAAACACCTGGGGGTCTATTAGAGTAATGTTGACTCCATAGACAAATACAAAACACCTGGGGGTCTATTAGAGTAATGTTGACTCCATAGACACATACAAAACACCTGGGGGTCTATTAGAGTAATGTTAACTCCATAGACACATACAAACCACCTGGGGGTCTATTAGAGTAATGTTGACTCCATAGACACATATAAAACACCTGGGGGTCTATTAGAGTAATGTTGACTCCATAGACACACACAAAACACCTGGGGGTCTATTAGAGTAATGTTGACTCCATAGACACACACAAAACACCTGGGGGTCTATTAGAGTAATGTTGACTCCATAGACACATACAAAACACCTTGGGGTCTATTAGAGTAATGTTAACTCCATAGACACATATAAAACACCTGGGGGTCTATTAGAGTAATATTAACTCCATAGACACACACAACACACCTGGGGTCTATTGGAGTATTGTTAACTCCATAGACACATACAAAACACCTGGGGGTCTATTAGAGTAATGTTGACTCCATAGACACACACAAAACACCTTGGGGTCTATTAGAGTAATGTTAACTCCATAGACACATACAAAACACCTGGGGGTCTATTAGAGTAATGTTCAATCCATAGACACACACAAAACACCTGGGGGTCTATTAGAGTAATGTCAACTCCATAGACAACATCTGGGGGTCTATTAGAGTAATGTTAACTCCATAGACACATACAAAACACCTGGGGGTCTATTAGAGTAATGTTAAATCCATAGACACACACAAAACACCTGGGGGTCTATTAGAGTAATGTCAACTCCATAGACAACACCTGGGGGTCTATTAGAGTAATGTTAACTCCATAGACACATACAAAACACCTGGGAGTCTATTAGAGTAATGTTGACTCCATAGACACACACAAAACACCTGGGGGTCTATTAGAGTAATGTTAACTCCATAGACACATACAAAACACCTGGGGGTCTATTAGAGTAATGTTAACTCCATAGACACACACAAAACACCTGGGGGTCTATTAGAGTAATGGTAACTCCATAGACACATACAATCAATCAATCAATCTTTATTTCAGACCCAGGAGGATCCATATCACAAACAATACAATATAACAGTAAATACAAAAATAAAAATAAATAAAAAGGTACATATATGCACATATCCCACACTGTTCAGTTTCTGACATACAGACATGTGCGCCAGTGGTTCCACAGTCTCGATGAGAACCTGAGTGAACTGCGTTTAGGGTCCGTTATTACAGCAATGATGTCGTTTATTGACTCAGATGCCCTACACATGAATCCGTACGGTTACGTAGTACAGCAGAGCAGGTAGGTACTCCGACACTAACAAACATCTGGCTAGCACTGGAGCTTCTTGGCACTCTCAACAGCAGCCTCATACATTACAGTCATTTAGCAGACGCTTTTATCCAAAGCGACTTACAATAAGTGTATTCAACATAGGTAGGGAACAAAAACTACTAATCACCAGAAGTCTTTAGTGCATTTTCTGCAAAAACAAGCAACCAAGAGTATACCTAGTGCTAAGGTAAAAGTGCAATATATCAGCTACCTATTTCCTTAAACAGATGAGACAAAATAGCTAAATCAAATGAGCATGAGCTAAAACAATTAAGTGTATCGACTAAACAAGATCCAATAAACAATACAACAATAGAAAACAAGCGTTCGTACAACTAGTTAACAACAAGTAGGTCAGGCAGAGAGGAAGGGTAGTGTTTCCTGAAGAGGTGGGTTTTCAACCTGCGGCGAAATATGGGCAGTGACTCTGCTGTCCTAACATCAGTGGGGAGTTCATTCCACCACTGTGGGGCCAGAACAGAAAAGAGTCGTGACCGTGTGGATCGGCCAGAAGGACCCTTGAGTGACGAGGCAATCAGTCGCCCCGAGGTGGCAGACCGAAGTGGTCGGGCAGGGGTGTAGGCATCGACCATAGCCCGGAGGTAGGAAGGAGCTGTTCCTTTCACTGCCCTATAGGCTAACACCAGGGTTTTGAACTGGATGCGAGCCGCTACGGGGAGCCAGTGTAGAGAACGGAGAAGGATGGTTGTGTGGGAGAACTTGGGGCGGTTGAACACCAGACGAGCCGCAGCTTTCTGAACAAGCTCCAGAGGTCTGATGGCAGATGCCGGAGCACCAGCAAGGAGGGAGTTGCAGTAGTCCAGGCGGGAGATGACGAGAGCCTGGATGAGCACCTGGGCTGCCTTCTCCGTGAGGAAGGGGCGAATCCTCCTGATGTTGTAGAGGAGGAATCTGCAGGACCTTGTCACTGATGCGATGTTTGCCGAGAACGTCAGTTGATCGTCCAGGGTCACACCCAGATTTTTCGCAGTCCGAGTTGAGGTCACCACAGCATTATCAATGGTGATGGCCATGTCTCGGTGCGGACAGCCCTTCCCCGGGAGGAACATCAGCTCGGTCTTGTCCAGGTTGAGCTTCAGGTGGTTTGTCGACATCCACGCCGAGATGTCAGCCAGACAAGCAGCAATGCGTGCCTCCACTTGGGTATCAGAGGGGGGGAATGAGAGGATCAGCTGGGTGTCATCGGCATAGCAGTGGTAGGAAAAGCCATGGGAGTGGATGACAGCACCCAGAGATGTAGTGTAGAGAGAGAAAAGAAGAGGACCCAGAACCGAGCCTTGGGGAACCCCAGTTGTGAGCCTGTGTGGTTCTGACACAGACCCTCTCAGCATCACCTGGTAGGAGCGACCCGTCAGGTAGGATGCAAACAGGGAGAGTGCAGAGCCTGAGACACCCATCCCCTCGAGGGTGGAGAGGAGGATCTGATGGTTCACCGTGTCGAACGCTGCAGACAGGTCCAGGAGTATCAGGACGGAGGAGAGAGAGTTCGCTCTAGCGGCATGGAGCGACTCCGTCACTGCCAGCAGGGCAGTCTCTGTCGAGTGACCCACTTTGAAACCAGACTGGTTGGAGTCCAGGAGGTTGTTCTGGTGGAGATAGGAGGACAGTTGTTTAAAGACAGCACGTTCGAGAGTTTTAGATAGGAAGGATAGAAGGGAAACCGGTCTGTAGTTCTTGATCTCAGAGGGGTCAAGTGTCGGTTTCTTCAGGAGGGGGGTGACTCTGGCAGTCTTGAAAGTAGAGGGAAAGTAGCCAGATGTCAGAGAGGTGTTAATAAGGTGGGTTAAGAAGGGAAGAAGTTCAGGTGCAATAGACTGCAACAGAGTGGATGGGACCGGGTCCAGAGAGCATGAGGTGGGGCGACTAGAGGTAACAAGGAGAAGGACCTCGTTAGGGGAGAGGGGAGAGAAGTGGGATAGAGAGGGGATGGGGGGGGGAAGAGGAGTAGATGAAGGTAGAGAGGGGGGGGTGGCAGGCAGACGGGGGTGGGTAGTGCGCAGGGCACCAGCCGGGGGAGGAGGGAAGGAGGATCGGATATCGTTCACCTTCTTGTCAAAGAAGTTGGCGAAATCGTCAGGGAGGAGGGACGAGGAGGGAGGAGGGGGTGGTGGTTGTAGGAGAGAGGAGAAAGTTTCAAAGAGTTTTTTAGGGTTGGAAGCAGAAGCCTGAATTTTAGTGCAGAAAAAAGCAGCTTTAGCAGCTGATAGAGAGGAGGAAAAAGTAGAAATGAGAGATTGGAAGGTGAGAAGGTCCTCCGGGAGGTTGCCATTTCTCCATTTGCGCTCAGCCGCTCTCAGGCTCCGTCTCTCAGTCCGCACTGAGTCCGACAACCAGGGGGCAGGTGGAGTTTGGCGTGCAGGCCTGGTGGTGAGGGGACAGAGATGGTCGAGAGAAGAGGATAGAGTAGAGAAAAGAAGATCTGTGGCGGTATCAGGGGATAGAAGAGCAAAGGATTCAGGGGCAGGGAGAGCAGAGAGAACAGAAGAGGAAAGATCAGTGGAGGAAAGTGAGCGAAGATTGTGACGTGAGGAAATCATGTGGGTAGGGAGGGGCTGTGAGGGGGGAGAGGAGAGAGAGAGAGAGTAGGACATGAAGTAGTGATCAGAGAGTTTCTTACCCTTTTCACTGGAAAGAGGAGTGACAGACAGGTTAGCAATAGAGCAGCCTCTGGTGAAGATCAGGTCCAGTTGGTTGCCCGCCTCATGGGTAGGAGGAGATGGGGAAATAACTAGGTCAAAGGCGGCGAGAAACGAAAGTAGTGGGTCTAGCTGCTTCTCAGTCGGGAGGTTGAAGTCACCCAGAAGGATGAATCCAGAGCCATCGACAGGGAAGTGGGAGACTAGATGGTCCAGCTCCTCCAGGAAGCCACCAGCAGGGCCCGGTGGGCGATAAACAACTGCAATGGTGAGCTTGACTGGATGAGAAACAGTGACCACATGAAATTCAAATGAGGTAGGAGAGAATTGTGACAGTGAAACAGGAGAGTATTTCCATTTTCTGGAAATTAGCAGACCAACCCCACCACCTGTCCGCACGGCTCTGGGAGTGTGAGAGAAAGAGTACACATCTGACAGAGCCGCGGGCGTAGCAGTGTTTTCTGGTCTGATCCAGGTCTCAGTCAGAGCAAGGAAGTTAAGGGAGAGCAAGGATGCGTAGGCTGAGATGAAAGCAGATTTGCCTTCCACCACAGCCGAGTGGCAATTCCAAAGCCCTCCCGTTACCACTTGCTCGACGTGAGTTGAAAGAGTAGGATAGATGAGATTAGTTGTGTCGCGACATCTGGGTGTAACCCAGTGTTTGTGCGACCGCCAGGAAGAAGAGAGGACAGGAATAGGAAGAAAACACATTGTAGATCACTAAACATATACTACAATACACTACTATATCTATCACACTACTATATATGTCACTAATCAATGCTACAGCTTATCGTTCAGTGACGAAGTCGGACTTTGACAAAGTCGCCTGTCGCCTTTGTTCGCCTGGCCTTCGTTTGCTGGCCGCCGCTTAAAAGCTGACGCTTTCAGCTGGTGGTATAAGGCCACTTCAACTGATTGCTAATCGTCTGCCAGGAGTGCTGGCTAAACCACACACTTCACACTTCACAAGGAAATCAAGTGGGCTATACTACTTATCAAGTGGCCTATTACAGGGTGAAACTAATTACACTACTCCAAAGTGCCACTAGCCTACTGCTTGAACACAAACAATACAACTATAAACTACAGACTACCACACAAGCTAATAATATAATACTAATAGAAAAGCACTTAGAGTACCACTACCAGCAGCTTGCTAAAATACAAAATAATGCTACTTACTCAACTAGACAGAGGTCAGGAGCTCAGTTCACTTCAAATGTTGGTTACACACTGAATAGAATACTCACAACCTGGCTACTTATCCCTTGAGCTGTGCTGGCTAAACCACACACTTCACACTTCACAAGGAAATCAAGTGGGCTATACTACTTATCAAGTGGCCTATTACAGGGTGAAACTAATTACACTACTCCAAAGTGCCACTAGCCTACTGCTTGAACACAAACAATACAACTATAAACTACAGACTACCACACAAGCTAATAATATAATACTAATAGAAAAGCACTTAGAGTACCACTACCAGCAGCTTGCTAAAATACAAAATAATGCTACTTACTCAACTAGACAGAGGTCAGGAGCTCAGTTCACTTCAAATGTTGGTTACACACTGGTTACACACTGTCACAATCATACACAATCATTATAGGCCACTGTGAGTCTTCTGATGCTGCTTTGTCTATAGCGGCACCATAGGTGTGCAGTATACAGCGGTGTACAGAAGGATCTAAAGAGCGATATCTTCACAGGAACCGAGCACATGCTAAATTTGCGACACAGCATGTTTGCTTGGGCATACAGCTTCCGTCGCTGTCTATAGATGTCCTTGTCATCTGAGAGATCATCAGAGATGATACAAAACACCTGGGGGTCTATTAGAGTAATGTTAACTCCATAGACAACACCTGGGGGTCTATTAGAGTAATGTTAACTCCATAGACACATACAAAACACCTGGGGGTCTATTAGAGTAATGTTAACTCCATAGACACATACAAAACACCTGGGGGTCTATTAGAGTAATGTTAACTCCATAGACAACACCTGGGGGTCTATTAGAGTAATGTTAACTCCATAGACACATACAAAACACCTGGGGGTCTATTAGAGTAATGTTAACTCCATAGACACATACAAAACACCTGGGGGTCTATTAGAGTAATGTTAACTCCATAGACAACACCTGGGGGTCTATTAGAGTAATGGTAACTCCATAGACAACACCTGGGGGTCTATTAGAGTAATTAACTCCATAGACAACACCTGGGGGTATATTAGAGTAATGTTAACTCCATAGACAACACCTGGGGGTCTATTAGAGTAATGGTAACTCCATAGACAACACCTGGGGGTATATTAGAGTAATGTTAACTCCATAGACAACACCTGGGGGTCTATTAGAGTAATGGTAACTCCATAGACAACACCTGGGGGTCTATTAGAGTAATGGTAACTCCATAGACAACACCTGGGGGTCTATTAGAGTAATGGTAACTCCATAGACAACACCTGGGGGTCTATTAGAGTAATGTTAACTCCATAGACAACACCTGGGGGTCTATTAGAGTAATGGTAACTCCATAGGCAACACCTGGGGGTCTAATAGAGTAATGGTAACTCCATAGACAACACCTGGGGGTCTATTAGAGTAATGTTAACTCCATAGACAACACCTGGGGGTCTATTAGAGTAATGTTAACTCCATAGACAACAGCTGGGGGTCTATTAGAGTAATTTTAACTCCATAGACAACACCTGGGGGTCTATTAGAGTAATGGTAACTCCATAGACAACACCTGGGGGTCTATTAGAGTAATGGTAACTCCATAGACAACACATGGGGGTCTATTAGAGTAATGGTAACTCCATAGACAACACCTGGGGGTCTATTAGAGTAATGGTAACTCCATAGACAACACCTGGGGGTCTATTAGAGTAATGGTAACTCCATAGACAACACCTGGGGGTCTAATAGAGTAATGGTAACTCCATAGACAACACCTGGGGGTCTATTAGAGTAATGGTAACTCCATAGACAACACCTGGGGGTCTATTAGAGTAATGGTAACTCCATAGACAACACCTGGGGGTCTATTAGAGTAATGTTAACTCCATAGACACATACAAAACACCTGGGGGTCTATTAGAGTAATGTTAACTCCATAGACACACACCTGGGGGTCTATTAGAGTAATGTTAACTCCATAGACAACACCTGGGGGTCTATTAGAGTAATGGTAACTCCATAGACACACACAAAACACCTGGGGGTCTATTAGAGTAATGTTAACTCCATAGACAACACCTGGGGGTCTATTAGAGTAATGTTAACTCCATAGACAACACCTGGGGGTCTATTAGAGTAATGTTAACTCCATAGACAACAGCTGGGGGTCTATTAGAGTAATTTTAACTCCATAGACAACACCTGGGGGTCTATTAGAGTAATGTTAACTCCATAGACAACACCTGGGGGTCTATTAGAGTAATGTTAACTCCATAGACAACACCTGGGGGTATATTAGAGTAATGGGAACTCCATAGACAACACCTGGGAGTCTATTAGAGTAATTAACTCCATAGACAACACCTGGGGGTATATTAGAGTAATGTTAACTCCATAGACAACACCTGGGGGTCTATTAGAGTAATGGTAATTCCATAGACAACACCTGGGGGTCTATTAGAGTAATGTTAACTCCATAGACAACACCTGGGGGTCTATTAGAGTAATGTTAACTCCATAGACAACACCTGGGGGTCTATTAGAGTAATGTTAACTCCATAGACAACACCTGGGGGTCTATTAGAGTAATGGTAACTCCATAGACAACACCTGGGGGTCTATTAGAGTAATGTTAACTCCATAGACAGCACCTGGGGGTCTATTAGAGTAATGTTAACTCCATAGACAACACCTGGGGGTCTATTAGAGTAATGGTAACTCCATAGACAACACCTGGGGGTCTATTGGAGTAATGGTAACTCCATAGACAACACCTGGGGGTCTATTAGAGTAACGTTAACTCCATAGACAACACCTGGGGGTCTATTAGAGTAACGTTAACTCCATAGACAACACATGGGGGTCTATTAGAGTAACGTTAACTCCATAGACAACACCTGGGGGTCTATTAGAGTAATGTTAACTCCATAGACAACACCTGGGGGTCTATTAGAGTAATGTTAACTCCATAGACAACACATGGGGGTCTATTAGAGTAACGTTAACTCCATAGACAACACATGGGGGTCTATTAGAGTAACGTTAACTCCATAGACAACACCTGGGGGTCTATTAGAGTAACGGTAACTCCATAGACAACACCTGGGGGTCTATTAGAGTAACGGTAACTCCATAGACAACACCTGGGGGTCTATTAGAGTAACGTTAACTCCATAGACAACACCTGGGGGTATATTAGAGTAATGTTAACTCCATAGACAACACCTGGGGGTTTATTAGAGTAATGGTAACTCCATAGACAACACCTGGGGGTCTATTAGAGTAATGGTAACTCCATAGACAACACCTGGGGGTCTATTAGAGTAATGTTAACTCCATAGACAACACCTGGGGGTCTATTAGAGTAATGGTAACTCCATAGACAACACCTGTGGGTCTATTAGAGTAATGGTAACTCCATAGACAACACCTGGGGGTCTATTAGAGTAATGGTAACTCCATAGACAACACCTGGGGGTCTATTAGAGTAATGGTAACTCCATAGACAACACCTGGGGGTCTATTAGAGTAATGGTAACTCCATAGACAACACCTGGGGGTCTATTAGAGTAATGTTAACTCCATAGACAACACATGGGGGTCTATTAGAGTAACGTTAACTCCATAGACAACACATGGGGGTCTATTAGAGTAACGGTAACTCCATAGACAACACCTGGGGGTCTATTAGAGTAACGGTAACTCCATAGACAACACCTGGGGGTCTATTAGAGTAACGGTAACTCCATAGACAACACCTGGGGGTCTATTAGAGTAACGTTAACTCCATAGACAACACCTGGGGGTATATTAGAGTAATGTTAACTCCATAGACAACACCTGGGGGTTTATTAGAGTAATGGTAACTCCATAGACAACACCTGGGGGTCTATTAGAGTAATGGTAACTCCATAGACAACACCTGGGGGTCTATTAGAGTAATGGTAACTCCATAGACAACACCTGGGGGTCTATTAGAGTAATGGTAACTCCATAGACAACACCTGGGGGTCTATTAGAGTAATGGTAACTCCATAGACAACACCTGGGGGTCTATTAGAGTAATGTTAACTCCATAGACAACACCTGGGGGTCTATTAGAGTAATGGTAACTCCATAGACAACACCTGTGGGTCTATTAGAGTAATGTTAACTCCATAGACAACACCTGGGGGTCTATTAGAGTAATGGTAACTCCATAGACAACACCTGGGGGTCTATTAGAGTAATGGTAACTCCATAGACAACACCTGGGGGTCTATTAGAGTAATGGTAACTCCATAGACAACACCTGGGGGTCTATTAGAGTAACGGTAACTCCATAGACAACACCTGGGGGTCTATTAGAGTAACGGTAACTCCATAGACAACACCTGGGGGTCTATTAGAGTAACGGTAACTCCATAGACAACACCTGGGGGTCTATTAGAGTAACGGTAACTCCATAGACAACACCTGGGGGTCTATTAGAGTAACGGTAACTCCATAGACAACACCTGGGGGTCTATTAGAGTAACGGTAACTCCATAGACAACACCTGGGGGTCTATTAGAGTAACGGTAACTCCATAGACAACACCTGGGGGTCTATTAGAGTAACGGTAACTCCATAGACAACACCTGGGGGTCTATTAGAGTAACGGTAACTCCATAGACAACACCTGGGGGTCTATTAGAGTAACGGTAACTCCATAGACAACACCTGGGGGTCTATTAGAGTAACGGTAACTCCATAGACAACACCTGGGGGTCTATTAGAGTAATGGTAACTCCATAGACAACACCTGGGGGTCTATTAGAGTAATGGTAACTCCATAGACAACACCTGGGGGTCTATTAGAGTAATGGTAACTCCATAGACAACACCTGGGGGTCTATTAGAGTAATGGTAACTCCATAGACAACACCTGGGGGTCTATTAGAGTAATGTTAACTCCATAGACAACACCTGGGGGTCTATTAGAGTAATGTTAACTCCATAGACAACACCTGGGGGTCTATTAGAGTAATTGTAACTCCATAGACAACACCTGGGGGTCTATTAGAGTAATGGTAACTCCATAGACAACACCTGGGGGTCTATTAGAGTAATGGTAACTCCATAGACAACACCTGGGGGTCTATTAGAGTAATGGTAACTCCATAGACAACACCTGGGGGTCTATTAGAGTAATGGTAAATCCATAGACAACACCTGGGGGTCTATTGGAGTAATGGTAACTCCATAGACAACACCTGGGGGTCTATTGGAGTAATGGTAACTCCATAGACAACACCTGGGGGTCTATTAGAGTAATGGTAACTCCATAGACAACACCTGGGGGTCTATTAGAGTAATGGTAACTCCATAGACAACACCTGGGGGTCTATTAGAGTAATGGTAACTCCATAGACAACACCTGGGGGTCTATTAGAGTAATGGTAACTCCATAGACAACACCTGGGGGTCTATTAGAGACACAACAGAAACAATACAAAAACCACAGCACTCCATCTTTAAAACAATGTCTAGAAAGTGTGCTCGTTAAATTGCTTAATAATTCTGTTTGAGACCAAAGCTGAAATTTTGTCCGATGCAAAGATGAAAGCTAAACCTCCCCACCTTTGCATCCGTGCGTGCGTGCGCGCGTGCGTTCCTGGGTGTGTGTGTGCAGGAATCTACTTGACCAACATCTTGAAGACAGAGGAAGGGAATCCAGACTTCCTGCATCGTCATGGTAACACACTGTGTTGTTGTTGTTGTTGTTGTTGTGTATTAGTATGCATGTGCATGTGCATGTGCATGTGCATGTGCATGTGCATGTGCATGTGCATGTGCATGTGCATGTGCATGTGCATGTGCATGTGCATGCGCATCGCAGCATGCACACATCAGCTGCATTGACCAAGCCTATATTGTTAAATAGTGTATGAGAGTTGTAGACACACAAACACAAAAGTAGACTTAAAATGGGGCGCCAGTAAACCTAGACCACTGGGTACTCGGTGCGTCTTGTAAAGTCTGGTGACGCGAGGTTGATTAGGTGCGTCTTGTAAAGTCTGGTGACGCGAGGTTGATTAGGATTAGGATTAGGTTGATTAGGTGCGTCTTCTCTTGAATCTATAGAGGGGACGCGTTCTACGTACACCGTTCCTTTCCGTCCCTGCGCGTGCACGTCAAAAGATTACTGGTACCACGGCGTGGTACTGCGTTCTACGTGCATGATACCACTGTACTCAAGTACTGCATGGGTCGAGTACTCTGTCCACCTCTGCATAATGCTGAAGACTGCCTGTCTACTAGAGATCAGCGGATGAGCTTTTTTGTCACCCAAATCCATCCATCCATCCATCCATCCATCTTCAACCGGTTATCTGTAGTCGGGTCGCGGGGGCAACAGCTCCACCAAAGTGCTCCAGACTTCCCTCTCCAGAGCAACATTAGTGACTTCCTCCTGGGGGATCCCGAGACGTTCCAAGGCCAGTGAGTCGATGTCCAACTGCAGAGTGTCCGACTCGAGTCATTGATTGGACGACTTGCAACTCGACTTGGACTTAAGGGTAAAAACTTGAGACTCGACTTGACTTGGAAGACAATGACTCCAGACTCGACTCGACTTGAGACAAGCTAACTCGGACAACTTGTAGCATTATGTTGTTTTTTCATTGTATGTTTTTTATTTTATTTTTTTATGCAGATATCATTCTAATATGTCCAGGCAGGGCGGTCGTGAACGTCACGTTACGCCCCGCACCAGAGCGAACGCCACGCTATAGGTTTACACTTGTATTGGTTTGATTGATTGATTGATTGGAGACAGGCATGTAAGCGAGAGAGCGCGCAAGCAGCCATGACTCTGATCACTGATCAGTGTGGGCACACACAACAGTGCGGCTGTTTGTATCTACTAGGCTAGGCTAGCTAGCAATGGCGACTGCTCCCGAGCCTCCTTCTGCAAGTTCTGCAGTTCCACCAAAAGTGATTCAGTTCGCTTTTAAAAACTTCCATTCTGATGGAAAACGCAGGAAGGCTCAATGCAAGACATGCAACGCTACAATCAATGACAAAGAAGGAACCACATCCAACTTTGTCCGCCACTTGAAGACGGCGCATGAAGCCAAGTAAGTGAAACCTAGTAACCTACTGCCAATATAACTAAAGCTAACATTATTAGAAGTGTGTCCGGGTGTGCATGTGTGTGTTGGTGGATATATATGTCGTTAATAAGACAAACAATGCCACTCACCACTGTCACGAACGTTGATGATATGTGACTGCACTGCATAAATAATAATATCCATCCATGGTAGCAAGCCCTCCGTTTTCCAACACTTTCTCACTTTTCATTAGATATATCCAGTCGTCAGCAGGATTAAGAACTTCATTAACTCCCACGCAAAACCTTTATTCCTTCCCCTTTTCCTCCGATACGTTTTCTCTAGCTATAGTTGCATTTAGTCCACTCCGTGTTATTATTTTGGAACGTGGAGGATTAGGACCCCATGCCGGCAAAACAAATGCACGTGGAGTACTAGTAGGCAGCTAAATGTGTGCCTGATGGAAAGTGACGTAATATTAAAATACTACAAAACAAACGTGCATGCACGTTAAGAGATTATTTTGTGCTTTAGGCCTGTAGGCACTGCTGCAGTAAATTAATGTGTGTGCAATGAGTGTGCATGCATGCATTTGCTACACAAATATGACAACTGTATAATAATTCTTCTTTTCCTTCTGTTTCAGATATGCAGAGTATATGAGATGTAAGCAGCAGCCAGTCCCTGGTCCCAGCCAGCCAGGAATTGGACAGTTTGCTGCTCTCTCTCACCCAGAGTTTTACAGACAGAATCATTCCAAACAGAGGGCCATGACTGACTCCATCATTATGGACCTAATAGTGGGATGCAACCTTCCCCTGACTCTAACAGAAAATAAAAAGTTCCGCCACTTTCTCTCCATAGCAGACCCCAAGTACAAGGCCACTGATTATCGTTCTGTAATCAAGCACGTAGAATCCTCTGTTACAGCGACCCGCACTAAGATCAAAGGGATCCTTGCAGAAGCAGAACATGTTTCTCTGACTGTAGACATCTGGTCAGATCGTAGGATGCGAGGCTTCTTGGGTGTCACTGCCCATGTCCTGACTACAAACAAAGAGCTGTGTCTGAATTCCTACTTGCTGACCTGCAGTAGGTTCCGAGGATCACATACAGGAGAGAGGATCGCTGAGGCGTTTGAAGCTATCTGTGATGAATATGACATCAGACACAAAATGGACTTTGTGCTCTGTGACAACGCAGCTAACATGAAGAAGGCCTTCTCCATCTGCTTCCCCCAAGAGGAAGAAGATCAAGTAGATGATGAAGAGAGCCTGGACGACCCAGAGATATGGGAAGATCTAAATGAGAAAAAGAGGTTGCGCATCAGCAATGTGTTTCAGTGGAGTGCCAGACCCAAATCCAGTATACATCAAAAAACAGGAATTGACATTCCAAAAAGGTAGCACATCCAAAAATTAAACAAGCGGTGGACAAAGTACTCACATTTCCATTTCTTTATTGGCACACACCAAAAAGGAACGCTTAAGCGTTTCGGCTATGCAGCCTTCATCAGAGCATGGTGAAGGCTGCATAGCCGAAACGCGTAAGCGTTCTGTCGGTGACCGACCAAGAAACTGTTGATCAGGTGAATGAGTGGCAGTAAAACATCTTTGCTTATGGTTGTGCACAAATACCATAAAATAATAACCTTTTATTGTAGTAGTTTTGTAATCTACAGGGCAGCCTTGTTTTGTCTACTCATCGTTAACTATTTCTGTCATGTGCTCTCTGACAATACTGTTATGTGAAGAAAACCATAATTTAATTGTTTGAATTCAACAGGCACTAACCAGAGGAAGCCCCAAACGCCTACAGTGCTTCGCTCATACCCTACAGTTGACTATAGGCGATGGCCTTAAGGAAGCTAAGGTTGCAAGAGGTGCCATGGCAAAATGCTGCAAACTCAGTTCTCTTCTGCACACATCTACCTCCTTCCATGATGCTTTTGAAGAGAAGTTTGGTGAGCGAGGGATCCCTGCTGCTGTGACCACACGATGGGGTTCAACCTACCGCCAACTGAAAGCAGTGCTCTCATTCAACCAGCAGGAACTGAGCGATGTTGTGCAGGCCACAGGTTGGTGCTTGTCTGTTACTGCCCCTGCTGCTGTGTAGATCATGGCTGTAGCTCAGGAGAATGGGTTGTCTGATCACAGGGTCACATTCTATTCCTGTGTCATCAAACACACAGGGCTTGTTTAGTAGTATCCTGACCAGTTTTAGAATGCTATGCTGTATCTCTTTCTCTATCTATCTAGGTCACCAGGAGCTGATCTTCTCTACGAGAGAGTGGAGTCAACTGAAAGAACTGTGTGATATCCTCAAGCCCTTTTCAGAGGCCACTGATCTTACGCAGGGCGAGAAGTGTGCAACTATCAGCGCTGTTCTTCCCAGTGTCTTGTCCCTAAACAACCACCTGGAGAAACTCAAGCAGAAGGTTGGTTATTGACTCACTCACTCACTCACTCACTCACTCACTCATTTATTCATTTGTTCAGGTTCGCTTCCTGGGAAGCATGGTCAGGTGCCTTCAGACCTCCCTCAAAAAAAGATTTGTGGCATCCTGGTCAATGTGAAAATGGAAACTGCAGCACCAGACGAACCACAGCCTCTACCTTTTGCGGACCCTGTGTATATCAGAGCAGCTGTCCTGGACCCAGAATACTCAATGATGTGGCTGGAACAAGATGTCCTTGTCAACGATGACATCAAGAGGGAGGTGTCTGACATGGTGAAAGGTCAGTGAATGTACATCTATATTAATGTGCTCGAATACACACTAAAAGTATGGCACTGTATAAATGTACTCTCACACACCACTCAGTCACTTCTCAAACAAACTTGGTTCACTTTATTAATGTTGACTGTCAGGGTGACAAATCATGATGATCACCAAACTACCAATATCAGTTTTAATGTAATATATTTCATGCTATAATAAGTGATCATTTGTTGTCCATTAGAACTGATCCTACGGGAGGTGCCAGCTGACCAGACACCTGAGAATCCAGAGAGAGAGGAAGAGCTGTTGGAGGAGAACACTCAGAACAGTGTTGGGCTCTTCGCAGGATACAGGAAGCGTCGCAAGCAGGACACAATGAGGCCAGAACTTCAGCTGAACAACTACCTTAGCCTTGATACTGGGTTAGGGTTAGGGTTAGGGTTAGGGTAACCCTAACCCTAACCCTAACCCAAATACCTTAGCCTTGATACTGATCAGAAATGTCTCAGCTTTTGGGAGGCAAACAGAAACTCCCTCCCTGCACTTTATAAGATTGCCATTAGAGCACTTGCAGTGCCCGCAACTAGTGCTCCAGTCGAGATAATCTTTAGCCACGGTGGCATAATTTTGAGACCACATCGTTCTCGGATGAAGGGCACCAATCTCTCGAACCTTGTGTTTCTCAAGTGCAACAATCTGTGAATCTACTGTATGTAATACAGGCACTACTTGACTCTGTAACATAGGGTTAGGTTTAAACAGGATGTTAACTTGCACACATTTTACTTTGGAAAGGTTTCATTTATCCAGCTTTATTTTCTTTTATAACTCTTAAATTTAAAATGTTTATCTCTTTCAAAATAATACTCATGGTGGAGTGAATTCATGCAAACATGTATCCCTTAAATGGATGGTTATTTATTTTAAGTTATGTTTGTAAGCACTGCTGTCTGTGTGCTGTTTAGTTTACAAAGCACCTTGTTTGCACTGATAATTTTGCCTTTGTAAAGGTAGCTACCTCGAATGTAAAACAAATAATGATACACTTGCAATCTAAATGTTGTTGCAAAATGTTAAAAATAAACATTTTTGTGTCAAACATGCCATTTCTTTAATGGAATGTAGCCTTTCCCATCTACCTAGGCCTAAATGATCAAACATGTAATGGATAAATGTATAGCTTTTAAGCTTGATGCTGGTTTAATGCATGCAGAGTTGCAGACTAGTCTGCATGGTACTTTTGACATTGACTTTAGGAAGATAAGCTTCCTCCAAGATATACACCTGAGATATAATCTGTGACTTGACTTGACAACCTTGTGACTTGACTCGACTTGACAACCTTGTGACTTGACTCGACTTGACTTGACAACCTTGTGACTTGAGACTTGACAACCTTGTGACTTGACTCGACTTGACTTGACAACCTTGTGACTTGACTCGACTTGACTTGACAACCTTGTGACTTGACTCGACTTGACTTGACAACCTTGTGACTTGACTCGACTTGACTTGACAACCTTGTGACTTGACTCGACTTGACAACCTTGTGACTTGACTCGACTTGACTTGACAACCTTGTGACTTGACTCGACTTGACTTGACAGCCTTGTGACTGGACTCGACTCGACTTGACTTGACATAACCTTGTGACTCGACTTGACTTGACTTGCCCACAACAGAAAAACTTGAGACTCGCTTGAGACTTGGACCAAATGACTTGCTACTCGACTCGGATCGGAGGGACTCATGCAATTGTCTGTCCAACTGCGCCTTGGTCTGCCCCAGGGTCTCCTCCCAGTGGGACGTGCGTCGAGGACCTCCCTAGGGAGACACCCGAGAGGCATCCTAACCAGATGCCCGAACCACCTAAACTGGCTCCTTTCCAGGCGAAGGAGCAGCGGTTCTACCCCGAGTCAATTAATCCAATTTATTAATCCGCACCACCCGCAATCCGCTGCGCAGGGAAGCGCCCAGCGTATACAGTATAGCCAATCTACAAGCTCACAACGCGTTGCTGCGACGCGTTGTGAGCTTGTAGATCGGCTATTTATACTACTTGTACAAACAATGTCACTCACTACTCTCTCGACAGTTCACCAATGTTATGTAGTGGTTGTATATCCATTTCCATGGTAACACGCCGTCCACGTTCTCACACTGCAACGTATTTTCATACAGCATATCAAGCGGTCATCAGCAGGGTAAAGAACTGAATCACTCCCAGTCCCACGCCAAACGTATATTCCTCCCTTCTGTTTTACTTAGTTTTAAGTTTCTCTCAGACTCACTAGCTGCCTGTTAGTAACTTTAGCATAGCTGCCTGTAGGCTGTAGGATACCACTGTGTTGTTGTTGTTGTGCAACAGGACCCAACTTCATAGGCGGCTAATTTGTGCCAGATCGTGGAAAATGATGTAATTAAAATACTACTAACACACGCACGCTGAGATTTTGTGCGTTTTAAAAGCTATAATAAGCATATAGATAGATGCCATTAATTTATTTCCCGCATTATTTCACCCGCGGTTTATCCAATATTAATTTATAATATATTGAATTGACCCAAACTGCGGTTCACCTGCGGAAACCGCGGCTAAATCCGCCACCCGCTGGTCTCTACTGTCTACAGTTATCTGGCAACAGTACTGAGTTTAGCCACCAGATGGTGACCGTTCGTTTGTTCGTGTAGGACTACACAGGCAATCAGCCAAGAAGTGGTGTCAACGTCCAGTTCAAGCAGGCCGCTGACTCCATGTGGTGACTTGAAGATTGGGCACTCTTCCATGATGTGTTCAACAGTCTGTGGTTTTTTGCAGGTAGAGTTGGGTCTTAGCTACTCCAGAGAGAAGTCTGTTGAGGATGACCCAGGCATTCTGTTGAGGTTGACCCAGGCATTCTGTTGAGGTTGACCCAGGCATTCCGTTGAAGATGACCCAGACATTCTGTTGAGGTTGACCCAGACATTCTGTTGAGGATGACCCAGGCATTCCGTTGAGGTTGACCCAGGCATTCCGTTGAGGATGACCCAGGCATTCCGTTGAGGTTGACCCAGGCATTCCGTTGAGGATGACCCAGGCATTCCGTTGAGGATGACCCAGACATTATGTTGAGGTTGACCCAGGCATTCCGTTGAGGTTGACCCAGGCATTCCGTTGAGGATGACCCAGACATTATGTTGAGGTTGACCCAGGCATTCCGTTGAGGTTGACCCAGGCATTCCGTTGAGGTTGACCCAGGCATTCCGTTGAGGTTGACCCAGGCATTCCTAGCCTCAAGGATCCATCCAGGGTGTAGAAGAGTCTCCTAGCCTCAAGGATCCATCCAGGGTGTAGAAGAGTCTCCTAGCCTCAAGGATCCATCCAGGGTGTAGAAGAGTCTCCTAGCCTCAAGGATCCATCCAGGGTGTAGAAGAGTCTCCTAGCCTCAAGGATCCATCCAGGGTGTAGAAGAGTCTCCTAGCCTCAAGGATCCATCCAGGGTGTAGAAGAGTCTCCTAGCCTCAAGGATCCATCCAGGGTGTAGAAGAGTCTCCTAGCCTCAAGGATCCATCCAGGGTGTAGAAGAGTCTCCTAGCCTCAAGGATCCATCCAGGGTGTAGAAGAGTCTCCTAGCCTCAAGGATCCATCCAGGGTGTAGAAGAGTCTCCTAGCCTCAAGGATCCATCCAGGGTGTAGAAGAGTCTGCTAGCCTCAAGGATCCATCCAGGGTGTAGAAGAGTCTCCTAGCCTCAAGGATCCATCCAGGGTGTAGAAGAGTCTCCTAGCCTCAAGGATCCATCCAGGGTGTAGAAGAGTCTCCTAGCCTCGGTGGAGAAGTGTATGGCAATTTACAATTTACAATTTACAATTTAGGCATTTAGCAGACGCTCTTAATCCAGAGCGACTTACAATAAGCAAGAACAAAAAGCATGGGAATACATCACAATGTAAAAATGCATTTATCGCGAAACATGCGTAAGCTAAGAACGTGACTAGAACATATCTATATAATGACACTATACATATAAACTATAACTAGAACATATCTATATAATGACACTATACATATAAACTACACATATATGCTATACTATGCTGTACATATATACTATGAAGTGCTATGACTACATACAATGCACTTATTGTGCTGTCTACATGACATGCTATAAGTCTGTTTCAAATGCTATATAAGTCTAAGAAGTGCTGTCTAAGGGGGGTAGGGTAAGTGCTATGGGCCATGATGGAGTCTGAAAAGGTGGGTTTTCAGACTACGGCGGAAGATCGGGAGTGATGCTGCAGTTCTGATTGCAACGGGAAGTGCATTCCACAGTTTTGGGGCCAGAAGGGAGAAGAGTTTGGGACGTGTGGAGCGTTGTCCCGGCGTTTTTAGTGAGGGTACTTCCAGCTTCCCTGCGTTGGCTGATCTGAGTGCGCGGGAGGGTTTGTAGGGTTCAATCATGCTGGCAAGATATGGGGGAGCCATACCTTTGGTTGCTTTAAATGCCAACATCAGAGTTTTGTATTCTGTGCGGGCAGCGACCGGGAGCCAGTGCAGGGAGCGGAGCAGGGGGGAGACATGTGAGAATTTTGGCTGGTTGAAGACCAAGCGAGCTGCGGCATTTTGGATCAGTTGGAGAGGCTTCAGTGCACATGCCGGTAGGCCAGTAAGGAGAGAGTTACAATAGTCAAGTTTTGACAGGACTGTTGTCTGGATTAGGAGCTGGGATGATTCCTGGGTGAGGAACGGTCTAATTCGTCGTATGTTATAGAGTGTGAATGATGGATTTATAATTAAGATAAAACCCATTAGTTGCATATAATGCAGAAGGGACAATTAATGATTCCCAGGATATAAAGGACTGTAAAATACTGAATTACTGAGCCACACAGGGCTATAACTATAAAAAATACTTCTGAGAAAGTACTCAAAGAGTACACATAATACTCAGCACCACAACACTAGGCAGAGAGCCTATGACCAAGTTAACAATTAGCTTTAACAGGATTACTTTAAGCAGGAAATACTCTTTTAGAAAAATACCTTGTACCCAATTAAAAGATGAAACCACCAGGAAGAAGGATTGTCCAGTCAGCAGTATATGATTAATGTCTATTCATTTTCAGATCAGAGAGACAGGACAGATCCACACACAGCCAAATTACAAAAAACTCTCACCCTGTGCGACAAACTGCACAGGGTTCTCTCTGCCGGACACATCATGTGCCAGGCATTAATACTGTAGATCACAATTGTTGATACACATTTCATTGGCTGAATAGACAGTTAATTTCCACTATGCCACGCTGGCACTGCTCATTGGACCAGCACATAGATGATGAAACTGATATTGTGACAGCTTCATAGACCGGGAAAGCACTGAGGCTGGCGTTGCTATGGCAACCTGAAGATAACATTTCTTCCCGGCTAGCTGTGAACTCTTTACAGAGAGAAATGCTCCCTGAGCAGCTATCTCTTTTCTCACTAGGCATCAAGGTCAAATACATGCAGTGTTTATCCAAATAGACCTCTCAATATGCCAGCTAACTTTTGTGGCTACAGGCAGACAGTAAATCTTAACTTGGCGTCAGGCAACCCATAATATAATATGATATAATAATATAACGGATAATATAGGTCTGAGATGATTAGGCCTGTGGATGGTGACATGACATAAATAGGATAAGGAGAACAACCCAGAGTAAACAGGCAGTAGGCTGATGATAAAACCGATGGTCAAAGGGCAAGATGAACACGGTCTGGGCCAAAAGGAAACATATTGACACCAGTCCACAAAAATACCAAAGTAGCAGATCTACCAGATCCATCAGTGAACCTACAGGATCGAGTGACAGCTGTGATGTGAGTTTTGAACGAGAGCTGACTGTCCAGGACAACACCAAGGTTCCTGGCTGTTGGGACAGACGTTACCAGGGCGTTGTCTACGGAAATAGTTAGCTCCCGCATCGGGCAGGACTTAGCTGGGAAGAAGAGAAGCTCAGTCTTGTCTGGGTTCAGCTTGAGGTGGTTGGAGGACATCCACTGTGAGATGTCAGCCAGGCAAGCAGTGATGCGCTCTTCCACCTGGGTGGCAGAGGGGGGGAAGGATAGAAACAGTTGTGTGTCATCGGCATAACAGTGATAGGATATATTGTGAGCAGAGATGATAGTGCCAAGGGATTTAGTGTACAGTGAGAAAAGGAGGGGACCAAGTACAGATCCCTGTGGGACCCCAGTTTGGAGGGTTCGGGGGGATGATAACAGACCTTTCCAGGAGACCTGGTAGGTCCGGTCGGTGAGGTAAGAGGAGCGACAGTAACATGGTTGTGTTATTGTGTTTCAGGTAAAGAGCTCATCAACTTCAGCAAACGTCGTAAAGTTGCAGAAATTACCGGAGAAATTCAACAATACCAGAACCAGCCGTACTGTTTACGACCTGAGCCCTCAATACAGGTAACGCACACACACACACACACACACACACACACACACACACACACACACACACACACACACACACACAATACCAGAACCACTACTGTTTAAGACATGAGCCCTCAATACTATAATAGTATCGCTTCTAATGTTTTAAAAAACACGAGAGCAACGTTTAGCTTTAAATGGTGTTTACATGGCGGCCATGTTGGACCCATTTAGCTGTAAATGACAGTGTGTTTACATGGCGGCCATGTTGGACCCATTTAGCTGTAAATGACAGTGTGTTTACATGGCTGCCATGTTGGACCCATTTAGCTGTAAATGACAGTGTGTTTACATGGCTGCCATGTTGGACCCATGTAGCTGTAAATTACAGTGTGTTTACATGGCGGCCATGTTGAACCCATTTACCTGTACATGACAGTGTGTTTACATGGCTGCCATGTTGGACCCATTTAGCTGTAGGCCTAAATGACAGTGTGTTTACATGGCGGCCATGTTGGATCCGTCATTCAGAAATAACAATAATATTGCAATATGAATGAATGTGTGCGTCTCTCTCTCTCTCTCTCTCTCTCTCTCTCTCTCTCCCCATGTCTCTCTGCCAGAGGTTCTTTGAATGGTTGAATCCCATGGAGGAGAGAGAGGAAAAGGAGTTCACAGATTATCTGTTCAACAAATCACTGGAGATCGAACCGAGACACTCCAAGAGCCTGCCTCGCTTTGTAACTACACTACCCACGATGCTTCACTACACCACTATACTACACTACTCTACCCACAATGCTTCACTACACCACTACACCACTGCTACACTACACTACCCACAATGCTTCACTACACCACTGCTACACTACACTACCCACGATGCTTCACTACACCACTACACCACTGCTACACTACACTACCCACAATGCTTCACTACACCACTGCTACACTACACTACCCACGATGCTTCACTACACCACTACACTACTGCTACACTACACTACCCACGATGCTTCACTACACCACTACACCACTGCTACACTACACTACCCACGATGCTTCACTACATCACTGCTACACTACACTACCCATGATGCTTCACTACACCACTGCTACTGTTATATAGTCTCTGAAAGAATCACTCAGTTGTTGGCAAGTGGTACTTTACTTTCGGCTCGACATGTAACAACAACAAGCTTGGTCAACATCATCATCCAGAATGCAGAACATCCGGGGCACACAGTACACTCTGACCTGTAACCCACAGTCCCCATAGATAGTCCGTTGCTGCCCTCTAAAGGCCAGGCTGCATTGGCAGTTCTTGGAAAGTAACCAAAACCCAATATATCACATTTCCTCCCCTTTAAGTTCACAGCCTAAACTAAGCAGGAAATATCAAACCCTCTTGCCCATAACCCACAATATATTTTTCAATAACCAACCGAACACATTTTCTCTCTCTTCTTCTTTTTTTTTTATATATAAGGAAGGAAACGCCCTTCCAGTGAGATCAGAGCACATTGTTGCTCTATTCCTGGAATGATCCCACTTTAACTAACAAAGTCTCTGAAGTGCACTGGTGCACGCCTCTCCCGCTCCGACCGCCTCAACTCCGTCACCGCAGGGGTGTCCCGCTGAACCGCCACCTCTGGCGTAGGCTGTGAGTCCATCGGGTCACTAAGCTGAGGTCCACTGACGTCCATCACCGTAGGCAGGGGCCCCCCAGCGCCTACCTCCGCGTCCGATGACACCATCGCTCCCTCCTCCGGCATCCCGCTGGGCACCGTGTCCATCAGCCTTGCACGGACCTGATCCACATGCCTCTTCATGACACAGCCATTTCCTACAATGACCGTATAGGACACTGGGCCTGATGAGCTGTGGATGACTGCAGGGATCCACTTAGGACCATAGGAGTAGTTCTTGATGTACACTTTATCTCCAGGTGCAAAACATCTCAGGGCCTTGGTTGTGTCATGGTACTCCTTTTGTTTCAGCTGCTTTTGCTGCACCTTTGCCTTTACATCCGGCATGAGCAGGTCGAATAGAGACCGGGGCCTCCGAGCCATCATCAACTCTGCGGGTGACACACCTGTAGTAGCATGTGGTGTGATGCGATAACTGAATAGAAACCTTGAAACTCGAGTTTGTATGGTCTCACCTTTGATCTTCAACATGCCGCCTTTAAAAGTCTGCACGGCCCTCTCGGCCAGCCCATTAGAGGATGGGTGAAACGGGGCTGACCTCACATGTTGAATGCCATTGTTCTTCATGAATGACTCAAATTCTGCACTCGTGAAACAGCTGCCATTGTCCGAAACGGCCATTTTTGGTAAACCAAAAACGCTAAAACTCTGACGCAGCTTCTCTATGGTGGCGTGGGATGTGGATGTTTTCATGGGGTAGACGTCCATCCACTTTGAATGAGCATCCACTATCACCAGGAACATTTCTCAGAGGAATGGCCCTGCATAGTCCATGTGGATTTTTGACCATGGGGCCTCAGGCCACTCCCATGGATGTAGTGGCGCACTGGGTGGAGACTTTTGGTGTTTTTGACATTCGTCACACGCCCTCACTTCCTTCTCCACCTCTTGGTCCATACCAGGCAACCATACATATGATCTCACCAGACCTTTCATTCTGGACATGCCTGAGTGGGACTGATGCAGTAACTTTAGAATCTTCCCTCTTCCCTTAGTGGGAATAATCACCCTGGCTCCCCAGAGTACACAGCCGTCTTTCACGCTCAGCTCCATCTGACGCTGGTGATATGGCTGGAACTGAGGGTCTGTTTTCGTTGGCCAGCCCTTTAAGACGTACTCATGGACTTGTGCTAAAATCACGTCTTTTGCTGTCCAACGCCTTAGCTGCTGGTTGTCTACCAGTGAATCATCGATTAAATCCATCATCAGCACTTGCTCCGTTTCCTCTTCTTCCCTCACTGTCTCACGCAGGGGCAGCCTGCTTAACGCATCAGCATTTGCATGACTTTTTCCTTCTTTGTACACTATGTTGTACTCATAAGCGCTCAGGTGAACCGCCCACCTCTGGACTCTGGGGGAGCCCATTTGAGGGATGGCCTTCCTCACATCGAAAAGAGAGATCAGTGGCTTGTGATCCGTATAGATAGTGAACGTACGTCCATACAGATATTTGTGAAATTTCCGTATCCCAAACATCACTGCCAGGCCTTCTTTGTCCAGTTGTGAGTATCCCTTTTCCGCAGGAGCCAGCGTGCGGGACATGAACCCCAGGGGGCGCTCGCCTCCATCCTCCATCCGGTGTGACAGAACAGCACCCACTCCATAAGGTGAAGCATCACAGGATAGAATTAATTCCCGATCAGCTGAGTAGTGTACCAGGACTGCAGCCGTGGTCAGCAGGGCCTTGGAGTCTTGAAAGGCCTCCTCTTGCTTCCTCTTCCATGACCAAGACACATCCTTTCTTAATAGTTCATGCAGTGGGGCCAGCAAGGTCGACAAGTTTGGCAAGAACCGACCATAATAATTTAGGAGCCCTAAATAGGACTTCAGCTCAGTGACAGTTGTAGGGGCCGGGGCGTCCACTATGGCCTTCACTTTTGTTTGTACAGGGTGCAGCCCCTGGGCATCCACTCTGTGGCCAAAATACTCCACTGCCTCCTGCATGAAAATGCACTTATTTCTTCTTAATCTCAGTCCGGCCTCTTTCAGTCTAGTCAACACAGTGGCCAGGTTTGCCAGGTGGTCAGCCTCAGTTTCCCCGGTAATCAGTAAATCATCGAGATAAATAGCCACAAAGGGAATTCCTCTTAACAGACTTTCCATAGTCCGTTGAAAAATGGCTGGCACTGAGGCCACGCCAAACGGCAGCCGGTTGTATGTGAACAGTCCTCTGTGCGTGTTGACTGTCAGGTATTTCTTTGACTCTTCATCCATTAGGAACTACTGATAAGCGTGACTCATGTCCAATTTAGAGAACTGCTTTCCTCCGGACAGGGCAGCTAGCAGGTCTTCCAGTCTGGGTATGGGATACTGCTCCAGGGATGAGACTGTGTTTACCGTGAGCTTGTAGTCTCCACATAGCCGTATAGTCCCATTAGGCTTCAGGATGGGGACCACAGGTGCAGCCCACTCGGAATATTTCACTGGTGTGATGACCTTGTCATTTAACAACCTGTCTATCTCCTCATCCACCTTAGCGCGCATGGCATAAGGGACAGACCTCGGCCTGAAAAACCTGGGGGTTGCATCCAATTTTACATGTATAGTGGCCTTTGTGCCTTTAAGGGTGCCCATCTCTTCCTTGAATACTTCCTCGTTCTGGCTCAGCACATGCTGTAGTGTTATTTTGTCCCCTACCGTCATGTTTTTTACAGCTGCCCGTGCTCCGTGTCGGGCCTTTATCTCTTTCCAGTTTAAGTGTATGTCCTCCAGCCAGCCTCGACCCAGCAAACCGGGGCCCTCTCCTTTCACCACCACCAGCGGCAGTGTCTCTGTTTGCCGCTTGTATGCAACCTTGACCTGAGCAACCCCTATCACTCCCACAGGGTCTCCTGTGTAAGTCTCCAACTTGATTCTGATTTCACCTTCGGCCTCTTTGTCTCACTCCACATTCTGTTGAACTGATTTTCATTTATCACTGTGAGACTGCAGCCTGTATCTATCTCCAAGTGAACCTTTTTTCCATTTAGTTTAATTTCCACCATGTAGGGATCCCCTCTTCTCAGATGCATTTCACTCATGCGCCCCAGTCTGAATGTCATGCAGCCTAATGAAAATGATTCATCTCCTGAGCTGTTCTCGCCCTCATCCTGATTCTCATGCACTTTGTGTGAGCGATAACTGGGCCTCTGTCTCCTTTCTCTCTCTGTTGGTCTTCTACCCCCTTGGTTAGTCTTATTTTTGCCCAAACATGCCCTAGCAATGTGCCCCACTTTTCCACATGCGTGACATTTCTCCTGCTTGAACCTACATTCGGCTGCTGTGTGTCTGGTCCCTTTGCACCGATAACACTCACGGACCTCCTCCTTGAATGCAGCCCGAGCCTCACGTGGACCTTCATTGACGCTGAAACACTTTCTCACCCACGGATTGAAGATCCCTTGCATTCTTGTTTGCAGTCTCTACTGATATGGCAATTTGCAAAGTTTTTTCAAAAGTGAGACCTGTTTCAGCCAGGAGTCGTCTCTGCGTCCTGTCGTAATTTATTCCACAGACCATCCTGTCCCTCAATCTTCCCTGCAATGTGTCACCGTAGTTACAGTCCTGAGCTAGCCGACGCAGCTCGGCCACATCACTGCTTCATCAGACTTGCGATTACGTGAATCAAACTTGAATCTTTGAACAATTTCAATGGGCTTTGGATCAAAGTGATTTTTTAGTAAGAGCACAATCTCCTGAAACGTTTTGTCCTTAGGCTTTTCTGGGCTGAGAAGGCTCTTCATTAATCTGTAAGTAGCTGGACCTACCACACTTATCAATATGGCTCTTTGTTTGTCCCCGTCGGCAATTCCATTTGCCGCGAAAAACTGCTCCAAAATCTCGCAATAATCCTCCCACGTCTGGGATTTCTCATCAAACGCTATTAGCGTGCCTATGGTAGCCATCCTTTATCCTCGTCGCCAAAAGATGTTATATAGTCTCTGAAAGAATCACTCAGTTGTTGGCAAGTAGTACTTTACTTTCGGCTCGACATGTAACAACAACAAGCTTGGTCAACATCATCATCCAGAATGCAGAACATCCGGGGCACACAGTACACTCTGACCTGTAACCCACAGTCCCCATAGATAGTCCGTTGCTGCCCTCTAAAGGCCAGGCTGCATTGGCAGTTCTTGGAAAGTAACCAAAACCCAATATATCACAGCTACACTACACTACCCACGATGCGTCACTACACCACTACACCACTACACCACTACACTACCCACGATGCGTCACTACACCACTACACCACTACACCACTACACTACCCACGATGCTTCACTACACCACTACACCACTGCTACCAGTGTTGTTCAAGTTACTTTTAAAAAGTAAAGAGTTATAGTTATAGTTACTTATCTAAAAAAGTAACTTTTTTAGATATGTTACTTTACTTTACTTACAATTATGAAGTAACTTTTCAAGTTACTTTACTTTACTTTAAAAAATAATAATATAAAAAACGATTTAAGAGAAGGTTTTTTGTTCTGTCGCACAGTAAGAGAAAAGACAACTCCCTCCTAACATTATGAAATGTAGTGGAACAATAAAACATGTTCAGAAATTTTGACAGGCATCTTTATTGTAGCCTCAACTTGCCTTCAAAACAAATTTGCAATATGAAAAAAAGAATAATAATCAAATAAAAAATGAGTCCATATATCTGCAGTGGTAGAGAGATATTCTAATTCATCAAATGTATTTTTGAGCTCATCTTCCATTTTAGAATATTCACTGTTCAGGTATTTGGAAAATGTATTTCTGCACATTGGCCCTGCTTTCACTGGTATTTTGCTGACCAGTGCTCTGAAAGGAACAGACCACCGTTGAGGGGAAGCATTTCCTCAACAACATACCTGGCAATCATTTTGTCAAGTTGACTCTTGGTGACATGCCTCTGTGGCGATTTAAAATCGATCTTTGTCTGTTTTGGTGATATGAGGCAGCCTAGCTCATGGACTGATTTAAGATGCTTTCTTAGATTTGCATTGCTCTTCTTGGCTGTGGACAATGCTTTCTGTCCGCCACATAATTAGCATTTTCACCTCAATGTTTTTCTGGGGGGGGAAGGGGGGAGAGGGCAGCCCTATCACTGTGCCCGGGGAGGTGGCCACGGGTCCCGTTAGCATGCAACGGTGTGCAAGGCTAACGCACGGCTAACGTCAGGCACTGTGCTGCGGCGCCCACTAGCTAATGCTAGCTAGCGCAGGAGGGTCCCTCCTGGAGGGATGCAGCAGAAGCAATAATAATAAAGGAAGTACGGGGAATCACACACAGCGGGGACACTCCATGGCATGTTAAAACATTTCCTTTACCCGCAAGTACTCAAATAATGCTTGTATTTCCAACCCACAAAGCATCCGATCTCGCTGTCATCCGCATTTTGCCATTGTAGCGTGTGGTAATAATGTTCGTTCAACCGGCCTTTTCTGTGTATGCGTTACAAGGGTTTGTGTGTCTGTGTTTACATATGAGTACATACGAGTAAGACCCGCCCTACTCTGTCAGACTGTCTCTGATTGGCTTACCCTGAAATCTGGCCCTACGTTAGCCAATCAATGACCTCTTCTGCGACATGCTTTGTTCATGTTAGGGTGTGTAGCCATGTGGGCTCAGAGGCTAGTATGAGAGCACAAACAAAACTGTCAACACAGTACAACACAGAGAGCGGCGCACTCTCTCAGCAACAGTCAGCACAGAGCCTGTATGACAGACTCACGGCGCTGTATGGGGAAACTTTTCACTTGGATCATACGTTGACATAATAACGCTATAACGCGGGTAACGCTCGGACAATAACTATAAGGCCGTTATGGAATAGGGAAATGTAAAGCGTTAGGTTACAAGTTACTGCAAAAAGTAGCGCCGTTGGGTAACGTAACGTGATGTAAGGGCGTTAGTTACAACACTGACTGCTACACTACACTACCCACAATGCTTCACTACACCACTACACCACTGCTACACTACACTACCCATGATGCTTCACTACACCACTAAACCACTGCTACACTACACTACCCACGATGCTTCACTACACCATTGCTACACTACACTACCCACGATGCTTCACTACACCACTACACCACTGCTACACTACACTACCCACGATGCTTCACTACACCACTGCTACACTACACTACCCACGATGCTTCACTACACCACTGCTACACTACACTACCCACAATGCTTCACTACACCACTGCTACACTACACTACCCAAGATGCTTCACTACACCACTGCTACACTACACTACCCACGATGCTTCACTACACCACTGCTACACTACACTACCCACGATGCTTCACTACACCACTACACCACTGCTACACTACACTACCCACAATGCTTCACTACACCACTACACCACTGCTACACTACACTACCCACGATGCTTCACTACACCACTGCTACACTACACTACCCACGATGCTTCACTACACCACTACACCACTGCTACACTACACTACCCACGATGCTTCACTACACCACTGCTACACTACACTACCCACGATGCTTCACTACACCACTACACCACTGCTACACTACACTACCCACAATGCTTCACTACACCACTGCTACACTACACTACCCACGATGCTTCACTACACCACTGCTACACTACACTACCCACGATGCTTCACTACACCACTACACCACTGCTACACTACACTACCCACGATGCTTCACTACACCACTACACCACTGCTACACTACACTACCCACGATGCTTCACTACACCACTACACCACTGCTACACTACACTACCCATGATGCTTCACTACACCACTGCTACACTACACTACCCACGATGCTTCACTACACCACTGCTACACTACACTACCCACGATGCTTCACTACACCACTGCTACACTACACTACCCATGATGCTTCACTACACCACTACACCACTGCTACACTACACTACCCACGATGCTTCACTACACCACTACACCACTGCTACACTACACTACCCACAATGCTTCACTACACCACTGCTACACTACACTACCCACGATGCTTTACTATTGATTGATTGATTGAAAATTGTATTAACAGTTTGCAGAATTACAGTACATTTCAAGCACAAACTCAATACAAAGGCTGTTAACGGTGAGTGGACGACCCAATTAAGCATTACACTTGTTTACAACAGAGTCCACCATGTTCAATTCATCAAAACATTTAGAGACGTACAAATAGACACTTCTATATAGACAAAGAACATTACAGGAATTCATCATAATGGAGGTAAAAAGGGAAAAGAAACATATACAGTGAGGGAAAAAGGGGGGGGCAGTGGGGGGGGATTCAGATTTTACGGGGGCCAGTTTCGAATTGCAGCCATCCGTAGGTGCCCTTTGAGAGCGGTTTTGAAGGAGTCAAGGGATTCACATGTCTTATTGACTGTTGGTAGGGCGTTCCACATTTTGGTGGCATAGGAGCGAAAATAATTTAGTCCCTTGTTTGTGCCGAATCTGGGTTGAACATGGTTCGTTGCACTCCCTCTGGTGTTGTGGGTGTGGACTTCGTTAACATTAAGGAAGTATCTACACAGGTACATGGGTATCTTGGTGGAGTATCGAATCTTGTGGACCAGACCCATTGCAAGATGCTGTACTCTGTCGCCGACCCTAAGCCATGCCAGTCTGTCAAAGTGGGCAGGGGTGAGGTGGGTTCGGGGGGTGAGGCCAAGTAGGAGCCTGACCAGTTTGTTTTGGGAGGTCTGGAGCCTAGTTTTAAGGGCCTTTGAGGTGCTGTGGTACCAGGAGGTGCATGCATAGTCAAAGAAGCCTTGTACAAGGGCTCCTGTTAAGGTCTTAAAGGTGTTTTTGTCGACCAGTGAGGAGATCCTGTAAAGGAATCTTGTTCTTTGGTTGACTTTTTTGATTACGTTGGTGGCCATTTTATCACCGGAAAGATTAGCCTCCAGGATGGAACCTAGGTAGGTAATTTCATCTTTACGTGTGATAACATTGTCACCCACTCTAACCAAGAAGCCATTTGCCTTGCTGAGATTACTATTAGATCCAAAGAGAATGGATTCAGTTTTTCCCAGGTGTAAAGATAGTTTGTTATCAGCGAGCCAGGTGCAGATTCTACCGAGTTCAGAGCTGAGGGCCTTTTCAACCTGCAGTTTGTCCCTGTCCGAGACCAGCAGTGCCGAGTCATCTGCGAACAGGAACAAGTTGCAGTCACAAGCTGAAGTCATGTCGTTTACATATATTAGGAACAGTAGAGGCCCTAGTATGCTTCCTTGTGGAACGCCACAGCTCAACTACACCACTACACCACTGCTACACTACACTACCCACGATGCTTCACTGCACCACTGCTACACTACACTACCCACAATGCTTCACTACACCACTGCTACACTACACTACCCACGATGCTTCACTACACCACTGCTACACTACACTACCCACAATGCTTCACTACACCACTGCTACACTACACTACCGACAATGCTTCACTACACCACTTCTACACTACACTACCCATGATGCTTCACTACACCACTGCTACACTACACTACCCACGATGCTTCACTACACCACTACACCACTGCTACACTACACTACCCACAATGCTTCACTACACCACTGCTACACTACACTACCCACGATGCTTCACTACACCACTGCTACACTACACTACCCACAATGCTTCACTACACCACTGCTACACTACACTACCCACGATGCTTCACTACACCACTGCTACACTACACTACCCACAATGCTTCACTACACCACTACACCACTGCTACACTAATCTACCCACGATGCTTCACTACACCACTGCTACACTACACTACCCACGATGTTTCACTGCAACACTGCTACACTACACTACCCACGATGCTTCACTACACCACTGCTACACTACACTACCCACAATGCTTCACTACACCACTGCTACACTACACTACCCACAATGCTTCACTACACCACTACACCACTGCTACACTACACTACCCACGATGTTTCACTACACCACTGCTACACTACACTACCCACTCGAACAGGAACAAGTTGCTTTCACAAGCTGAAGTCATGTCGTTTACATATATTAGGAACAGTAGAGCCCCTAGTATGCTTCCTTGTGGAACACCACAGCTCAACTACACCACTACACCACTGCTACACTACACTACCCACGATGCTTCACTGCACCACTGCTACACTACACTACCCACAATGCTTCACTACACCACTGCTACACTACACTACCCACGATGCTTCACTACACCACTGCTACACTACCCACAATGCTTCACTACACCACTGCTACACTACACTACCGACAATGCTTCACTACACCACTTCTACACTACACTACCCATGATGCTTCACTACACCACTGCTACACTACACTACCCACGATGCTTCACTACACCACTACACCACTTCTACACTACACTACCCACAATGCTTCACTACACCACTGCTACACTACACTACCCACGATGCTTCACTACACCACTGCTACACTACACTACCCACAATGCTTCACTACACCACTGCTACACTACACTACCCACGATGCTTCACTACACCACTGCTACACTACACTACCCACAATGCTTCACTACCCCACTACACCACTGCTACACTACACTACCCACGATGCTTCACTACACCACTGCTACACTACACTACCCACAATGCTTCACTACACCACTACACCACTGCTACACTACACTACCCACGATGTTTCACTGCACCACTGCTACACTACACTACCCACGATGCTTCACTACACCACTGCTACACTACACTACCCACAATGCTTCACTACACCACTGCTACACTACACTACCCACAATGCTTCACTACACCACTACACCACTGCTACACTACACTACCCATGATGCTTCACTACACCACTGCTACACTACACTACCCACGATGCTTCACTACACCACTGCTACACTACACCACCCACGATGCTTCACTACACCACTGCTACACTACACTACCCACAATGCTTCACTACACCACTGCTACACTACACTACCCACGATGCTTCACTACACCACTGCTACACTACACTACCCACAATGCTTCACTACACCACTACACCACTGCTACACTACACTACCCATGATGCTTCACTACACCACTGCTACACTACACTACCCACGATGCTTCACTACACCACTGCTACACTACACTACCCACGATGCTTCACTACACCACTGCTACACTACTCTACCCACAATGCTTCACTACACCACTGCTACACTACACTACCCACGATGCTTCACTACACCACTGCTACACTACACTACCCACGATGCTTCACTACACCACTGCTACACTACACTACCCACGATGCTTCACTACACCACTGCTACACTACACTACCCACGATGCTTCACTACACCACTGCTACACTACACTACCCACGATGCTTCACTACACCACTGCTACACTACACTACCCACGATGCTTCACTACACCACTACACCACTGCTACACTACACTACCCACGATGCTTCACTACACCACTACACCACTGCTACACTACACTACCCACGATGCTTCACTACACCACTGCTACACTACTCTACCCACAATGCTTCACTACACCACTGCTACACTACACTACCCACGATACTTCACTACACCACTACACCACTGCTACACTACACTACCCACGATGCTTCACTACACCACTACACCACTGCTACACTACACTACCCACGATGCTTCACTACACCACTACACCACTGCTACACTACACTACCCACGATGCTTCACTACACCACTGCTACACTACTCTACCCACAATGCTTCACTACACCACTGCTACACTACACTACCCACGATACTTCACTACACCACTACACCACTGCTACACTACACTACCCACGATGCTTCACTACACCACTACACCACTGCTACACTACACTACCCACGATGCTTCACTACACCACTACACCACTGCTACACTACACTACCCACGATGCTTCACTACACCACTGCTACACTACTCTACCCACAATGCTTCACTACACCACTACACCACTGCTACACTACACTACCCACAATGCTTCACTACACCACTGCTACACTACACTACCCACGATGCTTCACTACACCACTGCTACACTACACTACCCACGATGCTTCACTACACCACTGCTACACTACACTACCCACGATGCTTCACTACACCACTACACCACTGCTACACTACACTACCCACGATGCTTCACTACACCACTGCTACACTACACTACCCACAATGCTTCACTACACCACTACACCACTGCTACACTACACTACCCACGATGCTTCACTACACCACTGTTACACTACACTACCCACGATGCTTCACTACACCACTGCTACACTACACTACCCACGATGCTTTACTACACCACTGCTACACTACACTACCCACGATGCTTCACTACACCACTGTTACACTACACTACCCACGATGCTTCACTACACCACTGCTACACTACACTACCCACAATGCTTCACTACACCACTACACCACTGCTACACTACACTACCCACGATGCTTCACTACACCACTACACCACTGCTACACTACACTACCCACGATGCTTCACTACACCACTGCTACACTACACTACCCACGATGCTTCACTACACCACTACACCACTGCTACACTACTCTACCCACGATGCTTCACTACACCACTACACCACTGCTACACTACACTACCCACGATGCTTCACTACACCACTGCTACACTACACTACCCACGATGCTTCACTACACCACTGCTACACTACACTACCCACGATGCTTCACTACACCACTGCTACACTACACTACCCACGATGCTTCACTACACCACTGCTACACTACACTACCCACGATGCTTCACTACACCACTATACCACTGCTACACTACACTACCCACGATGCTTCACTACACCACTACACAACTGCTACACTACACTACCCACAATGCTTCACTACACCACTGCTACACTACTCTACCCACGATGCTTCACTACACCACTACACCACTGCTACACTACACTACCCACAATGCTTCACTACACCACTGCTACACTACACTACCCACAATGCTTCACTACACCACTACACCACTGCTACACTACACTACCCACAATGCTTCACTACACCACTACACCACTGCTACACTACACTACCCACGATGCTTCACTACACCACTGCTACACTACACTACCCACAATGCTTCACTACACCACTGCTACACTACACTACCCACGATGCTTCACTACACCACTGCTACACTACACTACCCACCATGCTTCACTACACCACTACACCACTGCTACACTACACTACCCACAATGCTTCACTACACCACTACACCACTGCTACACTACACTACCCACGATGCTTAACTACACCACTGCTACACTACACTACCCACAATGCTTCACTACTCCACTACACCACTGCTACACTACACTACCCACGATGCATCACTACACCACTGCTACACTACACTACCCACAATGCTTCACTACACCACTACACCACTGCTACACTACTAGGGGTGTAACGATATAATAACTGCATCGAAAAATCGATTTTAATTCATTTAAGAACTTTATATTTTACCAAAACCAGAGCAGAACTCCCACCACGGGACTCGGGCAATCAATGAATACAGTTGCAACCACTATATTAATGCCAAGTATTTCATACAGCTTAAGTTTAAAAAAATCTGAAATATCCCTTTAAGCCACGCCCCCTCTGTGTTCCTATTGGCTCTCTCCTCAGGGTAAGAAGTACACGTGTCCTCTGAAGTCTCCAGGACTCCGCCCCCAGGGGGCGGTCCGGTCGGTGTCACTGCGGGGTCACCACCCCCCTGCCCCCCCGCGGAACAAACCCAGGAGGATCAGCCACAGTGATGTCACCGACAGGGTTACAACCTCTGGCCCCAGCTCCCCCCGCACCCCCCTCACCCCCCCGCCGCACTCCGACCGGGGTCCGTACTTCACCTACGGTACGACGCACGCACGCACGCACGCACGCACGCACGCACGCACGCACGCACGCACGCACGCACGCACGCACGCACGGGTTTCAGCATGTGGTTGTCATGGTTTCAGGTTCGTCGTTCAGGTGGTCTGATGATGTCACAGCTAGTGTCCCACCCTCTGATGATGTCACAGCTCCGGTCCCGCCCCCTGATGATGTCACAGCACGGGTCCCGCCCCCTGATGATGTCACAGCTCCGGTCCCGCCCCCTGACCCACCCCGCAGACCACCTGACTCCTCCCCCTCAAAGGTCTGTAGATTTTATCCATGGACTATAACATCCATAGATGTTATAAAGACTGCTTCAATAACCCTGTCTGTCTGTCTGTCTGTCTGTCTGTCTGTCTGTCTGTCTGTCTGCCTGCCTGCCTGCCTGCCTGCCTGCCTGCCTGCCTTCCTGCCTGCCTGCCTGCCTGTCTGTCTGTCTGTCTGTCTGTCTGTCTGTCTGTCTGCAGATGAAGTCCAGACAGACAGGAAGTCCTCCAGCGGTTCCTCCTCGTCATCCAACTACTTCCTGTTCTTCGTCCAATCAGGTGTCTTCTCATCGTCGTTTCTCCGCCTCCCTGTCAGAGCTCTGTCAGGAACCAATGGGCTCGCCCCTCCCTCTCCACCTAGCCCCTCCCCCTAAGAGGCGTGGCCAGTTCTTCTTCTGCCCTCCGCTCACCCCTCCCCCTCCTCCCCCCCATGGCTCCTCCCCAGACCCTCACAAGCCCCTCCCTTCTCCCCCGTGGCCCCTCCTCCTAAGGGACACGCCCCCTCTGCGCCATGGCAATGTTGTTCCCAAACTCCCGCCAAAAACAGGCCACACCCCCGAATATGTTGACCACGCCCATCACATGGTGGGCCACGCCCCTCTCCACAGGGACGCTCCGTCGCTACTGGACAACGCCCACCCCTCCTAGAAGACCCTCCCTGATTGGACCGTTTGAACTGCAAGGCGGGGCAGGCGGAGGCTCGATGGGCGGAGCTTAACACTACGTCCTTCCTGAAAGAAATAACACCGCCTCTCTAGCTATCATCTTCATTATCGTATGGTTAGCTCCCGGTTGCTAATGCTAACGTCTTCATTATAATATGGTTAGCTCCCGGTTGCTAATGCTAACATCTTCATTATCGTATGGTTAGCTCCCGGTTGCTAATGCTAACGTCTTCATTATAATATGGTTAGCTCCCGGTTGCTAATGCTAACATCTTCATTATCGTATGGTTAGCTCCTGGTTGCTAACGCTATCATCTTCATTAAAATATGTTTAGCTCCCAGTTGCTAATGCTAACGTCTTAATTATCGTATGGTTAGCTCCTAGTTGCTAACGCTATCATCTTCATTATCGTATGGTTAGCTCCCGGTTGCTAATGCTAATCGCTGGCCGTGGTATTTCAGGACCTTTAAAACCATTTTAATGTTAAATTTGTAACATTGTCAAATATTACGTAAGAATGGAGGCAAACAGATTTACAGATTTACAAGCTCACAACAAGATCTATAAATGAACTTTTCCAGCCAATGAGAGAGAGCTACTACTGAATGTTTTTATTTTGGAGGCCGGCCACATTTCTGTGATGTAAAGGGACTGTGTGTGTGTGTGTGTGTGTGTGTGTGTGTGTGTGTGTGTGTGTGTGTGTGTGTGTGTGTGTGTGTGTGTGTGTGTGTGTGTGTGGTGAATTATGAATCAATAATTCTTACAATATCTCATGTTCTTGGACATAGCATATGGTGATCTGTTGTTTAGTTCGTCAGACTAGCTGGCTGGCTTAATTGGGGTCTGTCTTTGATATTCAAGGACCACCTGGGGACAGGGGTTGTTTTTACTGTGCCTTTTGTTTGAGTCCTGAGATCCTGACTCACACCTAGGGCAATCAAATGCTAAACATGGGTTCAAAGTGGCCACTCAACAAATGGCTGATCAATGCGTAAGCTGGGGTTGACTTCAGGGGAACAGTGAACACGCCTCTATTCTCACCTCTTGTAAACTGTACTTAATGTCATGCAATTGAATGTAACCAGTTCAGTCAGTTGGCCAGTCACTACCTGGTGGCTGGTCAAGGCCAGCCAGGCCTATGCTATGCTATGCTGTGTACTTCGAAATAAACATCAAGGAACATCTTACTCTGTCTGCTGCCGTCTCACAATTATCTCAATGCTCTCCCAGTGTTTTGGTTAAGTTTGTATGGTCTCGTGTCATAAGATACGACAGATGGTGCGCGATCCCGACCTTCGTGGTGTTTACACCAGTTAGGAGAAGAATCGGCGGCTTTTTTATTCAGTCTAATCAGCGAGTTTTTGTGAGAGGCGACAACGACGGGTTCCAGCGGAACGAGGACGAGGATGTCGACGGACCACCGCGATGAGGAGTGTTGCGCGGCGACGACGTGCGTCTCTTTCCAACTGGCCAGTGGACAGAGGAGCGGTCGACGAGGAGCAGCAGCCTTCACGGGGGCCTTCGATCGTCAACTCTACGCTGGGGACGGCGAGCAGAGGAGCGGTGCAGCGAGGCACAGGACGGGGACACCAGCGTTCCGGGGGAGAGGGGATCGCTCATCCCGACGGGGAGAGGCGGCCACTCGACGCTTGGCGCGGCGGTTTCCACTTTCGGGAATTCGTTTCGGAATGGACAGGAGGACAGTGTCAAACAGCGGCCGTGTAGTATGCGGTGTACTGGTCACGCATTGCACGCACGACACGTGCCGAAGAAGGACACGTCTCCGTGGCGGCGGTGGCTTGGCTTTCCATGGCCGACTGACGACACAAGCTGAGGGCCTTCGCGGACCTGAGCAGGGGTCTGTGATGAAGATGTTGCCTTTTCTTTCTCGTTTTCCCATCTCTGTTGTTTCAGAGCTGGGAGGGGGGGAGATGATGATGAGATGATTATGAGAGCTTTCAGCGAAAACAGCGGTGAACATTTTCTCAACTTGATCCGTGGCTGAAGCGAACTTTGAGGTAACGGAATGCAGAATACAGAAGATTTTCCTTTGTTCATACGGAGGGGAGACGGACATTCCTTCTTTCTGATTACAAAATTGTGCGTCGTGTTTGTTTCAACATGAAAAAATAGGCCTCATGTTGGTATGTTTTGTCGTATAATTAGGTAAGTTGGTTCATAAGTAGCCTAATTGTGAATCAAATAGGTGTTTTCCTCGAGACGTGAAGAGAGTATTAATTAGTTAAATATTGCTTAAACTCTGGCCTGTTAATGTATTTGTTTATGGTCAGGATAGGTCTGGAGACTTATTTTGATTTTGGTCCTGTGAAACTCCAAAGAGAGAGTTTCATGTGATTTGGTGTGTATGTTCTATATACCTTAGTGGAGCAGAGTTTTATTTAAAGCATTATAAACGTATAGATATGTTATGGCACGTCCTAAATTTCCTGAAAGCGGAAATGTCTTGTTTAAACGTCAGCTAATTGTAACTTACTAATCATTTTCCATTATCCATTGTTTAAGATACTTGTCAGGATAGTGCAATTGGCAGTCGTTTGGTGCCGACAGTGTTAAAAGTCAGGATAGTGATTCAATTACAGGGTAATTAATTGGTAGTCGTGTAGTGCCGACAGTGTTAAAGAGGGTTTAATTTGACTCTGTGGTTCTCTAGGGCTTAAAATGCGATTTTCTTTGTTTGTGCGCAGACTTACAAACTGAGATATTGGTCTTTGCTTTTGTCGAAGTTGACGAGGTGACGGCAGTTTTCATGTTCATTGTTCTGTAACATTTTTAGCCATAAGAGTTTGAAATAACGCAAAGAGAATCCTCCACTGATACGAAATTGTATTTGAACTTACTGTAATGGAAACCATTTATGAATTATCCACTGATACGAAATTGTATTTGTACTTACTGTAAATGAAATCATTTATGTCAAGTTGTGTAACCTTAAATGTCTGTGTTTGAAAACCATGTTGGGGAAATCTGTTATTCTGGTGTCTTGAGTATTGTTAAGCTGAGGGTCAAGGGGGGTGGTAACTGGTAAGATAATTATGGTTTCATATTTCATAGTGACAGACTGTGTCTGTCAAAGGGGGAATGTGGTGAATTATGAATCAATAATTCTTACAATATCTCATGTTCTTGGACATAGCATATGGTGATCTGTTGTTTAGTTCGTCAGACTAGCTGGCTGGCTTAATTGGGGTCTGTCTTTGATATTCAAGGACCACCTGGGGACAGGGGTTGTTTTTACTGTGCCTTTTGTTTGAGTCCTGAGATCCTGACTCACACCTAGGGCAATCAAATGCTAAACATGGGTTCAAAGTGGCCACTCAACAAATGGCTGATCAATGCGTAAGCTGGGGTTGACTTCAGGGTAACAGTGAACACGCCTCTATTCTCACCTCTTGTAAACTGTACTTAATGTCATGCAATTGAATGTAACCAGTTCAGTCAGTTGGCCAGTCACTACCTGGTGGCTGGTCAAGGCCAGCCAGGCCTATGCTATGCTATGCTGTGTACTTCGAAATAAACATCAAGGAACATCTTACTCTGTCTGCTGCCGTCTCACAATTATCTCAATGCTCTCCCAGTGTTTTGGTTAAGTTTGTATGGTCTCGTGTCATAAGATACGACATGTGTGTGTGTGTGTGTGTGCGTGCGTGCGTGCGTGCGTGCGTGCGTGCGTGCGTGCGTGCGTGCGTGCGTGCGTGTCACTTTATTTCTCTCTGGTTGCAGACAGATCAATGATGATGTAAAACAAAATGAAATGAATAAAATTCTTTAAACAAGCTTCATTGGGTTTCCTGTTTTTGGAACGTTGTATTTTTTATTTGTTTGTATTTGTTAGGGTTAGGGTTACCATAACCCTAACTAACCCTTGCACTGTTAGGATTAGGGTTACCATAACCCTAACTAACCCTTGCACTGTTAGGATTAGGGTTACCATAACCCTAACTAACCCTTGCACTGTTCTGCACTGTTAGGATTAGGGTTACCATAACCCTAACTAACCCTTGCACTGTTAGGATTAGGGTTACCATAACCCTAACTAACCCTTGCACTGTTAGGATTAGGGTTACCATAACCCTAACTAACCCTTGCACTGTTAGGATTAGGGTTACCATAACCCTAACTAACCCTTGCACTGTTAGGATTAGGGTTACCATAACCCTAACTAACCCTTGCACTGTTAGGATTAGGGTTACCATAACCCTAACTAACCCTTGCACTGTTCTGCACTGTTAGGATTAGGGTTACCATAACCCTAACTAACCCTTGCACTGTTAGGATTAGGGTTACCATAACCCTAACTAACCCTTGCACTGTTAGGATTAGGGTTACCATAACCCTAACTAACCCTTGCACTGTTAGGATTAGGGTTACCATAACCCTAACTAACCCTTGCACTGTTAGGATTAGGGTTACCATAACCCTAACTAACCCTTGCACTGTTAGGATTAGGGTTACCATAACCCTAACTAACCCTTGCACTGTTCTGCACTGTTAGGGTTAGGGTTACCATAACCCTAACTAACCCTTGCACTGTTAGGGTTAGGGTTACCATAACCCTAACTAACCCTTGCACTGTTAGGATTAGGGTTACCATAACCCTAACTAACCCTTGCACTGTTCTGCACTGTTAGGATTAGGGTTACCATAACCCTAACTAACCCTTGCACTGTTAGGGTTAGGGTTACCATAACCCTAACTAACCCTTGCACTGTTAGGATTAGGGTTACCATAACCCTAACTAACCCTTGCACTGTTATGATTAGGGTTACCATAACCCTAACTAACCCTTGCACTGTTAGGATTAGGGTTGCCATAACCCTAACTAACCCTTGCACTGTTAGGGTTAGGGTTACCATAACCCTAACTAACCCTTGCACTGTTCTGCACTGTTAGGGTTAGGGTTACCATAACCCTAACTAACCCTTGCACTGTTAGGGTTAGGGTTACCATAACCCTAACTAACCCTTGCACTGTTCTGCACTGTTAGGATTAGGGTTACCCTAACCCTAACTAACCCTTGCACTGTTCTGCACTGTTAGGAGGTAAATAAAATGCCTGATATGTTGACCTTCCTGGAGCCTCCGACCATCGGCAAGCATTATTATTAAGGGACCAAGAAGTCATGAAGTGACTTTGGTCACTTATTAGGGACCAAGAAGTCACGTAGTAACTTATTAGGGACCAAGAAGTCACGCAGTGACTTTGGTCACTTATTGTTTTTGTGTTTATTTTTCTTCTTCTCCTTCTCCTTCTTCTTCTTCCGCCAAAAATAGCTGTTCTGACTGAATGGTGCAGTCGGTTTTCGCGAAACGCGGTAATCTGGTAGAGGGCCATGCCAAACGGTGAATATGCGAAGCCCAAGACGATTGGCCAAATGGTGGCGCTATAGCGCTCAATTGAAAATGCTAACTTTGAACGTGCATAGCTCATGAACCGTTTGACCGTTGGCAATGACACTTTGATACCCATATGCGTCTCCTCATGCTGAACAACTTTCGTGTTCTAACTTTTGACCTCTGACCTTTAGATCACCCGCCATTTTGAATTATATGATCAGTACTTCTTCTCCTTCTCCTTCCGCCAAAAATAGCTGTTCTGACTGAACCGTGCAGTCGGTTTTCGCAAAACTTGTCAACATGATAGAGGACCATGCCAAACGGTGACTATGCGAAGCCCATCATGATTGGCCAAATGGTGGCGCTATAGCACTCAATTGATGCAAAACTTGCAAACTTTGAACGTGCATATCTCATGAACCGTTTGACCGTTGGCAATGACACTTTGATACACACATGTGTCTCCTCATGCCGAACAACTTTCGTGTTCTGACTTTTGACCTCTGACCTTTAGATCACCCGCCATTTTGAATTATATGAAAAACAGTTCAAATGTAACTCCTCCCAGAATCTTTGCTCAAAATGCACGAAAACGTCTACACGTGAACTTTGGACCTATATGGACAAATAATCGTAGCACATTTTTTCTAAGTGAAAAAATGAAGTTTTTATGAACCAATAAAAATTGCTGGTTTGTGAAAATTATTCTTCTGCCTCTAATACACACATATGCTTATGTCACTTTACTATGCGAAGCCCATCACGATTGGCCAAATGGTGGCGCTATAGCACTCAATTGATGCAAAACTTGCAAACTTTGAACGTGCATATCTCATGAACCGTTTGACCGTTGGCAATGACACTTTGATACACATATGTGTCTCCTCATGCCGAACAACTTTCGTGTTCTGACTTTTGACCTCTGACCTTTAGATCACCCGCCATTTTGAATTATAGGAAAAACAGTTCAAATGTAACTCCTCCCAGAATCTTTGCTCAAAATGCACGAAAACTTCTACACGTGAACTTTGGACCTATACGGACAAATAATCGTAGCACATTTTTTCTAAGTGAAAAAATGAAGTTTTTATGAACCAATGAAAATTGCTGTTTTGTGAAACTTCTTCTGCACCTAATACCTATATGAATACTGAATGATGTTACTGTGTAGAATGAGTCGACTGACTGTGTCTGCATAGCTCAGTCGGTAGAGCTCTCGCCTTCGGACCACAAGGTTGTGTGTTCAAATCTGGGTAATGACAACTCAGTGACTGCATTACATTGTGTCCTGCAAGATTTGTGATGACTCAACTATAGAAATATTGAAGTAGATTTGACCCATTAGGCCCATTAGGCCCATTAGGACATGGCATCACAATAATAGATACTAGTAACTGTAATAGTGTAATAAGTCTAATTTTGTAATAAGTGTATTTAGTGTAATAGTGTAATAGTAGTGTAATAGTGTCATAAGTGTAATATTGTAATATTGTAATATTGTAATATTGTAATAGTGTAATAGTAGTGTAATAGTGAAATAGTGTAATAAGTCTAATTTTGTAATAGTGTAATAAGTGTATTTAGTGTAATAGTGTAATAGTGTAATGGTGTAATAGTAGTGTAATAGTGTAATAGTGTAATAAGTGCAATGTGTAATACCGTACTGTACTGTACCATACTGTGCTGTACCATACTGTACCATATGGTACTGTACTGTACCATACTGTGCTGTACTGTACTGTACTGTACCGTACCGTACTGCACCATACTGTACCGTACTGCACGCACGCACGCACGCACGCACGCACGCACGCACGCACGCACACACACACACACACACAAACACACAGTAGTAATGGATAAAGACATGCCCAAAATGAGGACACACCTTCTTGTTACCAAATCACTGAATGGTTTTAATGTTTACAATATAGTCACTGATTGTCTCTGTGTAGGTCAGTCAGTAGAGCTCCCGCCTTCGGTCCACAAGGTTGTGAGTTCAAATCCCGGTACCGACAACTCAGCTCGTCAGTCTCATTTGTGCTTGTTGTTCTTATTGCGCATTGTTCTTCTTCTATATTGGTCCCGCTTTATCGCTGCTTGCAGCTATATTTGTTTTTGTGTTTTTTTCCTTCTCCTTCTCCTTCCGCCAAAAATAGCTGTTCTGGCTGAACCGTGCAGTCGGTTTTCGCGAAACTTGTCAACATGGTAGAGGGCCATGCCAAACGGTGTCTATGCGAAGCCCAAGGTGACTGGCCAAATGATGGCGCTATAGCACCCAATTGAAAATGCAAACTTTGAACGTGCATATCTCATGAACCGTTTGACCGTTGGCAATGACACTTTGATACACATATGTGTCTCCTCATGCCGAACAACTTTCGTGTTCTTTTGACCTCTGACCTTTAGATCACCCGCCATTTTGAATGATATGAAAAACAGTTAAAATGTATCTCCTCCCAGGATCTTTGATCAAAATGCACAAAAACATCTACACGTGAACTTTGGACCTATACGGACAAAATATCGTAATACTTTTTGTTTAAGTGAAAAAATTACGTTTTTATGAGCCAACGAAAATTGCTGTTTTGTGAAAATTCTTCTTCTGCCTATAATACATACATGCTGCGTCATAAGCTTATGTCACTTTACAGTATAGTAGAGGGGCATGCCAAATAGCACTGGAAGCAGTCTTACTCCAATAGGCCAAAGGGGGGCGCTATAGCAATATTTTGAAAATAAAACCTTTGAACAGTCATAACTCATGCCTCGTGTGTCCACATGTTCCTTGACTCATCTGTCACTTTGACCAGTAAGCTCCGCCCTCAGATATTCCGCCATTTTGAGCAGTTTTAAAAATGCTTATACCTTATTTTCTGCCTGGATCTTTGAGAGATTTGCGTGACACGTTCTACACACAATCTATGGACCATTATCTGAAATACCAGTTGAAGAGAAGTTTGTACGTGAAAAGAATTGCAGCAAAACACACATGGATAATGACATGCCCAAAATGAGGACACACACTTGTTACCAAAACACTGAATGATGTTACAATTTACAATGAAACAACTGACCATATAGCTCCAGATAGCTCAGTTGGTTGAGCTCTCACCTTCAGACCACCAGGTTGTGTGTTCAAATCCGGGTAACGACAACTCAGCCTGTGATTCTTATTTGTGCATATTGTTCTTTTTGCGTATTGTCTTCTTTCTTGGTCCCGCCTTATCACTGCTTGCAGCTATATTTATTATTATTATTATTATTATTATTATTATTATTATTATTATTATTATTATTATTATTATTATTATTATTATTATTATTATAGCTGATTTGAGGAGAGGAGAGGAGAGGAGAGGAGAGGAGAGGAGAGGCTGATGCTGGCCTCCATCTCTCTCTCTCTGCAGCATCACATGGCCTCCTGGCCACTAGAGGGCGCTAGAGGAGCATCTCAGAGGGGAGGGGACGGGAGGGGAGGGGAGGGGGGAGGGGCTGATGCTGGCCTCCATCTCTCTCTCTGCAGCATCACTTGGCCTCCTGGCCACTAGAGGGCCCTAGAGGAGCATCTCAGAGAAGAGGAGAGGAGAGGAGAGGAGAGGAGAGGAGAGGAGAGGAGAGGAGAGGAGAGGAGAGGAGAGGAGAGGAGAGGAGAGGGGAGGGGAGGGGAGGGGAGGGGCTGATGCTGGCCTCCATCTCTCTCTGCAGCATCACATGGCCTCCTGGCCACTAGAGGGCGCTAGAGGAGCATCTCAGAGGAGAGGAGAGGAGAGGAGAGGAGAGGAGAGGAGAGGAGAGGAGAGGAGAGGAGAGGAGAGGAGGGGAGGGGAGGGGAGGGGAGGGGCTGATGCTGGCCTCCATCTCTCTCTGCAGCATCACATGGCCTCCTGGCCACTAGAGGGCGCTAGAGGAGCATCTCAGAGGAGAGGAGAGGAGAGGAGAGGAGAGGAGAGGAGAGGAGAGGAGAGGAGAGGAGAGGAGAGGAGAGAGGAGAGGAGAGGAGAGGAGAGGAGAGGAGAGGAGAGGAGAGGAGAGGAGAGGGGAGGGGAGGGGGGAGGGGCTGATGCTGGCCTCCATCTCTCTCTGCAGCATCACTTGGCCTCCTGGCCACTAGAGGGCGCTAGAGGAGCATCTCAGAGGAGAGGAGAGGAGAGGAGAGGGGAGGGGAGGGGAGGGGAGGGGAGGGGCTGATGCTGGCCTCCATCTCTCTCTGCAGCATCACATGGCCTCCTGGCCACTAGAGGGCGCTAGAGGAGCATCTCAGAGGAGAGGAGAGGAGAGGAGAGGAGAGGAGAGGGGAGGGGAGGGGAGGGGAGGGGAGGGGAGGGGCTGATGCTGGCCTCCATCTCTCTCTGCAGCATCACATGGCCTCCTGGCCACTAGAGGGCGCTAGAGGAGCATCTCAGAGGGAGAGGAGAGGAGAGGGAGGAGAGGTGGTGCTGATGCTGCTGATGGCCTCCATCTCTCTGCAGCATCATCCTCTCTCACTCACACACACACACACATGCTAAGCTGTTAGCATCCTCTCTCACACACACACACATGCTAAGCTGTTAGCATCCTCTCTCACTCACACACACATGCTAAGCTGTTAGCATCCTCCTCTAGACTCTCACTCACACACACACGGAGCAGACATGCTAAGCTGTTGTTAGCTCCTCACGCTAAACTGCAGCATCACTATAAACAGAGAGTGTGTGCGTGTGTGTGTGTGTGTGTGTGTGTGTGTGTGTGTGTGTGTGTGTGTGTGTGTGTGTGTGTGTGTGTGTGTGTGTGTGTGTGTGTGTGTGTGCTAGCATGAGGCTAGCGTCTCCATGCTAAGCTCGGGCAGTGAGGAACCAGAGGAGAGATGGAGATGGAGCTGAAAGAGGACGAGATGACATCATCATCATCATCATCATCATCAACGTTGTTGTTGTCCTGCTGTAGGAATAAGAGGTAAAACCCTTTATCTGTACCTGTTAATATTACTGTTGTTACATTACAGTTAATATGACCACCAGCAACGCCCGTTACCCCCCCCCCCCCCCACACATGCACACACACACGCACGCACACACACACACACACGCACACGCACGCACACACACGCACGCACACAACACACACTGGACACGCACTACTGCTGCTATTCTGTGCTCTTGCGTTTAAATTGTTGTCTCGTGCGTGTGCGTGTGTCTGTGTGTGTGTCTGTGTGTGTGTGCGTGTCTGTGTGTGTGTGCGTGCGTGCGCGTGTGTGAGAGAGAGAGGTTTTCTATGCAATGTAATGTTAATCTGCTCACAGACACATTGACGCTGCTTGTCATTGAATGCAGACATTAAATGATGGTTTATTATGAGATCAAAGGCCCACAATAACCCGTAGAATATGTATTCTGATCAATAACATATAGCCAGCTAACCCTAGGATCAATAATATAATAGTCATCTAACCTGCAGTATAAGAGCTCTGTGTGTTAATTATAGAGATGTAATTTCTGTCTGTCCATCAATCGTGACATCACTACATTGTTACAGACATGTATTTATAATGGATGTGTTCATCTCTCCTCATGTAATAATGTTAATGTGAGGCTCGGCTAGCATGTTATAATGTAATACATACATACATACATGTAATACTGTTGGTAGCATGTTACTCATGTGTTACTCATATGTTACTCTAACAATGTTACTAGTATAACATGACATATAAAACATGTAATGATGATAATGTGAGGCTCGGTTGATGCTGGAGTTGGTTGGTAGCAACATGCTATACTAGGCTATAGCAGGACAGCTGTATTATATAACTCAATGATCTAATATGTTCATTAAATATGACAGTATAAGGACTTGTGTGTGTTGTGTAGAAGTGGTTGTACAGTGTGTGTACACTGTGTGTACTGAATGTGTACACTGTGTGTACTGAATGTGTAGTATATTGTGTACAGACTAGAGACTAGAGTGTAATCTTCAATCACATTAGTGTGAGACTGTCGCTCCGTCAGACCACACGGGCTCATATGTGGTCAAAGTCCGCCCTCTGGAGGCGCCCTGCGGCCACTGCATGAAGGTGGGTCCGTTCAGGCGCAGTGCGGATAAAAAAAAACGGGACAGATCTACCAGCTCACCTAACGCTGCTGTTTGGTCTGAGAGAGATCTATCCTCTGGGGCAGATGTGCTGTAGATCTGATATTTCACTGCAGGGGCCTAGCGGCGCTTGAATTGTAGCAGGTGTGTGTGTGTGTGTGTGTGTGTGTGTGTGTGTGTGTGTGTGTGTGTGTGTGTGTGTGTGTGTGTGTGTGTGTGTGTGTGTGTGTGTGTGTGTGTGTGTGTGTGTGTGTGTGTGTGTGTGCGTCTGTGTGTGTGTGTTTATTTGTTAATTATTTGTTATTGAAACAATATAAACCCAATTAAATAAAGCTTGTTATTCAGAACCTTTTAAGATTTGCAACAATGTTGCAAACTTCTCTTCAATGAGTTACGTATATAATTATCTACTACATCCAAATTCATCCAAATTAAAGTTATTCATATATATATATATATAATTGGCTGGTCAAAGGCCTATGCTAATCATCAAATTATGCTGAATGAATATATATATATATATATATATATATATATATATATATATATATATATATACACACACACACAGGTCCATCTCAATTAATTTGAATATTTTGTGAAAGTTCCTTTTCTTCCGTAATATAATAAAAAAAGTTAATCTTTCATATATTCTCATTTCATTGTGCAGTATTTAAAACCTTTTTTTGTTTTAATCTTGATGATTATGGCATACAGCTCATGAAAATCAAAAAATCATATCTCAATGATTTAGAATATTTTATAAGACCACTAAAAAATATATTTAGAAATTTCGACCATCTGAAGAGTATATTAATGTATGCAGTTAATACTTGGTCTGGGCTACTTTTGAACAAATCATTTAATCAATGGTGCGTGGCATGGAGGTGATCAGCCAATGGGGCATGGCATGGAGGTGATCAGCCTGTGGCACCGTTGAGGTGTTATGGAAGCCCAGGTTTGCTTTGATAACAGCCGTAAATTAATTTGTATTGTTCAGTCTTATGTCTCACACCTTCCTCTTGACAATACAACCTAGATTCTGTGTGGGGTTCAGGTCAGGCCAGTTGGCTGGTCAGTTAAGCACAGTAATACCATGGTCAGTACAGCAGTTACTAGTAGTTTTAACTTTTGGTCATGCCTGCCCATCTGTACCTGCATAGATTGATTGGTCATGTCTGTCCATCTGTACCTGCATAGATTGATTGGTCATGCCTGTCCATCTGTACCTGCATAAATTGATTGGTCATGCCTGTCCATCTGTACCTGCATAGATTGATTGGTCATGCCTGTCCATCTGTACCTGCATAGATTTATTGGTCATGCCTGTCCATCTGTACCTGCATAGATTGATTGGTCATGCCTGTCCATCTGTACCTGCATAGATTGATTGGTCATGCCTGTCCATCTGTACCTGCATAGATTGATTGGTCATGCCTGCCTGAGGCCTGTCATCATGTGCTTGTTTCTAGAATGCAGCAGATTAGTTTTTCTTCACACCAGAAACTCACGTCTTTGTTTATGATTAAATATTAATGAGAAGCCTCTCTGACAGTATCCTAAATGTTAGCCTCACAATGTCAAACGTCTAATGCAAAGTTATTGTAAAGAAAGTCAGCAGTCCCTAGAGGAGATAGCCTATACTGTACAGTTGTATCCTGAGCTTTACTGGGCAACTCCACAACAACAGAGTCCGCCCTTGATTATGGAATTACTACATCATTGAAGACATCAAAGGTCATAATTGAATTGTAATTTTTGCTGAATGGATTTTCATTGATTGTTGTCCATGTTGTCTGCTGCTATGCTATGGGATACTGTCTTGTAAAGTGAGTTGATAGAAACTAGCTGTTGTTAGACTCTGCAGTCTTCAATACTCAACACTACTTTTAGGCATTTAGCAGACGTTCTTAATCCAGAGCGACTTACATTAAGCACTAACAAAAACAAATAACAAAAGCATGGCGTACATCACATATATAAAAAGTAGTTATCATGACTCAAGCGTAAACTAAGAACGTAACAGTGGAGTATCTATGTGAACTATACATACTATATTATATTATACACATGTGTACTATAAAGTGCTATGACTACATCAAAATGCAATTCTAGTGCTGTCTACGTAACAAGCTATAAGTACTACTTCAATACTAGTACTAATAGTAGTACTAGTAGTACTAGTAGTACTAGTAGTACTAGTAGTAGTACACTCTGCAGTCTTCAATACTCAACACTACTACTTCAATAGTAGGCTGCCTGGGAGAGGAGAGTGGAGAGAGGAGAGAGGAGAGAGGAGAGTGGAGAGTGGAGAGTGTGCATGTTGTCTTTGAGGAGCTCCTATGTCCAGCTGAGGGTTTGTGTAAACCAACATGATTGTGTTTGAGAAACACAAACATTGAATGCCATTGACAATGGATGGCCAGCTTTGAATGTTTGTGTAAACACAAACGCCACTGTGCCCAGGCAGATTTCCCCAGGCCAAGGTAATAACATATGCCACTGTCTATAGGACTGCACAGGGAGCAAACCAGAGCAGAGCTAGAGAGCCAACCTGGCCAGTGGGCTTTAAATACTTCTCTGTTTGTTTTGAACACCCATTTCATGTGGACACCTAACCCTGCATGAGGTGAATACACAAAACACAGTTTGATTGTGCAACAAAGGACTCACTTTTTTATTTTGGACTATTTGGCCTAGTTTTGGGTAATTGGTGGAGCTGATTCAAGTCCCTTGTTTGCACACACTACAAAGTGTGACACCATCCATTCCCACAAATGACAGTGATATGATATGAATCCAGCCATGCCCAGAACAGATCCATTCTCCAGGCATTCACACATACCGACAGTAATCCAAAAGACGGATTTCCCTCCAGTAATCAATAAAGCTATATCAGATATCTTTTTGTGTATCTCTTCAAAGGTGAGTGAGCAGTTGTTCAGCAGAAAGGGCTTTTCTAATATCCTTGCCAAGTTGTATTAGCCTTTGGTGGTGAGGTTAAACTTTATAAATTAATGTCTTTCTCATTGTACGTTAGAGTTATACTTAACTTTATAAATTAACTTCTTTCTCATTGTACGTTAGAGTTATACTTAAAGGTGATAGGCCTATATACAATTACGTTTTCAGCCAAAATTTAAAATATAATATATATATATATATCTTTCCCTATATTATGATGCTGAGGTGTTCTCCTGCAACAGGGCACTCTCCCTTTGGCCCCAACTGGCTGAACTGACTGTTTATATCCACTAGAGTTTACTGTTCTCCTCTGGCTGAACTGACTGTTTATATCCACTAGAGTTTACTGTTCTCCTCTGGCTGAATGGACTGTTTATATCCACTAGAGTTTACTGTTCTCCTCTGGCTGAAGGACTGTTTATATCCACTAGAGTTTACTGTTCTCCTCTGGCTGAAGGACTGTTTATATCCACTAGAGTTTACTGTTCTCCTCTGGCTGAAGGACTGTTTATATCCACTAGAGTTTACTGTTCTCCTCTGGCTGAAGGACTGTTTATATCCACTAGAGTTTACTGTTCTCCTCTGGCTGAAGGACTGTTTATATCCACTAGAGTTTACTGTTCTCCTCTGACTGAACTGACTGTTTATATCCACTAGAGTTTACTGTTCTCCTCTGGCTGAAAGACTGTTTATATCCACTAGAGTTTACTGTTCTCTGGCTGAACTGACTGTTTATATCCACTAGAGTTTACTGTTCTCCTCTGGCTGAATGGACTGTTTATATCCACTAGAGTTTACTGTTCTCCTCTGGCTGAAGGACTGTTTATATCCACTAGAGTTTACTGTTCTCCTCTGGCTGAAGGACTGTTTATATCCACTAGAGTTTACTGTTCTCCTCTGGCTGAAGGACTGTTTATATCCACTAGAGTTTACTGTTCTCCTCTGGCTGAAGGACTGTTTATATCCACTAGAGTTTACTGTTCTCCTCTGGCTGAAGGACTGTTTATATCCACTAGAGTTTACTGTTCTCCTCTGACTGAACTGACTGTTTATATCCACTAGAGTTTACTGTTCTCCTCTGGCTGAAAGACTGTTTATATCCACTAGAGTTTACTGTTCTCTGGCTGAACTGACTGTTTATATCCACTAGAGTTTACTGTTCTCCTCTGGCTGAATGGACTGTTTATATCCACTAGAGTTTACTGTTCTCCTCTGGCTGAAGGACTGTTTATATCCACTAGAGTTTACTGTTCTCCTCTGGCTGAAGGACTGTTTATATCCACTAGAGTTTACTGTTCTCCTCTGGCTGAAGGACTGTTTATATCCACTAGAGTTTACTGTTCTCCTCTGACTGAACTGACTGTTTATATCCACTAGAGTTTACTGTTCTCCTCTGGCTGAAGGACTGTTCATATCCACTAGAGTTTACTGTTCTCCTCTGGCTGAAGGACTGTTTATATCCACTAGAGTTTACTGTTCTCCTCTGGCTGAATGGACTGTTTATATCCATTAGAGTTTACTGTTCTCCTCTGGCTGAAGGACTGTTTATATCCACTAGAGTTTACTGTTCTCCTCTGGCTGAACTGACTGTTTATATCCACTAGAGTTTACTGTTCTCCTCTGACTGAAGGACTGTTTATATCCACTAGAGTTTACTGTTCTCCTCTGGCTGAAGGACTGTTTACATCCACTAGAGTTTACTGTTCTCCTCTGGCTGAAGGACTGTTTATATCCACTAGAGTTTACTGTTCTCCTCTGGCTGAAGGACTGTTTATATCCACTAGAGTTTACTGTTCTCCTCTGGCTGAAGGACTGTTTATATCCACTAGAGTTTACTGTTCTCCTATGGCTGAAGGACTGTTTATATCCACTAGAGTTTACTGTTCTCCTCTGGCTGAAGGACTGTTTATATCCACTAGAGTTTACTGTGGCAGCGGTGGCCGAACGGAGAGCGGCGCGGTCTAGATACCGGAAGGTTCCCAGTTCGAACCAGCCGTCCGACACGTTAAAATTACCACCGCTGAAATGCCCTTGAACAAGGCATCAACCACTACGATGAAATGTGTTCTATGAGCAGGGCCTGGCTGGAAACAAGTTCTTGAGCTTAGCCCAGATACCCTGGGTAAATATAGATTTCATTTCATTTCATTTCTCCTCTGACTGAACTGACTGTTTATATAGAATAGAATAGAATAGAATAGACTTTTATTTGTCATTGCACACAAAGCATACACTGAGCATACAACGAAATTTCAAGGGAGCTCCCACATAACCGTAGTACATAAATAAAACATAACACATAACATACAACACGAAGTAAAGTGCATGGTGATATTATAAAGTGCATGATGGATGAGAAGGGAACCAATAAATTAACACAGTCCAATTAGAGACAGAATGCATGATGCATATGAGGGGACAGTCAATGCTCATGTCGTTCGTTTAGCAGTCTGACTGCGTAGGGTAAAAAGCTGTTTTTCAGTCTTGAGCTACCAGCACTGATGGACTGGTATCTCCTCCCTGAGGGGAGGAGGTGAAAGAGATAATGTGCTGGGTGTGACTGGTCTCTGATGATACGGTGGGAGAGGCCGAGGCAGCGGGAGGTGAAGACGGAGGTGATAGATGGTAGAGGGGACCCGATGATCCTACCTGCCGCCTTTACCACCCTCTGTAGGGCCTCCTGCTCTGCCTTTGTGCAGCTGGAGAACCACACAGACACACAGTAAGTCAGTACACTCTCGACAGCACAATGGTAGAAGTTTACAAGTAGATTTCTTGGCAGGTCAGCTTCTTTCAGCTTCCGTAGGAAGTATAGGCGTTGCTGAGCTTTCCCGATCACTGAAGCGATGTTGGTGCTCCAGGACAGGGTCTCACTCACACTGAGACCCAGGAACTTAAACTCTGTGACCACCTCTACTGCCTCGTTGTTAATGAGCAGAGGGGAGTGGTCCGGCCTTGACTTCCTAAAGTCTACTATAATCTCCCTTGTCTTCTTTATGTTGAGCTGTAGGTTGTTATTAGCACACCAAGCTGACAGGCCTTCCACCTCTCTCCGATAGGCAGACTCATCGTTTTTCCTTATGAGCCCCACAACTGTGGTGTCATCTGCAAATTTTATGATGTGATTGGAGGAGAAGGAGGGAGAACAGTCATGTGTGAGCAGGGTGTATAATAGAGGGCTGAGCACGCACCCCTGCGGAGCACCAGTGCTGAGGGACAGAGTGGATGAGGTGAATTTGCCCAGCCTGACGGCTTGCGTGCGGTTTGTGAGGAAGTCCAGTACCCAATTGCACAGTGTGTTAGACAGACCCAGTGTTCGGAGTTTGCAGATGAGTTGGCGAGGTAAGATGGTGTTGAAGGCGGAACTGTAGTCGATGAAGAGCATTCTTACATAGGTGTTTTTCCCCTCTAGATGTTTCAGAACAGTAAACTCTAGTTATATCCACTAGAGTTTACTGTTCTCCTCTGGCTGAAGGACTGTTTACATCCACTAGAGTTTACTGTTCTCCTCTGGCTGAAGGACTGTTTATATCCACTAGAGTTTACTGTTCTCCTCTGACTGAACTGACTGTTTATATCCACTAGAGTTTACTGTTCTCCTCTGGCTGAAGGACTGTTTATATCCACTAGAGTTTACTGTTCTCCTCTGGCTGAAGGACTGTTTATATCCACTAGAGTTGACTGTTCTCCTCTGACTGAACTGACTGTTTATATCCACTAGAGTTTACTGTTCTCCTCTGGCTGAAGGACTGTTTATATCCACTAGAGTTGACTGTTCTCCTCTGACTGAACTGACTGTTTATATCCACTAGAGTTTACTGTTCTCCACTGGCTGAAGGACTGTTTATATCCACTAGAGTTTACTGTTCTCCTCTGGCTGAAGGACTGTTTATATCCACTAGAGTTTACTGTTCTCCTCTGCCTGAACTGACTGTTTATATCCACTAGAGTTTACTGTTTTCCCCTGGCTGAAGGACTGTTTATATCCACTAGAGTTTACTGTTCTCCTCTGGCTGAAGGACTGTTTATATCCACTAGAGTTTACTGTTCTCCTCTGGCTGAAGGACTGTTTATATCCACTAGAGTTTACTGTTCTCCTCTGACTGAACTGACTGTTTATATCCACTAGAGTTTACTGTTCTCCTCTGGCTGAAGGACTGTTTATATCCACTATAGTTTACTGTTCTCCTCTGGCTGAAGGACTGTTTATATCCACTAGAGTTTACTGTTCTCCTCTGGCTGAAGGACTGTTTATATCCACTAGAGTTTACTGTTCTCCTCTGGCTGAAGGACTGTTTATATCCACTAGAGTTTACTGTTCTCCTCTGACTGAACTGACTGTTTATATCCACTAGAGTTTACTGTTCTCCTCTGGCTGAAGGACTGTTTATATCCACTAGAGTTTACTGTTCTCCTCTGGCTGAAGGACTGTTTATATCCACTAGAGATTACTGTTCTCCTCTGGCTGAAGGACTGTTTATATCCACTAGAGTTTACTGTTCTCCTCTGGCTGAAGGACTGTTTATATCCACTAGAGTTTACTGTTCTCCTCTGGCTGAACTGACTGTTTATATCCACTAGAGTTTACTGTTCTCCTCTGGCTGAAAGACTGTTTATATCCACTAGAGTTTACTGTTCTCCTCTGACTGAACTGACTGTTTATATCCACCAGAGTTTACTGTTCTCCTCTGGCTGAAGGACTGTTTATATCCACTAGAGTTTACTGTTCTCCTCTGGCTGAATGGACTGTTTATATCCACTAGAGTTTACTGTTCTCCTCTGGCTGAATGGACTGTTTATATCCACTAGAGTTTACTGTTCTCCTCTGGCTGAACTGACTGTTTATATCCACCAGCGTTTACTGTTCTCCTCTGGCTGAAGGACTGTTTATATCCACTAGAGTTTACTGTTCTCCTCTGGCTGAATGGACTGTTTATATCCACTAGAGTTTACTGTTCTCCTCTGGCTGAAGGACTGTTTATATCCACTAGAGTTTACTGTTCTCCTCTGGCTGAAGGACTGTTTATATCCACTAGAGTTTACTGTTCTCCTCTGGCTGAAGGACTGTTTATATCCACTAGAGTTTACTAGTCGGGACGTCGGGGGGGATTTAAACTTTTTGCCAAATGCAGCGTGAGGCTGTGACGGTGTGTTCAACCCAGCAGTATTATAATGAAAACGCGATGTGATTGCGATGTATAATATTATCCCCATATCTTAGTTTCACCAACATTGTTCATGTGAAATAGTATGTTTATGATTTAATATGTAGGCCTATTGAAATTATGAGAAGCGCTATGTATAGTGCATGGTCTGGGTGGTGTGAAAACACCAGCAGCTAGCACCCCTCAGAACTCGGAGGATCCTAGAAGTCACAGAAGTCGGACCCCCATACAATATCCTGGTTACTTCAATATCGTTCATGTGGAGTTGGTTGTATGTGCTGTTGAAATGCTGGAAGTGGAAGTGATTAATAGTATCATGTCACGGTTTGTGTTTGTCACCACCGTGGCGACCACGTCTAGTACAGTCACTGGAAGGGGCTATCATGCCCCCCCGGAATTATACTTCTAATCAGTGTTTTCTTATTGGAAAAAAATTGCTGAAAATGATGAGCTATGATAAAAAGTTGTCAAAATGTCCCACCTACCTCAAAACCCCCTTTTTGGTATATGGCTCTGGCGAAATTGTGTAAAGGCAAATATTAATTCACTAAAATTACATAAATAGACATGGTGGTCTGAAATTGGTCATGGAGTATCTTGACACACAGGGGTAAGTAGCAGAACAGGATTTGGTTGGTTGCTACCATTATATTCTTAAATATGACCCACATCATCCTCAGAAACACCCAAAAAGATGGTGTCCGCTTGACTAATAACAACAAAGATGGTTATTTTCCAACACATTATGGTGAGTATCACTGCCTCACTTGTATATAGAAAACTTCTCATATCCCTAAGCTTCAATTTGAGCCCAAGATAACCTTTCTATCTTGAAAATTACTCTTTCTGTCGCCAAAATTCTGAACTATACCTCAAATCGGTGAAAATTGTATATTCAGTCAGTATCAACTATACATTTGGAATAAATGAATGAATGACTGAGTTTGAACTCACTCCACATCATGGAATATTTCTTACTTGAATACGCTATGTTAAAAAGTTAGCAAAGTGTCCCATCTACCATTTTTATGCAAATGAGTGCCTCCATTATCAAAATAATCGATTTTCACTATATCTCAGCCAATATTGCACTTAAATGAACAAATAAGGTGTCTAGACCTATGTTTTGAGGGTCAAGGATCTCAGTGAAACTATTCCTAAAGTGACCACATGTGCCCGTGGCATGCTGGTGTACAAATCAGTGCCGATTAAATCAATTCCTCTATCTCGTCGGCTTCTTGTCCATGCTCTCCAGACAGTGTCAAGGAGATCAACCAGTGAGGTTGGTAGGACTGCACTGGAGGACACACTGGATTAAAAAACTCTTTAGTTTCAACCCCCCCTGCCCTTCATCATAGGGTTTTGGTTTTTCCAAAAAAGCTTTATCAGCTCGCTTGTATAAGACACGATGGTTCTCTTCAGAGCAGAGTAGCATGGAGGAAGACGAGCCAGGTCAACTTTAGATTTAGAAATTAGTTTGTCATCTGCCCCCACCACTATTTCACTGAAGACTCACAATTCAAATAGCTCTATAGCTCAAGCCAAGCCATGTGGCCCATAGGGCAGGAGCCTAACAAGTACATTCCCTGGCATGACTAGTATGTCGCAGGGACTTACACCAATCCAACCCTTTGGTATTACCCAGCTGGGGATCGAACCCCTGACCATCCAGTCTCAGGGCGGACGCTCTAACTACAAGGCCACTGAGCTGTTGATGATATCCAGGGCCTACAGAATGGAACCAAATGGACCTGTAAGCCTTGCAGAGCCATGAGGCCCATAGGGCAGGAGCCTATCTCCTGTTTCTGTAGTAGGAGGCAGCTTGATGTACAAGTACACCCCCTGGACATGACGCTAGTATGTAGCAGGGACTTACCCCAATTTACAATTTACAATTTAGGCATTTAGCAGACGCTCTTAATCCAGAGCGACTTACATTAGGCAAGAACAAAAGTATGGGAATACATCACATATATAAAATGCATTTATCAAGAAACATGCGTAAGCTAAGAACGTAACTAGAACATATCTATATAATGACACTATACATATTAAATATACATATATACTATACTATGCTATACATATGTACTATGATGTGCTATAACTACATACAATGCAATTATTGTGCTGTCTACATGACATGCTAGAAGTCTGTTTCAAATGCTATCTAAGTCTAAAAAGTGCTATCTAAGGGGGTAGGATAAGTGCTATGGGCCATGATGGAGTCTGAAAAGGTGGGTCTTCAGACTACGGCGGAAGATTGGGAGTGATGCTGCAGTTCTGATTGCAACGGGGAGTGCATTCCACAGTTTTGGGGCCAGAAGGGAGAAGAGTTTGGGACGTGTGGAGCGTTGTCCCGGCGTTTTTAGTGAGGGTACTTCCAGCTTTCCTGCGTTGGCTGATCTGAGGGCGCGGGAGGGTTTGTAGGGTTCAATCATGCTTGCAAGATAAGGGGGAGCCATGCATCAATCCAACCCTTGATGCTGAATGCCAAGCAGGGACAAGCAGGGAGGTACTGGGTTCCATTTTTCTGAGTCTTTGGTATGACCCGGCCGGGGATCGAACCCCGACCTCCCAGTCTCAAGGCAAACGCTCTGACCACAAGGCCACTGAGCTGTTGATATGCAGGGCCCCTTACGGGTGTGCAACTCTGAATGTACAAATGGAACCAAATGGACCTGTAAGGGTTATGGGGGTCCTTCAAATGTGCCTTGTGCTACACTATATGGAACAGATCCTTAATTAGTATAGTTGGAGCAATGCATCTGTCTGCTGTATGGACAGAGTTGCGAGTCTTCAGTATGGTAAATGGTGCATTTATAAAGCGCCTTTATCCAAGGCGCTTTACATAGATACATTTCATTCACCCATTCACACACACATTCATACACTGATGGCAGCGGAAACCATGCAAAGCACCAACCTGCACATCGGGAGCTGTTAGGGGTTCAGTGTCTTGCTCAAGGACACTTCGACACTAACTCTGGGGGAGCCCGGGTTTTTGCGGTTGCCATCCAGCCACTCTACCCCTGAGCCACCGCCGCCCCAGTGGACGTCACCCGTGCCAAGTTGCTGCGGACAATGGTGGGGGCAAATGACAAACTCCTTAAAACTAAAGTTGACCTGGCTCGTCTTCCTCCATGCTACTCTGCTCTGAAGAGAACCATCGTGTTGCCTTATACAAGCGAGCTAATGAAGCTATTGTGGTAAAAACAAAACCATATGAAGGGCAGAGATGGATGAAAATCCTTGTCATTGGAGACCATGGACAAGAAGACAAAAAGACTGATGAGTTCTATGAACACGATGACTGATTAATGTGACATTTGTGCATTTTGTTCTTTATGGTGCAGGCTAGGGTGGTCACTGTTTGTACACTGTTTACATTTTTGCCTTTGAGTGTGTATAGGAATAGGATGGAATACTGTTACAGGATTGTGTGACTGTTTGAATTTTGTACTGCATATTGCAGGCCATTCTATAGCGTGTATACTGCCGTAGACTATTGTTCATACTAAGGATGTTTTTAGTTTGTGATGTTATGCTACAGTATATTCTAAATTATAAAGCTTGCTTAAAAGCACAGCACCTGTCCAGATACCTTATTTGTAAAGTTATATGCAATATTGGTATCTCTTACTTGGTATAAATGTGACTTTATTGTAATGGCAGCACTGATTTATACACCAGCATGCCATGGGCACATGTGGTCACTTTAAAAATAGTTTCACTGAGATCCTTGACCCTCAAAACATAGGTCTAGACACCTTATTTGTTCATTTAAGTGCAATATTGGCTGAGATATAGTGAAAATCGATTGTTTTGATAATGGTGACACTCATTTGCATAAAAATGGTAGATTGGACACTTTGCCAACTTTTTAACATGGCTTATTCAATAAATATTCCATAATGTGGAGTCAGTTCAAACTCAGTTATTCAATCATTCATTCCAAATGTATAGTTGATACTGACTGAATATACAATTTTCACCGATTTGAGGTATAGTTCAGAATTTTGGCGACAGAAAGAGTAATTTACAAGATAGAAAGGTTATCTTGGGCTCAAATTGAAGCTTAGGGATATGGGAAGTTTTCTATATACAAGTGAGGCAGTGATACTCACCATAATGTGTTGGAAAATAACCATCTTTGTTGTTATTAGTCAAGCGGACACCATATTTGTCTCCACCAGGCCGAAGGCATGGGGAGAGAGTATGTTTTGCACTCCGTCCGTGTGTGTGTGTGTGTCCGTCCGTCCGTGTGTCCGTGTGTCCTTCCGTCCGTCCGTTACCAGCTAATCTCCGGCACCGTTAAGCCGGTCGATGCCAAACTTTGCACACACACTCCCTGGATGCCAATGATTAACCTCTGCCCTGCATTTTCCAGAACGGCCTGTTATAGCGCCACCATGAGGCAGCTTTTCACATTGTTTACCTAAAACTGCACCGATCTGCGTGAAACGTTGCATGCACACTCCCTAGAGGCCAAGCACAAACCTTTCGCCTGCATTTTCCGCATCTGCCTTTTATAGCGCCACCAGGAGGCCGACTTTTGTAAAACAAATGTTTTGATATTACTCCTCCAGATTCTGTCCAAAAATCTCACAAATCGTTACGCAGTATCTCTATGGTCATGTGCTCAAGTCGGATCTGTCCGATATTTCATATTCCATCCTAATTGGCTATAATTGGCTTTCACAGTTTGCAAGATTGCCCCGTTTTGAACAAAAGCCTCAAATCATGAACGCAGCATGCAATTTACGTGAAATCTTTCACACATTTTCTTACTAGGCTGAGGAATATATCCCACCCTTTTCACATTGGCCTGTTATAGCGCCACCAACAGGTTGATTTTTGCAAAACACATTTTTGGAACAAAATGCCTCAAGTCATCCAATTGCCATCAAAGGCAAACATGTTTATATTACTCCTAAACATTTTGCCAAACATCTCACACAGTCCTATCCTCCTGGTGGAGACCTGTGCCCAGAAGGGCACTTTTTCTAGTTCTTTGTGTTTCTGAGGATGATGTGGGTCATATTTAAGAATATAATGGTAGCAACCCCCCAAATCCTGTTCTGCTACTTACCCCTATGTGTCAAGATACTCCATGACCAATTTCAGACCACCATGTCTATTTATGTAATTTTAGTGAATTAATATTTGCCTTTACACAATTTCGCCAGAGCCATATACCAAAAAGGGGGTTTTGAGGTAGGTGGGACATTTTGACAACTTTTTATCATAGCTCATCATTTTCAGCACATTTTTTCCAATAAGAAAACACTGATTAGAAGTATAATTCCGGGGGGGGGGGGGGGGAAGGTACCCCCTTCCAGTGACTAGACTCTGCCTGCGGGCTTGAAGCATGCATTCAACCCGTGCTCGCCAACGGTGACAGGCAGCCGTTGCGGATCATCATAGCGATTTTTCTTCATTGCAATGAATAACTGTGGACAGAGTAGTTCACATTAACGATGCTGTAGTGGCTGGGGCATTTGAGGGGCAATATATATGTTTTATATGCACGATTACAAATAAAAGAGAATGTATATGTTGAGAGCCAGTGATAGTCTCTACTTCCTCATTTGCGACTACTATGGGACTCATCGTGTCAGTCGTGTGATATTGCGATTATGCTACAGTTACCCTTAAAAAAACGTGTCAAGTCAATGTCATTGTTGTAACTAAGATATCGATAGAAATTCATATTTTTTTAATATCATATTTAGCCATACGAGCGCAATATCCATAGCGTCCCTCCCAGCAGCAACAACAATCCCATAGCCTGAAGTGACCTGGCTCGGCCAATAAAATGACAGGGGGAGGGGGGTGGAGCTATTAATTGAATATAAATGTATTTGTACAAACACTGGAAACCTGTCTATATCACCTTTAACTTTATAAACACTGGAAACCTGTCTATATCACCTTTAACTTTATAAACACTGGAAACCTGTCTATATCACCTTTAACTTTATAAACACTGGAAACCTGTCTATATCACCTTTAACTTTATAAAACCTGTCTATATCACCTTTAACTTTATAAATTAACTTCTCATTGTACGTGAGAACTGCTGGACAGTACTTAAGTACTGTACAGTTAGCCCCTTTCGGGACCCTCGGTTACCTTTTCTGAATTTTGGACGGCGGTCCCCTAGGGTCCCCTAGGGTCCCCTAGGGTCCCTCGTAGGTTACCCTAGGGTACCCTAGGGTCCCTCGTAGGTTACCCTAGGGTACCCTAGGGTCCCTCGTAGGTACCCTAGGGTCCCTCGTAGGTTTTTCCACCCTCCATAGGACGCAGATTTACCTACTGTCTGTTCACGGAGACCTGCTCGGTTGCTTGAGTGTTGGTGAGATGTTTCAAAGATGCAACCACAGCTTTAGGAGACAACAGAAACGTGTGCGAAAAGGCGCTAATCGGAGTTGACGTTAAGTATTTTTAATCTTTTTTTAAAGTTTTGGCTTCTCTGAAATCCTCTCTTCCTCACTTCCCATGTCCCGCCTCCAACAACACAACAGCATTATAAACATCCTGCATGTACGTGGTCGGCCAATCAGAGGCAGCTAGCCAGTCTCGGTGCGGGAGGCGGTACAATGGGAAGTCAACAAGGAAGTCAAGGAAGAGAGAGGAGAGGAGTTCAGCGAATCAAAATTTAAACGGAAACTCTGATTAGCGCCTTTTCGGTACAGTAGTAGAGGCTAGTAGGGAGACTGCAGCTGCTAGTAGTACAGACAATAGTAAATGGTAAATGGTGCATTTATATACAGTAGCGCCTTTATCCAAGGCGCTTTACATAGATTGTGCATTACATTCACCCATTCACACACACATTCATACACCGAGTGCGGCGGAAGCCATGCAAGGTAACAACCAGCACATCGGGAGCAATTTGGGGTTCAGCAGCAGCAGCAGCAGCAGCAGCAGCAGCAGCAGTAGTAGTAGCAGTAGCAGTAACTACAGTAGTAGTAGTAGTAGCAGTAGCAGTAACAGTAGTAGTAGCAGTAGTAGTAGCAGTAGAAGTAGCAGTAGTAGTAGTAGCAGTAGCAGTAGCAGTAGTAGTACTACAGTAGTACAGTAGTAGAGGCTAGTAGGGAGACTGCAGCCAGCACGGCCTCAATGAGGCAAAGCCTGGAACAGTTCCTGTTTGTTGTGTTCTTAAAAGTTTAGCCATCAAGTGGTAATTTTTGGCCAGCATTATTTACGTTTGTACGTTGTCGCCGGCTTGCTCTGCATGTCTAAGGACCTTCAGAAGGTAAATAAAATGTACTTGTGGACCTTGTGGTCTACTTCCTGGAGCCTCCTGATAGGCCAGCATTATCATGAACCCGCCCCATGGTGTCTGCATACTGAGCCCTGATTGGCTGCCCCATGGTGTCTGCATACTGAGCCCTGATTGGCTGCCCCATGGTGTCTGCATACTGAGCCCTGATTGGCTGCCCCATGGTGTCTGCATACTGAGCCCTGATTGGTGCCCATGATGTCTGCATACTGAGCCCTGATTGGTGCCCATGATGTCTGCATACTGAGCCCTGATTGGTGCCCATGATGTCTGCATACTGAGCCCTGATTGGTGCCCATGATGTCTGCATACTGAGCCCTGATTGGTGCCCCATGATGTCTGCATACTCAGTATCCAGACATACAGAGTGGCAGTGCCATTGCAACTGATTGGTGCCCCGCGACTCTGGGGGCAGATTGGTCTGCATGCTGTCCAGGCTAGATGGACTCTGGGGGCAGATTGGTCTGCATGCTGTCCAGGCTAGATGGACTCTGGGGGCAGATTGGTCTGTCCATGCTAGATGGACTCTGGCCCCCAGAGTCTGGGGGCAGATTGGTCTGTCCATGCTAGATGGACTCTGGCCCCCAGAGTCTGGGGGCAGATTGGTCTGTCCATGCTAGATGGACTCTGGCCCCCAGAGTCTGGGGGCAGATTGGTCTGTCCAGGCTAGATGGACTCTGGCCCCCAGAGTCTGGGGGCAGATTGGTCTGTCCAGGCTAGATGGACTCTGGCCCCCAGAGTCTGGGGGCAGATTGGTCTGTCCAGGCTAGATGGACATATAACGTTGCTTTAACTCTTCACTGTTTCCACCTGACCGGCTGTAACTCTGTGTGTGCGTGCGTGTGTGTGTGTGTGTGTGTGTGTGTGTGTGTGTGTGTGTGTGTGTGTGTGTGCGTGTGCATGCGCGTGTGCGTGCGCGTGTGCGTGCATGTGCGTGTGCGTGTGTGTGTGTAGCTGACTGGTTTAATGTAAGGCCCGGGGTCGAGGGGTCAAAGTTCAAGGATCGTATAACTATGGTGAGGTTCGGTTAAGTTCTCCCGCTGCACCCCCCCCCCCGCGCTCTGCCCCCCCCCCCCCCCCCCCCCCCCTTCCTCTTCTGACCAGAGAGCTGATTGGCTGAATGCACTGAAACTTCCTCTTGGCTTCTGGCACCTCCCCACTTTTCACTTCCTTCCTGTTCGGTGCTGATTGGCAGATTGGTGGAGGCTGAGAGACAGGAAATAACTGCAGACGTCACCTGACACCTGGGCACCAATGGAAAGACAGCATTTCCCTGCAGAGTATTTCCAGTTGTGTATTGTAGTAAACAGAGTACTTCCTGTATCTATTCAAGGAAGCTCTGAGAAGGAACAGAAGTGGTCACGTGACTGGGCTGCGCCATGACACTTTCATGGGAGCCAAACTCACACTGGAAGTGCAATGAATACATGGCAGTGAATGGAGCCGGCTGGACCAGCTCATAACAAACACTATTTATGAACAATTTACAATTTACAATTTAGGCATTTAGCAGACGCTCTTAATCCAGAGCGACTTACATTAAGCAAGAACAAAAAGCATGGGAATACATCACATATGTAAAATGCATTTATCGCGAAACATGCGTAAGCTAAGAACGTGACTAGAACATATCTATATAATGACACTATACATAAACTATAACTAGAACATATCTATATAATGACACTATACATATAAACTATACATATATGCTATACTATGCTGTACATATAAACTATGAAGTGCTATGACTACATACAATGCACTTATTGTGCTGTCTACATGACATGCTATAAGTCTGTTTCAAATGATATATAATTGAATGCTATACAATTGAGACCTTTTGTAAAGTAATCACTTCTGGAAAAAAACAGAAGACATGTAACACATTATTGTCTGCTGTGTTGCTATTCGATGTGTACACTGTGTCATTTTTATAGAGGTATGGTATCTAAAGAGCACAAAGTACCTGGCAGCCAAATCTCGCGATACTTCGGGGCCAGAAACGATACCTGCTGCTGTTTAGATCCTCAGATAAAATGATATACTGTGCACTCTGTGCACATCGAAGAGTAAGTGATTAGAAAACAACCTGTGATATGTCTTCTGTTATTTTCCAGAAGTGATTACTTTACAAAAGGTCTCAATGGTTTATAAATAATGTTCTTATGAGCTGGTCCAGCCGGCTCCATTCACTGCCATCAGTGCCATGTATTCATTGCACTTCCAGTGTGAGTTTGGCTCCCATGAAAGTGTCATGGCGCAGCCCAGTCACGTGACCACTTCTGTTCCTTCTCAGAGCTTCCTTGTATGTATTGTAGTATACAGAGTACTTCCGGTATGTATTGTAATGTATTTGTACAGATATTTCACTCTGCAACATGTGTGGAGTCATTTAACCCCTTTTGGTGTTTTAAGCATTATGTTATGAACAGCGCTCGAGCGCTCAGTTTTCGGACCCCTCAATGTCGCAACTCTGTCTTACTCTATGGCTCTGGTGTAGACCCGCCTCCTGGCTACTCTGTCCAATAGAAATTAAGCGGGGAAATGCTGTAGCCCCGCCCCCTGGCTACTCTGAATGCTCAGCGATTGAATACTTTGCTTGGTGTGATTATTTTCACTATGACGTCGTACACACTGTACCTTTAAGTATTTCACTATGACGTACACGTTGTACTTGTACCTTTAAGTATGAAGTACTGAAGCTGTACTGTTGTACTTGTACATTGAAGTACTGAAGCTGTACTGTTGTACTTGTACATTGAAGTACTGAAGCTGTACTGTTGTACTTGTACATTGAAGTACTGAAGCTGTACTGTTGTACTTGTACCTTTAAGTACTGAAGCTGTACTGTTGTACTTGTACCTTTAAGTACTGAAGCTGTACTGTTGTACTTGTACCTTTAAGTACTGAAGCTGTACTGTTGTACTTGTACCTTTAAGTACTGAAGCTGTACTGTTGTACTTGTACCTTTAAGTACTGAAGCTGTACTGTTGTACTTGTACATTGAAGTACTGAAGCTGTACTGTTGTACTTGTACCTTTAAGTACTGAAGCTGTACTGTTGTACTTGTACCTTTAAGTACTGAAGCTGTACTCTTGTACTTGTACCTTTAAGTACTGAAGCTGTACTGTTGTACTTGTACATTGAAGTACTGAAGCTGTACTGTTGTACTTGTACCTTTAAGTACTGAAGCTGTACTGTTGTACTTGTACATTGAAGTAATGAAGCTTCACTGCTACTAAAACGCAGAACAAGCTGTCCACCCAAAGACATGACGTTGTTTCTATTGGTTCAGTCGTGAGTTGTCTGTCCAATCAGAGCCAGGTTCATGTTTTGGGTGAACTTCTCGCTACTAAAACTGACACTGCAGCTGAAAACACTGTTGCGTTCTGTTGGCTGCTCATTTGCTGTTACTGTCCAGCAGCCAACCTTCTGTTGGCTGCTCATTGGCTGTTACTGTCCTGAACCTTCTGTTGGCTGCTGATTGGCTCTCACTGTCCTGATCACACAAACCTGAACGAACGTTATGTACGTTTAACCGTGTCAAAGGTCAAAGGTTATGGTTAAACCTAACCTAACAGGGTCAGCGTTAGCGTTAGCATGGTTAGCTAACATAGCTAATACAAGAGAACTGCTTAATTATCTCAGCTCCACTGGTTTATTGCTTCAACGCTTCGATCTGGTTGGATCCGGTTGGATCCGGTTGGATCCGGTTGGATCCGGTTGGATCCGGTTGGATCCGGTTGGATCCGGTTGGTCCGGTTGGTCCGGTTGGATCTGGTTGGATCCGGTTGGATCCGGTTGGTCCGGTTGGATCCGGTTGGATCCGGTTGGATCCAGTTGGATCCGGTTGGTCCGGTTGGATCCGGTTGGATCCGGTTGGGTCCGGTTGGTCCGGTTGGATCCGGTTGGATCCGGTTGGTCCGGTTGGTCCGGTTGATCCGGTTGGATCCGGTTGGATCTGGTTGGATCCGGTTGGATCTGGTTGGATCCGGTTGGATCCGGTTGGATCTGGTTGGATCTGGTTGGTCCGGTTGGATCCGGTCTTCAGGAATATAAGATCCAACCTGATCTAAATGTTGAAGGAATAGACCAGCTGCGAGTATTAACCCTTTGTTTAGATACAGCCTTAACTCTGTCAGGGTTAGCGATAACTCGACTCTATTTCTTCTCTAGGTTAGGTTTAACTCTATCAGGGTTACTGACAGCGTTAGGGTCACTGTTCGGGTTACTGACAGCGTTATCACTGTCAGCGTTATGGTTACTGTCAGGGTTACTGACAGCGTTATCACCGCCAGCGTTCAGTTTATAACTCTGACCCTGATCCAACATTGAGTGATTTATGCTCTAACGTCTCAAAGGTGTTTGTGATGTCAGGACAGTCCAGGTAAGGATGAGCTTTATAGCAGAAAACCTGCGGAAAATATTACAGCACAACACCTGAAATACACTGTCTGTCTGTCTGTCTGTCTGTCTGTCTGACTGACTGACTGACTGACTGACTGACTGACTGACTGACTGACTGACTGACCGACTGACTGATGTGCAGACAGACAGACAGACAGACAGACAGACAGACAGACAGACAGACATGACCTTTGACCTCTGATCAGGCCAGCATAACTCTGCATGCTGATTGGATGGCCTGCAGCATGGCATGAAGCAGCATGGTCACTGTTCAACCAATCACATGTCTTCCTTTCAACCACTGGACACTGGACCAATCATGTGACAGACAGACAGACAGACAGACAGACAGACAGACAGACAGACAGACAGACAGACAGACAGACAGACAGACAGACAGACAGACAGACAGACAGACAGACAGAAGCGTAAACGTTGTTTTTGTAACATGAAACACATATTATATGAATGGACATTTGAGTATTTTGTCCTTTTGGACTTGGAATGTGAGATGTGCTACATTTAACATATTATAATGAGGGAAATACAGTTTGATATCTTACAATATAACATTTACAAGTAAAGTAACAGTACATTTCAGCACAGTACCATTAACAGTAACAGTTTGTAATTGTAACAGCACAGTAGATAAGTGTTGGTAATTGTATTCCATACGCTATGTCATATATAAAAGACAGACATACACGCAGACAGACAGACAGACAGACAGACAGACAGACAGACAGACAGACAGACAGACAGACAGACAGACAGACAGACAGACAGACAGACATATCCACAGAGAACATGGGTTATGATGTTAATTGGTGTTAATTGGTGTTTGTTTTCTAACAGATAAATGGCTCGTTTAAGCTGGGCGCAGCGCGGGTTCTGTCCGGCTGGCAGATGCAGTGTCTAGTTCCTGGTCTCAATGACAACAACAACATGAATGGAACGGCAGAGCAGGTGGACATTTTACCACCTAACTGTATGGTGAAGGACCGATGGAAAGTAGTAAGTTATACCTCTATACCTAAACCTACTCCTTCCACTAAACCTAACCCTTACAGAGCAGCATCTTACCACCTAACTATATGGTGAAGGACCGATGGAAAGTAGTAAGTTACAACACAAACCTTACCCCTTACCAGTACCCCTAACCCGTACCTTACCCCTTACCCTAAACCTACCCCTATCCCTTCCACTAAACCTAACCCTTACCCTAAACCTAACCCTATCCCTTCCACTAAACCTAACCTTTACAGAGCAGCATCTTACCATCCAACTGTATGGTGAAGGACCGATGGAAAGTAGTATGTTATACCTCCATACCTAACCCTTACCTAAACCTAACCCTTACCCTAAACCTAACCCTATCCCTTCCACTAAACCTAACCTTTACAGAGCAGCATCTTACCATCCAACTGTATGGTGAAGGACCGATGGAAAGTAGTATGTTATACCTCCATACCTAACCCTTACCTAAACCTAACCCTTACCCTAAACCTAACCCTTACCCTAAAACCTAACCCTTACCCTAAACCTAACCCTTACCCTAAACCTAACCCTTCCCTAAACCTAACCCTTACCTAAACCTAACCCTATCCCTAAACCTTTTTAACAGCTAAAGAAGATCGGAGGTGGAGGTTTCGGGGAGATCTACAAGGCCTTGGATCTTCTCACCAGGGAGGGTTAGGTTAGGGTGGTGGTGTTAGGGTCTGGGTGGTGTTAATGTATAGATTACAGCTAAAGCAGATCGGAGGTGGAGGTCTGGGTGGTGTTAATGTATAGATTTTTCAACAGCTAAAGCAGATCGGAGGTGGAGGTCTGGGTGGTGTTAATGTATAGATTTTTCAACAGCTAAAGCAGATCGGAGGTGGAGGTCTGGGTCGTGTTAATGTATAGATTTTTCAACAGCTAAAGCAGATCGGAGGTGGAGGTCTGGGTCGTGTTAATGTATAGATTTTTCAACAGCTAAAGAAGATCGGAGGTGGAGGTTTCGGGGAGATCTACGAAGCCTTGGATCTTCTCACCAGGGAGAACGTTGCTCTGAAGGTGGAGTCGGCTCAGCAACCCAAACAGGTTCTGAAGATGGAGGTGGCTGTTCTGAAGAAACTGCAGGGTAACAACATGATAATGACATGTATATTCTAATAACACCATGTCTTTCTCTATGCCCAAATATGGATTGTGTTGTCGTCTAACCTCAATGTGTCGTATGAGGATAAAAGGACATCATTTTAACCCCTAAAGGTGGCCTTACACTAGCCGATTTTTTTCAATCTGAAATCTGATAGCACCACACACTACAGGATAATCAGAGCTGGGCAGAGCAAATATCAAACATTCTTGATGTTGATCGGGCCGATCCCGATCGCGCTTTGAGCGGTCGGGCACCGCCCGATCGTCAAAAATGCCTGATTATCGGCTAGTGTAAGGCCACCTTTAGGCATGGTCATCTGTATAATGTCAGATAACCCTGACCTCTAACCCTAACCCCTAAGTGTAGTGTTAATATGGTACAATAACTGGTACAAATAATAATCTCTACCAGTATAAATTGTAATTGCCTATTGATTCTAAAGTCTAACCTGCTTGTGTTTTCTTTCAGGTAAAAACCATGTGTGTAAATTTATTGGTTGTGGGAGAAATGACAAGTTCAACTATGTTGTCATGCAACTACAGGTACGAACATATGATCATAATGACAGCATAACATACATAACAAACTGTATGTTATGTCATCTCTAACATACAGTATGTATGTTGTATATACATGTACAATACATGTATAACTATGTATTCACAGCAGTAATAACATGTTAACACCTTAAGGGCCCGGGCCTATTTAATCCATTAATAAAATATGCCCATCGTTAATAGCGCCAGGACCACTTTTACCGACGGACCGGATGTTGTTGTGAATGTGTGTGTAGCAGCTAACATTAGCCACACCACTAAAAATGCGATCGACAACAACGGGAGGTAAGATAAAATCTATCGCGACTAGCGACTGGACCGCGGAGGGCCGTCAAACACAGGATCTTTTTTCATAATTAAGCGGGATGATTTAGATCGCAAGTTATTAACGTTTTAAGATTTTCGTTGTCGTCGGCTAAACAGGCAGGGAACATTTTCGATGACGTGTCACTGTTGTGCAACACCGAGGCTTGAGCAACAAGCGCTTCTAGGCTGTGGAGCGATGTGACCCGTTTTCATATCACTAATTTGACGGAGATTGGGAACATGACGTGACCTTGAACTTGACGGTGATCTACGTCATGAGCCTTTAAACTGTTAAACTGTAATTATATATATTTGTATAATTTAAGCAGAGTCGTAACTTGGCAGACCTGTGTTAGTAATAGTAGTTATAACAGTGTAATTGCATGTATTTACAGCAGTAATAACAGCATTATATCATGTGTAATTTAAGCAGGGTCGTAACTTGGCAGACCTGTGTTAGTAATAGTAGTTATAACAGTGTAATTGCATGTATTTACAGCAGTAATAACAGCATTATAACATGTGTAATTTAAGCAGGGTCGTAACTTGGCAGACCTGCGCCGTTCGCAGCCCAGAGGGACCTTCAGTATGAGCACAACGCTCCGCCTTGGGAAACAGATCCTGGAATCTATAGAAGCAATTCACTCTGTAGGGTTCCTGCACAGAGACATCAAGCCTGTAAGTTCAATTCACTCTGTAGGGTTCCTGCACCGAGACATCAAGCCTGTAAGTTGTTGTTATTAGTATTAGTATTAGTATTAGTATTAGTATTAGTATTAGTAGTATTAGTAGTAGTAGTAGTAGTACGAGACATAAAGCATGTAAATACTGCAATGTACAAGACAATTCACTCTGTAGAGTTCCTGCACCGAGACATCAAGCCTGTAAATTGTTATTAGTATTATTATTAGTAGTATTAGTAATATTATTAGTCATGTACACAGCACAATAAGTGCATTGTATGTAGTCATAGCACTTCATAGTATATATGTACAGCATAGTATAGCATATATGTATAGTTTATATGTATAGTGTCATTATATAGATATGTTCTAGTTATAGTTTATATGTATAGTGTCATTATATAGATATGTTCTAGTTACGTTATTAGCTTACGCATGTTTCGCGATAAATGCATTTTACATATGTGATGTATTCCCATGCTTTTTGTTCTTGCTTAATGTAAATCGCTCTGGATTAAGAGCGTCTGCTAAATGCCTAAATTGTAAATTGTATTAGTAGTATTAGCATTATTATTATTATTAGTAGTAGTAGTAGTAGCAGCAGCAGTAGTAGCAGTAGCAGCAGCAGCAGCAGCAGTAGTAGCAGTAGTAGCAGTAGCAGTAGCAGTAGTAGTAGTAGCAGTAGCAGTAGCAGTAGCAGTAGCAGCAGCAGCAGCAGCAGTAGTAGCAGTAGCAGTAGTAGTCCGAGACACCAAGACATAAAGCATGTAAATACTGCAATGTACAAGACAATTTACTTAATCCAGAGTGATTTACATTAAGCAGAACAACACATGGTGATACATCACATACAGAACAATAGAACAACACATGGTGATACATCACATACATAACGTATGGTTACACGGTAACCTTTGTTCTCTGAGTGAAGAGACCATCTCTCCACCCAACATATTTCATATGTAAGGGGAATGTCCCCACTTCACTTGTGACGTGGATATCTCTTTAAGACACACCAGTTGTACTGGCACGCACGGGTATATAAGGCCCAGGTGTGCGTGATTACACTGGTTTATTTGATCGACACCGCTTCTGAGCGACATCTTGGTGGAGAGATGGTCTCTTCACTCAGAGAACAAAGGTTACCGTGTAACCATACGTTCTCTATCGTATCAGAGACCATCTCTCCACCCAACATATTTCATATGTAAGGGGAACTCTGTAAGACACCTCGCGAGGAAGCGAAGCAGTCCCAGAACCCCGAAGACACCGCCAGTGTGCTCCGACCCAGCACATACTAAATTTTGAATTATTTATCATGTATGTTCAATGTAATGTATTTACAACCCCTGGAACGGCCGGACAGCCACGCCATCCGCCGCCAAATGCTCAGGTGCTAGACGCCACCCAGAGCCCGGCCCTGCAAGGCACTAAGGCCCGAGACCGCAGGGGTGAAGGGCCGCCCAAGCCAGCCCACCAGACGCAAGGCTGGCTTGACTGGTGAAGGTGACAATGACACCCGCCGCTGAGTAGCATGCGAGACCAACTCCCCGAAGGGAGCGAATGCTGCATGTTCAGCCGGTATAACCGGGTGAATGTAGACGGAGTAGACTAAGTCGCCGCTGTGCAGATCTCTGTCAGAGACGCACCTTTCCGCAGCGTCCCCAGGTGGAGTGTGCCTGCCCTCCAGGCGGCACTGGTACTCCTGCCTGTTTGTGTGCTGGATAACCTCTGTGATCCATGCACTCTCACTCGAAGCACTCAAAGAGTTGGTCCGTTATTCTGTGGGCCTTGTGTGGCCCTGACGTCCGACTCTAGTGCTCCGATAGGGCAGAGTGGGGACCGACTCCATCTCTGTACGCCGACTGTCTGTATGACGATGGTAGGGCAGAGCTCAACCACCTGGTTGAGACATGCCCTTTTGAAAACATTGGGGAGAAAGGCCGGTTTGGGGCATAAGACTATACCATCATCCATAGGCCTGCAGAGCTCAATATGGATTGACAGCTCGCAACTCCCCCGTTTCTCCTTGCAGATGTGACGCCGACAAGACTGCTGTCTTGAGCATGTCAGGCTCACTGACTAAGGGTCGTAGAGCCTCCAGGGCTAACCCCAGATGGGCCTGATTGGGTCCCTAACCTGAGCCCCTCTGAGCCTCAGGGCACCCTTCAGGAAATGCTCTTCTTTTCTTTGTAACGAGGTTACTGCAGTCTGCAGGGCCTGCGCTCCCGCTCAAGTCAGCCTGCCGAAACTCGGTCAGCTGACTGTTGAAGCCCTGTTCTCAGAACCAGAACGATCCTTATGGTCGCATCACAGTTTTACAAGTAAAAAGTGGATGGCCTTCGTTTTTGTGCATAGTTCCCATCGCGTTTATGCTGCGGAGCTAAGCACACACACAGTGAGAAGGGTGCTGGCCGCCACACTGATACCACATACGGTAGAACCTGATAAATGCTGACAGCGTCGATCAAGAGGCTGTCCCACAGATCTCAGATTGGAGGGCACCTCAAAGCCCATGTGGCAGCGAGGCCCTGTGTGGAATGTGTACATGTTCCTGTTGGGGCTGGCCTGCCTGCCCACCTATCCATTGCAGCCCAAGTCTCCACGGGCTTAATTGGCTCTCTAACACCGTTCAAGTCTGTCACACGTTCGAGACCCTGAGGCCAACGAAAGTTTGTGTGGAAGCAAAAACTGGCTGTTTCTAGCCGCGTTACAGACCGTCACACAGGTAATTTATAGTAGAACTAACTACAACGCTAGCTAGGGCCACGCCGGGCCACTATGCAAAGCTAAATTCCCCTCCAAGTTAGTATTAACCCGGTAAAAGAAAGCGGACTTACCGTCTTTCTTCGACTTGAAGCCTCGGAGAAAGGTAGTTTCCGCGGCACCGAGAAACCTTCTCGTCCTTATGGAAATAATCAGATACCAATCGGGAGACTTCGCTGCGGTGTGTGTTACACATGAGAAGAACGTATGGTTACTTGGTAACCTTTGTTCTCTGAGTGAAGAGACTACCTCTCCACCCAACATATTTCATATGTAAGGGGGAATACCTCTGGATGAGGAGGGAGCTCACTCCGTGGCTTCGGTAGCCGGTCTCCAACACACAGAATTACACCCAGGTGTTTACACAGCCATGCCGTAATACAACCTTATGGTGGTTCTGCTCACCCCTGACAGTCACATTCTGCTGTGTGAACAGACAGAATTATTCGCTGGAACAACGTGGAACGTGTAAACTGACGCTGTCAACGATACGCCCGCGTAGTGCATGACTGTGAATGACAGATAATGCACTGGCCGCATGTTCAGAAGAGCCGGAGACACAAAGTGCACCGTGACTGCCCTCGGCCCTAAGGGGCGGAGGCACAGCCTGAAGGTGGCCCGACTCACTAGAGCAAGGGACCGAGTCCCTGCTTTGCCCTCTAACACATGCCGAGGAGCGCTGTGGACTGTGAGAGTTGACGCCTGCAGGGCCTCTTGTCGAGGTGCCCAAAGTGCTGCAGGTGCCTAGCCACATTGTTGTGGCACTGCACCTCTGAGCGAGCACACATCATTCGGTTATCCAATTTAGGATGCAAAGGCCCTCCCGCCAAGGACTGCGTCCAATCGGGGGGCTAGACATATGCCGAATGGGAGGATACGGGACTCAAAGGTTCCGTCGTCTAAGACAAGCCGGTCAGTGCGTCAGTATGTCCGACCCGGGATCTGAGTATAAACATCCCCGGTCGAGCATGGCAAGCCGGTCGTCTTGGAGGATGGCTTGCCAGACCCTCAGCCCTTCCTTGCCAGGAGAGTGCTGTAAGCAGCACACCACCCCCCCGAAGACATAGTGGAACCCACCCAGGGGTCCACCTGAATTGTCTTCCAGGACAGCCGCTGTCCCGAGAGACAGCGGGTGGGGTCTGGGGCCTTAACTGTCAGGACTGAGGGATGGGCTTAGCCCGCCGAGCACCTTTTAGCCATACCCCGCCGGTTGGCCTGTAACCGGACACGTAGGTCCCTGGAACTGCCAAACCTGACTGGGGTTGCACAGCCTGAGGGCAACCGAGGCAAGCTGCTCACGGCTGCTTGTGGAGGTGCACATCCTGTACACCTCCACAGCCTCCTTAGGATGCTGTAGCAAAGCACTGGCCTTTTTTGGCCAAACATGGCCGACGGCTCAATAGGCAGCGTCATTGGGGGAGCTTGGTCCTCCTATCGCAGCTTGGATTGGGGCCGCCACAGACGGCGCCTCATCAGAGGGCATCGATAGCATTGCCCGCTGCTGCTGCCTGGGGAGCCTGGAAGCCAGTAGCTGGAGCTCCTAAAGGTCCGGGCCATTATGGTCACATAAGCGCCGCATATAAGCCGGTGCTGAAGTAGTGACAAAATAGGCCTGTGTTGACTGGCTGCGCCTAGATGGCCATAGTGCATTCTCGGGATGAGAAGGAGCTTACTTTGTGGTTTCAAACCGGTAACTGGATTATACCATGCAAGTTTACACCTATAGGTGCGTGAACGGCCTTGCCGTGATACACCGTACAGTGTACTCCGCCCGACAGCCGCGGCACACTCCGCTGTGTTACCGAAATTGGCGAAACTACATCACGAACGCGTGAGCTGACACCGTCAGCAATACGCCGTATATACAGTAGTGTGCAAGGGGCTGTGATTTCAGGGCTTGCTCCTGGCAGACTCAGACTCAGACTCAACGCAGACGATGGCTGCCACGGCAGCCATACACTCGTGTGGTGTTTGAATAGACTGTCTGCTCTGATCCCAAGGGATTTGGTAGTTTTAACTACAAAAGAGCCACGATCGAGCCCCGAGAGGGACGACTCAGCGTCAGCTTTCTGAACTGCAGAGTGCAGTGGCTCAATTCGGAGGAAGACTTGCTCCGTGGCTTCCCCCGTCCGCACGGGTTCTACCACGCAGTCTGCACCGGAGTGCGTGAGCGGTTTTTGCCGCAATACACCCCAGGGAGCTCTCTCTCACGAGGCGAGGCAAAAAACACAGCCCTACAGACGCGGAAGTCGCCCCAGCGACAATCCGCCTGTATAGTGTGCTGTGTTCAATGCTAGCCTGGCAGGACTGTTGTTTCGCTGCGCCGCCGCAGGTCAACTCCAGCCCACGGAATATGCCCCACGGATGCGTGAATTGACGCTACGCCAACAATACACCCGTATAGAGCTTTATTCCACTGCCTTTATCAAGGATTACCGCGCCACTTGTCCTGTCTGTGTCCCTGCCCACAGGTCGACAGACAGGCTATACACCACAGGACGCGTGAGCTAACGCTACGTCAACAATACGCCTGTAATGGTGTTTTTGGCTGGTTACCCTGCCTATATACACTATTATTTTAATTATATTATATTATATTATAATAATTATAATTATAATTATATTATAAAGAAAATAAATACACATTCTGTTTGGACATGCTCAAAGACGGGGAGTATAGTAATGTGCTTGAGAAGTGAGGGTCACAGTTTACGCTGCTGTCTCTCAGTCACATATTGATATTCATGTGTTGTTGTTTTGTTTTTGTTTTGTTGCAATTTGTAACATGTTTCGTGTGGATCCCAAAAGACTAGCTGACTGCCATGGCATCAGCTAATGGGGATCTTTCCGAATAACCAAATAAATAAACAACAGCCAGCAGAGCATCTATAATCTCTCTCTATCTCTTCCTCTGGAGGAAGGTCGCACCTGAACTCCACAGCTGAGCTGAGGCACAGAGTGTTTGAGTTGGAGACAACCCTCTGCTCCAACCCTTTTGCATTATATTATATAGTGTATATACGTATGCAGATTTCCACTGTTTGGCCCATGCTTAGAACGGGGATCGCTTTCCAGGGAAAAATTACCCTACGATATATCACCGTGATGTCACGGGGATATCCCCCACAGGATTCCCTACACAGCACTGGAGACCAGACTTTGTTTGTTGTGGAATTAATGTCGCGCTGCATGCGTGAGTTGGCATTCAGCTCGTCCTGTCTATGACAGAACCACCACCGTCGCGTGAGTTGACCAGTCAGCAATACGACAGTACGGTGCGCTGACTGCCTTTCCCAATTCGGAGAACTTGCTCCGTGACGTCACACGGGATTCCCTTCGTGTCGTCTCACTGTCAGTGTGGAGTTTTTGGGAAGTTTCGGAGGATACGCTTGCTCCGTGGCTTCCACCGTCCGCACGGGTTCCACCACGCAGTCTACGCCGGAGTGCGTGAACGGTTTTATGGCCGCAATACACTCAAGCGAGCGCTCTCTCACGAGGCGAGCAAAGACACAGTGCTACAGACGCAGAAGTCGCCCCGGCGACAATACGACTGTGTTGTGCTGTGTTCAATGCTGGCCTGGCAGGACTGTTGTTTCGCTGCGCCACCGCAGGTCAACTCCAGCCCACGGAATATGCCCCACGGATGCGTGAATTGACGCTACGCCAACAATACACCCGTATAGAGCTCTATTCCGCTGCCTTTAGCAAGGGTTACCGAGCCGCTTGTCCTGCTGTGTCCCTCCCCGGAGGTCGACAGACAGGCTATACACCACAGGACGCGTGAGCTAACGCAACGTCAACAATACGCCTGTAATGGTGTTTTTTTTTGTTTTTTTGCTGGTTACCCTGTCAGATTACAAACGAGTTGAATTGAATGAGACAACCCTGAGAGGGGCGAATGTCACGCCAGCTCTCTACCCGCAACCTGCGGTGGGTCTATCCGGTCTCTATTCCAACCCGTATTAATTTAAATTAAGTATTTTTAAAGAAAAGAAAACAGAAACCAATAATTCAGAAGAATTTTGCTGGATGTAGCTGTTAGCTTCTCTGCTGTCGAGACGCCACGTCTGTCTGGTGACTAGTGGAGATCAAAAAATCAGTGTAATCACGCACACCTGGGCCTTATATACCCGTGCGTGCCAGTACAACTGGTGTGTCTTAAAGAGATATCCACGTCACAAGTGAAGTGGGGACATTCCCCTTACATATGAAATATGTTGGGTGGAGAGATGGTCTCTGATACGATAGAGAACAATAGAACAACACATGGTGATACATCACATACAGAACAATAGAACAACACATGGTGATACATCACATACAGAACAATAGAACAACACATGGTGATACATCACATACAGAACAATAGAACAACACATGGTGATACATCACATACAGAACAATAGAACAACACATGGTGATACATCACATACAGAACAATAGAACAACACATGGTGATACATCACATACATAGAGATAGAACAACACATGGTGATACATCACATACATAGAGATAGAACAACACATGGTGATACATCACATTCATAGAAATAGAACAACACATGGTGATACATGACATACATAGAAATAGAACAACACATGGTGATACATCACATACATAGAGATAGAACAACACATGGTAATACATCACATACATAGAGATAGAACAACACATGGTAATACATCACATACATAGAGATAGAACAACACATGGTGATACATCACATACATAGAAATAGTCATCAAGAACCTAACCTCCGTCTAACAGTGGAATAGATATAATGAAACTGTGAGTATTTACTATATAGCGCTATGTCTACATAAAATGCTATTTAAGTAACATTAGTTGAGTCTTTGCATACGCCTGTAACGTCGTCGAGGCTAGGGGAGGGGCTACGGTCTAAGAGGTGGTTTTTCAGACTACGGCGGAAGATTGGGAGTGAGTCTTTAGTTCTGACTGCAATGGGAAGTTCATTCCATAGTTTAGATTGGGAGTGAGTCTGTAGTTCTGACTGCAATGGGAAGTCCATTCCATAGTTTAGATTGGGAGTGAGTCTGTAGTTCTGACTGCAATGGGAAGTTCATTAAATTAACACTGAGGGTTTTTTAATTTCTTAATTGACAAAGCACTTGTTAACTGTTAAGCTTTAAGTTCTGTTCAGGGAAAAACAGTGTCATAGGACTTAAATTAAGTGTCGGAACTGTATTTGGTAGTCAAAGTTAAATCCAACACTTTATTTATTTTAATTGTATTGGTAGGATATCTGTCTTGAGAAGCCAGAAGTGATAGATAGATAGAACAAAAAAACAAAAACAGGAGCGGGATGGGAGCGGGAGTCATTTCAAGTGGGAGCGGGATGGGATCAGGAGTCATTCTACAGGAGTGGGACAGGATGGGATTTTTTTTTAAACTCTGGCCCAGGATTGGGACAGGACAGGATTTTTTCTGTGGGAGTGGGACAGGACAGGAGTGAAAATCCACTCCCGTGTCAGTCTCTAGTCTGTAGTTCTGACTGCAATGGGAAGTCCATTCCATAGTTTAGATTGGGAGTGAGTCTGTAGTTCTGACTGCAATGGGAAGTTCATTCCATAGTTTTAGAGCCAGAACGGAGAAGAGTCTGGGACGTGTGGAGCGTTGTCCTGTTTTAACTACCCTTTTGCTGCCACCTAGCGGCATCAAAATAATTAATAGAAATATTCGGTCCACTCCTAACCGACATTGAAGTGCTACCGACATTCTAAATAATTTAGCATAGCAACAGCTTTTAAAACGAGACTCAATTCTGAATAATTTAGCTTTTAAAACAGTAACTGAGAAACGTAATTGAATAAAAACCCACCAGCTCTATGAAACCAAATAAACGTGACTCTTGTGTGATTTGTGTCTTTGTTTTTTCGCTGCAGTCAAACTTTGCGATGGGCCGACTCCCTTCAACATACAGGAAGTGTTACATGCTGGACTTTGGTTTGGCTCGACAATATACCAATACGACAGGAGAGGTCCGCCCGGTGAGTCTGTCTGTCTGTCTGTCTGTCTGTCTGTCTGTCTGTCTGTCTGTCTGTCTGTCTGTCTGTCTGTAATGGTAACATAATAAATATTGTCTCTCTCGAAACATCTTGAACATGGATTTGATTGGTTGTGGTTCTGGCCACAGACAGATCGGTCACCCTTCAACCTCCCAGACAATAAAATGTTATTAAATGTTATTTGGTGCGTGCGTGCGTGCGTGCGTGCGTGCGTGCGTGCGTGTGACGCGTGCATGTATACATATGTGCTTAATTATATATATAATTATATATATCATTTGTAAACATATTTATATTTCATTTTGAAGCATTTTCATATTTTTATTTGCTTATGTTTGTGTTTTGTTGACCTTTGTTTGACCTTTTGTTGTTTTGTGTTTCAGTTTGAGTTCCTTTGGACACTTATGATTTTATTCTGCATGGAGAGACCTGAGTGACAGCTGTCAATCAATCAATCAATGGATCAATCCATCAATCAGGGCACAATAAGTAGGATGGAGCGTTTGTTTCACTCCAATAGAATTAGATATCAGTAAATTCAGTAGATGAATTTTATGCATCCTGTCATTTTATAATTGTATTATTGTGTTTCCTTTCCTTGTTGTTCTGTGAAAACCTCAATGCGCAACATGTTAACACCCCGAACGCCAGAACACCCGGGGTAATTTAACCCATTAAATCAGACCGCCCGGGGTAATTTAACCCATTAAATCAGAGCGCCCGGGGTAATTTAACCCTTTAAATCAGACCGCCCGGGGTAATTTAACCCTTTAAATCAGACCGCCCGGGGTAATTTAACCCATTAAATCAGACCACCCGGGGTAATTTAACCCTTTAAATCGGAGCGCCCGGGGTAATTTAACCCTTTAAATCGGAGCGCCCAGCGATTTATAGCAGCGGAGCACATTTAACGACGGACCGGATGTTATCCCGGATGTAGCTAAATGTAGCCAAAACACTCTAGAGCTGATCGACAACAACGGGATGTATGATTAATTCTAACGCGACTAGCGACGGGACGGCGGTGGGCCGTCTGACACATAATCTTTTCTTAGAATTGGACGGAATGATTTAGAATGGATCTAGAGTTATTCACGTTTTAAGATTTCCCATCTCGTCGGCTAAACAGGGGGGGAAGATTTTCTATGACGTCCCACGGCTGCACAACATTGAATGTTGCGCAACAGACGCTCCCATACTGTGGAGCGATGCGATCGGTTTTGATATCAATAATTTCCGTCCTTTTGATCAATCTCCGTCTTGAGCGCTGGGCGTTACTAATTGATAGGGCGGAGAACTCCGTCCTGTGCGCTCAGGTTAATATGATTATATTAGGAATTGTTAATATTTTAATGAATATTAATGAGGTTCATATTTGTCTTTTCAGCCGAGGACGGTAGCTGGATTCAGAGGGACAGTTCGTTATGCTTCGGTCAACGCCCACAAAAACAAAGTATGTACATAAGTACACCAATACATCACAGAGTATAATGTATAGTACAATAAGTACACCAATACATCACAGAGTATAATGTATAGTACAATAAGTACACCAATACATCACAGAGTATAATGTATAGTACAATAAGTACACCAATACATCACAGAGTATAAATGTATTGTACAATAATACACCAATACATCACAGAGTATAATGTATTGTAACAGAACAAAACAATTGTTCTTATTCATAATGTCTGTAAATGATTCATTGAAATAACAACAGGACACACAGACACACATCATTATGATTAATGAATGTAATGATTTTGTGTTTAATTGCATTTAATACATTAATAAATTATCCTCAGGAAATGGGTCGGCATGACGACTTGTGGTCGTTGTTCTACATGCTGGTGGAGTTCGCTGTGGGCCAGTTACCCTGGAGGAAGATCAAAGACAAGGTTATTATTATTATTATTATTATTATTATTATTATTATTACATTATTATTATTATTATTATTATTATTATTATTATTATTATTATTATTATTATTATTATTATTATTAAATTATTATTATCGCTGTGGGCCAGTTACCCTGGAGGAAGATCAAAGACAAGGTTATTATTATTATTATTATTATTATTATTACATTATTATTATTATTATTATTATTATTATTATTATTACATTATTATTATTATTATTATTATTATTATTATTATTATTATTATTATTATTATTAAATTATTATTATCGCTGTGGGCCAGTTACCCTGGAGGAAGATCAAAGACAAGGTTATTATTATTATTATTATTATTATTATTATTATTACATTATTATTATTATTATTATTATTATTATTATTATTACATTATTATTATTATTATTATTATTATTATTATTATTATTAAATTATTATTATCGCTGTGGGCCAGTTACCCTGGAGGAAGATCAAAGACAAGGTTATTATTATTATTATTATTATTATTATTATTATTATTATTATTATTATTATTATTATTATTATTATTACATTATTATTATCGCTGTGGGCCAGTTACCCTGGAGGAAGATCAAAGACAAGGTTATTATTATAATATTATTATAGTTACCCTGGAGGAAGATCAAAGACAAGGTTATTATTGTATTATAATATTATTATAGTTACCCTGGAGGAAGATCAAAGACAAGGTTATTATTGTATTATAATATTATTATAGTTACCCTGGAGGAAGATCAAAGACAAGGTTATTATTATAATATTATTATAGTTACCCTGGAGGAAGATCAAAGACAAGGTTATTATTATAATATTATTATAGTTACCCTGGAGGAAGATCAAAGACAAGGTTATTATTATAATATTATTATAGTTACCCAGGAGGAAGATCAAAGACAAGGTTATTATTATAATATTATTAGAGTTACCCTGGAGGAAGATCAAAGACAAGGTTATTATTATAATATTATTATAGTTACCCTGGAGGAAGATCAAAGACAAGGTTATTATTATAATATTATTATAGTTACCCAGGAGGAAGATCAAAGACAAGGTTATTATTATAATATTATTATAGTTACCCTGGAGGAAGATCAAAGACAAGGTTATTATTATAATATTATTATAGTTACCCTGGAGGAAGATCAAAGACAAGGTTATTATTGTATTATAATATTATTATAGTTACCCTGGAGGAAGATCAAAGACAAGGTTATTATTATAATATTATTATAGTTACCCTGGAGGAAGATCAAAGACAAGGTTATTATTATAATATTATTATAGTTACCCTGGAGGAAGATCAAAGACAAGGTTATTATTGTATTATAATATTATTATAGTTACCCTGGAGGAAGATCAAAGACAAGGTTATTATTGTAATATTATTATAGTTACCCTGGAGGAAGATCAAAGACAAGGTTATTATTGTATTATAATATTATTATAGTTACCCTGGAGGAAGATCAAAGACAAGGTTATTATTGTATTATAATATTATTATAGTTACCCTGGAGGAAGATCAAAGACAAGGTTATTATTGTAATATTATTATAGTTACCCTGGAGGAAGATCAAAGACAAGGTTATTATTGTATTATAATATTATTATAGTTACCCTGGAGGAAGATCAAAGACAAGGTTATTATTGTATTATAATATTATTATAGTTACCCTGGAGGAAGATCAAAGACAAGGTTATTATTATAATATTATTATAGTTACCCTGGAGGAAGATCAAAGACAAGGTTATTATTATAATATTATTATAGTTACCCTGGAGGAAGATCAAAGACAAGGTTATTATTATAATATTATTAGAGTTACCCTGGAGGAAGATCAAAGACAAGGTTATTATTGTAATATTATTATAGTTACCCTGGAGGAAGATCAAAGACAAGGTTATTATTGTATTATAATATTATTATAGTTACCCTGGAGGAAGATCAAAGACAAGGTTATTATTATAATATTATTATAGTTACCCTGGAGGAAGATCAAAGACAAGGTTATTATTGTATTATAATATTATTATAGTTACCCTGGAGGAAGATCAAAGACAAGGTTATTATTATAATATTATTATAGTTACCCTGGAGGAAGATCAAAGACAAGGTTATTATTATAATATTATTAGAGTTACCCTGGAGGAAGATCAAAGACAAGGTTATTATTATAATATTATTATAGTTACCCTGGAGGAAGATCAAAGACAAGGTTATTATTATAATATTATTATAGTTACCCTGGAGGAAGATCAAAGACAAGGTTATTATTATAATATTATTATAGTTACCCTGGAGGAAGATCAAAGACAAGGTTATTATTATAATATTATTATAGTTACCCAGGAGGAAGATCAAAGACAAGGTTATTATTATAATATTATTATAGTTACCCTGGAGGAAGATCAAAGACAAGGTTATTATTATAATATTATTATAGTTACCCTGGAGGAAGATCAAAGACAAGGTTATTATTGTATTATAATATTATTATAGTTACCCTGGAGGAAGATCAAAGACAAGGTTATTATTATAATATTATTATAGTTACCCTGGAGGAAGATCAAAGACAAGGTTATTATTATAATATTATTATAGTTACCCTGGAGGAAGATCAAAGACAAGGTTATTATTGTATTATAATATTATTATAGTTACCCTGGAGGAAGATCAAAGACAAGGTTATTATTGTAATATTATTATAGTTACCCTGGAGGAAGATCAAAGACAAGGTTATTATTGTATTATAATATTATTATAGTTACCCTGGAGGAAGATCAAAGACAAGGTTATTATTTTATTATAATATTATTATAGTTACCCTGGAGGAAGATCAAAGACAAGGTTATTATTGTAATATTATTATAGTTACCCTGGAGGAAGATCAAAGACAAGGTTATTATTGTATTATAATATTATTATAGTTACCCTGGAGGAAGATCAAAGACAAGGTTATTATTGTATTATAATATTATTATAGTTACCCTGGAGGAAGATCAAAGACAAGGTTATTATTATAATATTATTATAGTTACCCTGGAGGAAGATCAAAGACAAGGTTATTATTATAATATTATTATAGTTACCCTGGAGGAAGATCAAAGACAAGGTTATTATTATAATATTATTAGAGTTACCCTGGAGGAAGATCAAAGACAAGGTTATTATTGTAATATTATTATAGTTACCCTGGAGGAAGATCAAAGACAAGGTTATTATTGTATTATAATATTATTATAGTTACCCTGGAGGAAGATCAAAGACAAGGTTATTATTATAATATTATTATAGTTACCCTGGAGGAAGATCAAAGACAAGGTTATTATTGTATTATAATATTATTATAGTTACCCTGGAGGAAGATCAAAGACAAGGTTATTATTGTAATATTATTAGAGTTACCCTGGAGGAAGATCAAAGACAAGGTTATTATTATAATATTATTATAGTTACCCTGGAGGAAGATCAAAGACAAGGTTATTATTGTATTATAATATTATTATAGTTACCCTGGAGGAAGATCAAAGACAAGGTTATTATTGAGTGGTGCAAACCACTCCAACAACTGGCTTTGTACCCGGGTACCCGTGTTTGTTCGTACCAAAGAAATCACACCCGTGTGAACTGAGTGGTGTAAGGTATTATATAAGGTAAGGTATTATATAGCCTGATCAGCTCTGATCTGACGTAATGAAATCACACCCGGATGTGATTTCACAACTGGCTTTTTTTGTGCAGAAAAAATGAGCATGGTTGCTACGGTCATCCAGTTCACCCGGGTGTGATTTAATTACGTCAGAAATTATTTTGAACATAGCAACCATGCTCATTTTTTCTGCACACAAAAGCCAGTTGTAGGAGTGGTTTACACCACTCAAAAACGATGGTTGCTATGGTTAGTATGTGACGTCACTGACATCACAGATATCACGTCAGAGTACAGTACAGTAACTATAACAATAAATGTGTAGTTGCACCACTCAGTTCACACAGGCGTGATTTTTATTATTATTAAGGGATTGGAGACATGTTGGGGACAGGGATTGGAGACAGGTATTGGGGACATGTTGGAGACAGGGATTGGGGACATGTTGGGGACAGGGATTGGAGACAAGGATTGGAGACAGGGATTGGAGACAAGGATTGGAGACAGGGATTGGAGACATGTTGGGGACAGGGATTGGGGACATGTTGGAGACAGCGATTGGAGACATGATGGAGACAGGGATTGGAGACATGTTGGGGACAGGGATTGGGGACAGGATTGGGGATTGGAGGTGTGTTCCATCTGCCAGTACTAGCAGGAATTCCCCCGGCCGGCGTCCAACGAGAGGCTGCTGCCCTCGCCTTAGCAGAGGCTGCTGAACCTCACCTTAGCAGAGGCTGCTGAACCTCACCTTAGCAGAGGCTGCTGAACCTCACCTTAGCAGAGGCTGCTGAACCTCGCCTTAACAGAGGCTGCTGAACCTCACCTTAGCAGAGGCTGCTGAACCTCACCTTAGCAGAGGCTGCTGAACCTCACCTTAGCAGAGGCTGCTGAACCTCACCTTAGCAGAGGCTGCTGAACCTCACCTTAGCAGAGGCTGCTGAACCTCGCCTTAGCAGAGGCTGCTGAACCTCACCTTAGCAGAGGCTGCTGAACCTCACCTTAGCAGAGGCTGCTGAACCTCACCTTAGCAGAGGCTGCTGAACCTCGCCTTAGCAGAGGCTGCTGAACCTCACCTTAGCAGAGGCTGCTGAACCTCACCTTAGCAGAGGCTGCTGAACCTCGCCTTAACAGAGGCTGCTGAACCTCACCTTAGCAGAGGCTGCTGCCCTCGCCTTAAAGGTGAAATGAAAAATACGTTTTTCACACTTTTAGACCATCTCCGTGGTCATCATATGGGCATACCTAACAATGGAAGCCAAATAAATGGGACAATTCTAATTTTTGTGTGTTTTATATCAACAGTCCATACAAATATATTTTTTATTACTTCCTGAAAACGAAAACGTGCTGCGTGATGACGTGTCGAGGCCCACATCGATAAAAGCCAATACAAATGAAGCTCACCCGTTTAATTCCCCATATCTCCGCATCCGTCCAAACAGGCCAACACAGCTGCTACTGATTACAAAGATCCTCCGTTTCAACTTAATCATCACGCTAAAATATGTATCTGAAAACATTATAGGGTAGAAATAAGCCACATAACAGTAAACTGGTACAGCTGGCCGTCTATCTGAATTGTAAACAAACACACAGCATGCGCTGGTATAGCATAGCGACCGTCCCTAGCTACCGTCCCATCGCCTGAAGGGATGTGACGCTCTGATTGGTTCAGAAACTTCAGACCGGTGTTTCAACTTGAAACCGTTTGAAACTTCAAAATAAAATGTCCACCATTTCCGTTGCATTACACCTTTAACAGAGGCTGCTGAACCTCGCCTTAGCAGAGGCTGCTGAACCTCACCTTAGCAGAGGCTGCTGAACCTCGTCTTAGCAGAGGCTGCTGAACCTCACCTTAACAGAGGCTGCTGAACCTCACCTTAGCAGAGGCTGCTGAACCTCACCTTAGCAGAGGCTGCTGAACCTCACCTTAGCAGAGGCTGCTGCCCTCGCCTTAGCAGAGGCTGCTGAACCTCACCTTAGCAGAGGCTGCTGAACCTCACCTTAGCAGAGGCTGCTGAACCTCACCTTAGCAGAGGCTGCTGCCCTCGCCTTAGCAGAGGCTGCTGAACATCATCTTAGCAGAGGCTGCTGAACCTCGTCTTAGCAGAGGCTGCTGCCCTCGCCTTAACAGAGGCTGCTGAACCTCACCTTAGCAGAGGCTGCTGCCCTCGCCTTAGCAGAGGCTGCTGCCCTCGCCTTAGCAGAGGCTGCTGCCCTCGCCTTAGCAGATGCTGCTGAACCTCACCTTAGCAGAGGCTGCTGAACCTTGCCTTAGCAGAGGCTGCTGAACCTTGCCTTAGCAGAGGCTGCTGAACCTCGCCTTAGCAGAGGCTGCTGAACCTCGTCTTAGCAGAGGCTGCTGAACCTGACCTTAGCAGAGGCTGCTGAACCTCGCCTTAGCAGAGGCTGCTGAACCTCGCCTTAGCAGAGGCTGCTGAACCTCGCCTTAGCAGAGGCTGCTGAACCTCGCCTTAGCAGAGGCTGCTGAACCTCGCCTTAGCAGAGGCTGCTGAACCTCACCTTAGCAGAGGCTGCTGAACCTCGCCTTAGCAGAGGCTGCTGAACCTCAACTTAGCAGAGGCTGCTGAACCTCGTCTTAGCAGAGGCTGCTGAACCTCGCCTTAGCAGAGGCTGCTGAACCTGACCTTAGCAGAGGCTGCTGAACCTCACCTTAGCAGAGGCTGCTGAACCTCGTCTTAGCAGAGGCTGCTGAACCTCGCCTTAGCAGAGGATGCTGCCCTCACCTTAGCAGAGGCTGCTGAACCTCACCTTAGCAGAGGATGCTGCCCTCACCTTAGCAGAGGCTGCTGAACCTGGCCTTAGCAGAGGCTGCTGAACCTTGCCTTAGCAGAGGCTGCTGAACCTCACCTTAGCAGAGGCTGCTGAACCTCGCCTTAACAGAGGCTGCTGAACCTCGTCTTAGCAGAGGCTGCTGAACCTCGTCTTAGCAGAGGCTGCTGAACCTCACCTTAGCAGAGGCTGCTGAACCTCACCTTAACAGAGGCTGCTGAACCTCACCTTAGCAGAGGCTGCTGAACCTCACCTTAACAGAGGCTGCTGAACCTCACCTTAGCAGAGGCTGCTGAACCTCGTCTTAGCAGAGGCTGCTGAACCTCACCTTAGCAGAGGCTGCTGAACCTCAACTTAGCAGAGGCTGCTGAACCTCGTCTTAGCAGAGGCTGCTGAACCTCACCTTAACAGAGGCTGCTGAACCTCGTCTTAGCAGAGGCTGCTGAACCTCACCTTAGCAGAGGCTGCTGAACCTCACCTTAGCAGAGGCTGCTGCCCTCGCCTTAACAGAGGCTGCTGAACCTCACCTTAGCAGAGGCTGCTGCACTCGCCTTAACAGAGGCTGCTGAACCTCGTCTTAGCAGAGGCTGCTGAACCTCACCTTAGCAGAGGCTGCTGAACCTCGTCTTAGCAGAGGCTGCTGAACCTCGTCTTAGCAGAGGCTGCTGAACCTCACCTTAGCAGAGGCTGCTGAACCTCACCTTAGCAGAGGCTGCTGAACCTCACCTTAGCAGAGGCTGCTGAACCTCACCTTAGCAGAGGCTGCTGAACCTCGTCTTAGCAGAGGCTGCTGAACCTCACCTTAGCAGAGGCTGCTGAACCTCACCTTAGCAGAGGCTGCTGCCCTCACCTTAACAGAGGCTGCTGCCCTCGCCTTAGAAGAGGCTGCTGAACCTCGCCTTAGCAGAGGCTGCTGAACCTCACCTTAGCAGAGGATGCTGCCTTAGCATATGCTGCTGAACCTCACCTTAGCAGAGGCTGCTGAACCTCACCTTAGCAGAGGCTGCTGAACCTCACCTTAGCAGAGGCTGCTGCCCTCGCCTTAACAGAGGCTGCTGAACCTCACCTTAGCAGAGGCTGCTGCCCTCGCCTTAACAGAGGCTGCTGAACCTCACCTTAGCAGAGGCTGCTGAACCTCACCTTAGCAGATGCTGCTGCCCTCGCCTTAGCAGAGGCTGCTGCCCTCGCCTTAGCAGAGGCTGCTGCCCTCGCCTTAGCAGAGGCTGCTGAACCTCACCTTAGCAGAGGCTGCTGCCCTCGCCTTAGCAGAGGCTGCTGCCCTCGCCTTAGCAGAGGCTGCTGCCCTCGCCTTAGCAGAGGCTGCTGAACCTCACCTTAGCAGAGGCTGCTGAACCTCACCTTAGCAGAGGCTGCTGCCCTCGCCTTAGCAGAGGCTGCTGCCCTCGCCTTAACAGAGGCTGCTGAACCTCGCCTTAGCAGAGGCTGCTGCCCTCGCCTTAGCAGAGGCTGCTGCCCTCGCCTTAGCAGAGGCTGCTGAACATCGTCTTAGCAGAGGCTGCTGAACCTCGTCTTAGCAGAGGCTGCTGCCCTCGCCTTAGCAGAGGCTGCTGAACATCGTCTTAGCAGAGGCTGCTGAACCTCGCCTTAACAGAGGCTGCTGAACCTCACCTTAGCAGAGGCTGCTGAACCTCGCCTTAGCAGAGGCTGCTGAACCTTGCCTTAGCAGAGGCTGCTGAACCTTGCCTTAGCAGAGGCTGCTGAACCTCGCCTTAGCAGAGGCTGCTGAACCTCACCTTAGCAGAGGCTGCTGAACCTCGCCTTAGCAGAGGCTGCTGAACCTCGCCTTAGCAGAGGCTGCTGAACCTCACCTTAGCAGAGGCTGCTGCCCTCACCTTAGCAGAGGCTGCTGAACCTTGCCTTAGCAGAGGCTGCTGAACCTCGCCTTAGCAGAGGCTGCTGAACCTCGCCTTAGCAGAGGCTGCTGCCCTCACCTTAGCAGAGGCTGCTGAACCTCGCCTTAGCAGAGGCTGCTGAACCTCGCCTTAGCAGAGGCTGCTGAACCTCGCCTTAGCAGAGGCTGCTGAACCTCGTCTTAGCAGAGGCTGCTGATCCTCGCCTTAGCAGAGGCTGCTGAACCTGACCTTAGCAGAGGCTGCTGAACCTCACCTTAGCAGAGGCTGCTGAACCTCACCTTAGCAGAGGCTGCTGAACCTCGCCTTAGCAGAGGCTGCTGAACCTCGTCTTAGCAGAGGCTGCTGAACCTCACCTTAGCAGAGGATACTGCCCTCGCCTTAGCATATGCTGCTGAACCTCACCTTAGCAGAGGCTGCTGAACCTCACCTTAGCAGAGGCTGCTGAACCTCACTTTAGCAGAGGCTGCTGAACCTCACCTTAGCAGAGGCTGCTGAACCTCACCTTAGCAGAGGCTGCTGAACCTCACCTTAGCAGAGGCTGCTGCCCTCGCCTTAACAGAGGCTGCTGAACCTCACCTTAGCAGAGGCTGCTGCCCTCGCCTTAGCAGAGGCTGCTGCCCTCGCCTTAGCAGAGGCTGCTGAACATCGTCTTAGCAGAGGCTGCTGAACCTCGTCTTAGCAGAGGCTGCTGCCCTCGCCTTAACAGAGGCTGCTGAACCTCACCTTAGCAGAGGCTGCTGCCCTCGCCTTAGCAGAGGCTGCTGCCCTCGCCTTAGCAGATGCTGCTGAACCTCACCTTAGCAGAGGCTGCTGAACCTCACCTTAGCAGAGGCTGCTGCCCTCACCTTAGCAGAGGCTGCTGAACCTCGTCTTAGCAGAGGCTGCTGAACCTCGCCTTAGCAGAGGCTGCTGAACCTGACCTTAGCAGAGGCTGCTGAACCTCGTCTTAGCAGAGGCTGCTGAACCTCGTCTTAGCAGAGGCTGCTGAACCTCGCCTTAGCAGAGGCTGCTGAACCTGACCTTAGCAGAGGCTGCTGAACCCCACCTTAGCAGAGGCTGCTGAACCTCGCCTTAGCAGAGGCTGCTGAACCTCGTCTTAGCAGAGGCTGCTGAACCTCACCTTAGCAGAGGCTGCTGAACCTCACCTTAGCAGAGGCTGCTGAACCTCACCTTAGCAGAGGCTGCTGAACCTCACCTTAGCAGAGGCTGCTGCCCTCGCCTTAGCAGAGGCTGCTGCCCTCGCCTTAACAGAGGCTGCTGAACCTCACCTTAGCAGAGGCTGCTGCCCTCGCCTTAGCATATGCTGCTGAACCTCACCTTAGCAGAGGCTGCTGAACCTCACCTTAGCAGAGGCTGCTGAACCTCACCTTAGCAGAGGCTGCTGAACCTCACCTTAGCAGAGGCTGCTGAACCTCACCTTAGCAGAGGCTGCTGCCCTCGCCTTAACAGAGGCTGCTGAACCTCACCTTAGCAGAGGCTGCTGCCCTCGCCTTAGCAGAGGCTGCTGCCCTCGCCTTAGCAGAGGCTGCTGAACATCGTCTTAGCAGAGGCTGCTGAACCTCGTCTTAGCAGAGGCTGCTGCCCTCGCCTTAACAGAGGCTGCTGTACCTCACCTTAGCAGAGGCTGCTGCCCTCGCCTTAGCAGAGGCTGCTGCCCTCGCCTTAGCAGATGCTGCTGAACCTCACCTTAGCAGAGGCTGCTGAACCTCACCTTAGCAGAGGCTGCTGCCCTCACCTTAGCAGAGGCTGCTGAACCTCGTCTTAGCAGAGGCTGCTGAACCTCGCCTTAGCAGAGGCTGCTGAACCTGACCTTAGCAGAGGCTGCTGAACCTCGTCTTAGCAGAGGCTGCTGAACCTCGTCTTAGCAGAGGCTGCTGAACCTCGCCTTAGCAGAGGCTGCTGAACCTGACCTTAGCAGAGGCTGCTGAACCCCACCTTAGCAGAGGCTGCTGAACCTCACCTTAGCAGAGGCTGCTGAACCTCGCCTTAGCAGAGGCTGCTGAACCTCGTCTTAGCAGAGGCTGCTGAACCTCACCTTAGCAGAGGCTGCTGAACCTCGTCTTAGCAGAGGCTGCTGAACCTCACCTTAGCAGAGGCTGCTGAACCTCACCTTAGCAGAGGCTGCTGCCCTCGCCTTAGCAGAGGCTGCTGCCCTCGCCTTAACAGAGGCTGCTGAACCTCACCTTAGCAGAGGCTGCTGCCCTCGCCTTAGCAGAGGCTGCTGCCCTCGCCTTAGCAGAGGCTGCTGAACATCGTCTTAGCAGAGGCTGCTGCCCTCGCCTTAACAGAGGCTGCTGAACCTCGTCTTAGCAGAGGCTGCTGAACCTCACCTTAGCAGAGGCTGCTGAACCTCACCTTAGCAGAGGCTGCTGCCCTCGCCTTAGCAGAGGCTGCTGCCCTCGCCTTAACAGAGGCTGCTGAACCTCACCTTAGCAGAGGCTGCTGCCCTCGCCTTAGCAGAGGCTGCTGAACCTGACCTTAGCAGAGGCTGCTGAACCCCACCTTAGCAGAGGCTGCTGCCCTCGCCTTAGCAGAGGCTGCTGAACTTCGTCTTAGCAGAGGCTGCTGAACCTCGTCTTAACAGAGGCTGCTGAACCTCGCCTTAGCAGAGGCTGCTGAACCTGACCTTAGCAGAGGCTGCTGAACCCCACCTTAGCAGAGGCTGCTGAACCTCACCTTAGCAGAGGCTGCTGAACCTCGCCTTAGCAGAGGCTGCTGAACCTCGTCTTAGCAGAGGCTGCTGAACCTCACCTTAGCAGAGGCTGCTGAACCTCACCTTAGCAGAGGCTGCTGAACCTCACCTTAGCAGAGGCTGCTGAACCTCACCTTAGCAGAGGCTGCTGCCCTCGCCTTAGCAGAGGCTGCTGCCCTCGCCTTAACAGAGGCTGCTGAACCTCACCTTAGCAGAGGCTGCTGCCCTCGCCTTAGCAGAGGCTGCTGCCCTCGCCTTAGCAGAGGCTGCTGAACATCGTCTTAGCAGAGGCTGCTGAACCTCGTCTTAGCAGAGGCTGCTGCCCTCGCCTTAACAGAGGCTGCTGAACCTCGTCTTAGCAGAGGCTGCTGAACCTCGTCTTAGCAGAGGCTGCTGCCCTCGCCTTAACAGAGGCTGCTGCCCTCACCTTAGCAGAGGCTGCTGAACCTTGCCTTAGCAGAGGCTGCTGAACCTCACCTTAGCAGAGGCTGCTGAACCTCGCCTTAGCAGAGGCTGCTGAACCTCGCCTTAGCAGAGGCTGCTGAACCTCGTCTTAGCAGAGGCTGCTGAACCTCGCCTTAGCAGAGGCTGCTGAACCTCACCTTAGCAGAGGCTGCTGAACCTCACCTTAGCAGAGGCTGCTGAACCTCGCCTTAGCAGAGGCTGCTGAACCTCGCCTTAGCAGAGGCTGCTGAACCTCGTCTTAGCAGAGGCTGCTGAACCTCGCCTTAGCAGAGGCTGCTGAACCTGACCTTAGCAGAGGCTGCTGAACCTCACCTTAGCAGAGGCTGCTGAACCTCACCTTAGCAGAGGCTGCTGAACCTCGTCTTAGCAGAGGCTGCTGAACCTCGTCTTAGCAGAGGCTGCTGAACCTCGTCTTAGCAGAGGCTGCTGCCCTCGCCTTAGCAAGGAAAGCCTGAATACACGACTGGCATATCCTGCACAACAACTTTGAAAACATTTACTTTGTCCTTGAGGGAATGTTTTGATCCCAATAGAATAGATTCTGTTTTACCAAGGAGTAGTGAGAGATACGATCACAGGATTCTACTGAAGTGTGTGTGTGTGTGTGTGTGTGTGTGTGTGTGTGTGTGTGTGTGTGTGTGTGTGTGTGTGTGTGTGTGTGTGTGTGTGTGTGTGCCTGTGCCTGCGCGTGTGCGCGTGCGTGCATGTTTTTTAGGAACAAGTGGGTCAGATTAAGGAGCGTTATGATCACAGAATTCTCCTGAAACACATGCCTCCAGAATTCAACGTCTTCCTCGACCATGTTCTGGCCTTGGATTACTACACCAAGCCAGACTACCAGGTACACATATCACATTACTATATACATATACTGGATTTTACAATAGCTGAGATGATAGAAGACCCTCCGCTACGCGTCGGGTCTGCCTACACCTCTCAGCCATTGTAAAATCCACGGTAACCTGAGACCTCTTGTGGCTTATTGCTTTATTAAACTCTGTTCATTGTTAATGGTGTTTAATGTTTGTGTTAGAGACAAAACAAACATTATACTTTGTTCATTGTTAATGGCGTTTTTAATGTTTGTCTAGACAAAACAAACATTAAACCTGTATATAGGAGGGGCTGGCGCCCCTCAACAATATGTCATGTATACAGGTATGTTATAAATGTTACATATATTCATGTAATGTTTCATATAGATATTATGTAATGAATATATGGCAGAGTTCAACAATAATGCAAAAGACTGTGTAAAGAAATGGGAAACTGTCATCTAACCACATGCTTCAAAGACACGAAAAGAAGAAGAAGAATGAATATTCAACGTTATATTTTCCAGCTGCTGATGTCAGTGTTTGACAACAGCATGAAGGAGAGAGTCATCACAGAAAACGAGCCTTTTGATTGGGAGAAAGGAGGAGGAGATGTTACGCTGTCGACTAGCGCGTCCACGCAGCCGCAGCAAAACACACGGCCCACTGCTGCTATGGGGTGAGAAATATACATGAAAATATATCTATTCATACATTATTAACCCTAATGCAACCTCACACGGCCCACTGCTGCTATGGGGTGAGAAATATACATGAAAATATATCTATTCATACATTATTATGTATATATATATTATTTAATTTTTTTACAGGGCTGTAGTATAATGTATATATATATATATATGTATTATGTATATATTTACAGAGCTGTAGTGACTCCCGGGCCCGGCGACCCCCAGAGGGTTAGGGTTATGTATAATGTAGTATAATGTATATATATATGTATGTATTTTTTATATTTACAGAGCTGTAGTGACTCCCGGGCCCGGCGACCCCCAGAGGGAAAACACAGACGATGTTCTACAAGACGAACACCTCAGCGACCAGGAGAATGCCCCGCCCACACAACCTGGACGGCCAATCGGAGAGCAGGGCAGCCAGGCCCCCGGCGAGCTGATTGGTGGAGGAGAAGGGTGGGAGGAGACTGACTTCAACCGAAACAAACTCAGGATCAGTCTGGGCAAGGTGAGTCAGGTGGACGATTCATACCAGGTACCTCCAGGTACCATACCAATACAGTACATCTACAACACAATACCCTCTACGATTCATACCAGGTACCATACCAATACAGGACGATTCATACCAGGTACCATACCAATACAGGACGATTCATACCAGGTACCATACCAATACAGGACGATTCATACCAGGTACCATACAAATACAGGACGATTCATACCAGGTACCATACCAATACAGTACATCTACAACACAATACCCTCTATCTACCCTCTACGATTCATACCAGGTACCATACCAATACAGTACATCTACAACACAATACCCTCTATCTACCCTCTACGATTCATACCAGGTACCATACCAATACAGGACAATTCATACCAGGTACCATACAAATACAGGACGATTCATACCAGGTACCATACCAATACAGTACATCTACAACACAATACCCTCTATCTACCCTCTACGATTCATACCAGGTACCATACCAATACAGGACAATTCATACCAGGTACCATACAAATACAGGACGATTCATACCAGGTACCATACCAATACAGTACATCTACAACACAATACCCTCTATCTACCCTCTACGATTCATACCAGGTACCATACCAATACAGGACAATTCATACCAGGTACCATACCAATACAGGACAATTCATAACAGGTACCATACAAATACAGGACGATTCATACAAGGTATGTATAATACCAGGTCTTAAAATACAAGGTGAGTCAGGTGGACGATTCATACCAGGTGTTAAAATACAAGGTGAGTCAAGGCTCATACATAGTCTGGATTTTCGGTGGTGAGGTGAGTAAAAACAGAGAGAGGGGCTGGAGCGGTGGCGGTGGTTTGCTCTTCACCGCGGCTCGTGACGTCATGTTGTAGTTCGGTGGTCACCTCACCACCGAAAATCCAGACTATGTGGACGATTCATACCAGGTGTTAAAATACAAGGTGAGTCAGGTGGACGATTCATATGCTATTGTTAATGAAAATTAACATATGACCTTTAATCCTGATAAAAGTAAGTAAAATGCCCGTAATATATATTGTTTTGTGATCATTAGAATGTCTAGAACATGTTGAACTATTTAAAATGTCCACAGCAGCTGGCACAAAAGTATTACAATTAGGGCCGGGACTTTAACACGTTAATTGAGATTAATTAACTACAGAAAATATAACGCGTTAAAAAATTAACGCATTTTAATCGAACTATTTTTTTCACCGCGGAACGTTGTCACTGGACAGTTTTCAGATGGACCGGAGCACCACCCAGTTCACCGAGTGAAGTGTCCGTGTCCTCTTCAGACAATAACACCACCAGACAGTTCACCAGACCGGGGGAAGCCGCTGAGATCACTTTGCTTGTCCCCGTGGATTGAAAATAGGATTTAAAAGACTATCCGATGATAGCGTGGATTACAGCACAGTTGTGTGTAATTATTCAATAAAGAATTTGCATATCACCGAAGACCGCACCTCATCAAGCCTCCAGTATCGGCTCAATGCGAAACATGTTGCACCGAGCCTAGCCTGGAAGCTAACTGGTAGCTCTGGTCCTTAGCGTAGTTAGGACTCAGGAGGAGTTCTATGGTACTTAATTTGATCCTTTTCCCTCACACCCGCGGAAGTGCAGGCTGTGCAGCCCCTCGTTTTTAGCACAAACAAATATGTGAAAGCCTACTTTCCTCCTTCTAACACTATGGATCAGAGCTAACGTTATTCCAACTACCAGTAGCAATTCAAGGACCCGACCAGATGACATGGTTTCTAACTAAACGGTTATGGCCAAATAAAATGTAAAATCTGTTAATGGCTGTTACTGTATGTCCACGGAAGAAACACAGAGGTGCTTTCTTATGGTCATGTCACATATTTCAGCTATAGTAGAAGGCTACATTATGAGAGTCAGGACAGTCCTGTGAGCTTCATATAGTAGAAGGCTACATTATGAGAGTCAGGACAGTCCTGTGAGCTTCATATAGTAGAAGGCTACATTATGAGAGTCAGGACAGTCCTGTGAGCTTCATATAGTAGAAGGCTACATTATGAGAGTCAGGACAGTCCTGTGAGCTTCATATAGTAGAAGGCTACATTATGAGAGTCAGGGCAGTCCTTTGAGCTTCATATAGTAGAAGGCTACATTATGAGAGTCAGGGCAGTCCTGTGAGCTTCATATAGTAGAAGGCTACATTATGAGAGTCAGGACAGTCCTGTGAGCTTCATATAGTAGAAGGCTACATTATGAGAGTCAGGACAGTCCTGTGAGCTTCATATAGTAGAAGGCTACATTATGAGAGTCAGGACAGTCCTGTGAGCTTCATATAGTAGAAGGCTACATTATGAGAGTCAGGGCAGTCCTGTGAGCTTCATATAGTAGAAGGCTACATTATGAGAGTCAGGGCAGTCCTGTGAGCTTCATATAGTAGAAGGCTACATTATGAGAGTCAGGACAGTCCTGTGAGCTTCATATAGTAGAAGGCTACATTATGAGAGTCAGGACAGTCCTGTGAGCTTCATATAGTAGAAGGCTACATTATGAGAGTCAGGACAGTCCTGTGAGCTTCATATAGTAGAAGGCTACATTATGAGAGTCAGGGCAGTCCTGTGAGCTTCATATAGTAGAAGGCTACATTATGAGAGTCAGGGCAGTCCTGTGAGCTTCATATAGTAGAAGGCTACATTATGAGAGTCAGGACAGTCCTGTGAGCTTCATATAGTAGAAGGCTACATTATGAGAGTCAGGGCAGTCCTGTGAGCTTCATATAGTAGAAGGCTACATTATGAGAGTCAGGGCAGTCCTGTGAGCTTCATATAGTAGAAGGCTACATTATGAGAGTCAGGACAGTCCTGTGAGTTTCAGCTCGTAGAATTGGACAAAAAGAAACACCGATTCAATGTGGCTTCCTGTTTCAGGGCGCTCAGGAGGAAGAGGCAGGCAGAGGGGCGTGTCCGGTGTCTCCGGGTCGAGGCGGTGTCCCAGAATCCCCCGGGGCTCAGGTCCGATCTCTGAGATACCGACGAATAAACAGCCCCGAATCTGACCGTCTGTCTGCGGCCGAGGGCCGAGTGGACTACGGGACACGGTAATATAACCTCATTCAGGACGGGAACCCCTGTTGGTGTTTTAACTATTATTTTATACTTTTAACTATTGAAACATAGCACATCTACAAGCTCGTAGCGCAGCACCGAGTGCCGAGCTTGTAGATCTGCTATTTTTCCACTTTCCACATGGCAACACTTCCTTCAGCCAGGTTTTGCCATGTCTGCTTATTATAAGTGACCTTTTGCTTGGTTGCTAGGTCTCATATGGAGATGCTAGGGTCTAATGTATTATGTGTGAATGCTAGGTCTCATATGGAGATGCTTGGTTCTAATGTATTCTGTGTGGATGCTAGGTCTCATATGGAGATGCTTGGTTCTAATGTATTCTGTGTGGATGCTAGGTCTCATATGGAGATGCTAGGGTCTAATGTATTCTGTGTGGATGCTAGGTCTCATATGGAGATGCGTGGTTCTAATGTATTCTGTGTGGATGCTAGGTCTCATATGGAGGTGCTTGGTTCTAATGTATTCTGTGTGGATGCTAGGTCTCATATGGAGATTCTTGGTTCTAATGTATTCTGTGTGGATGCTAGGTCTCATATGGAGATGCTTGGTTCTAATGTATTCTGTGTGGATGCTAGGTCTCATATGGAGATGCTTGGTTCTAATGTATTCTGTGTGGATGCTAGGTCTCATATGGAGATGCTTGGTTCTAATGTATTCTGTGTGGATGCTAGGTCTCATATGGAGATGCTAGGGTCTAATTTATTCTATGTGGATGCTAAGGTCTAATGTATTCTATGTGGATGCTAGGGTCTAATGTATTCTATGTGGATGCTAGGGTCTAATGTATTCTATGTGGATGCTAGGGTCTAATGTATTCTATGTGGTTGCTAGGTCGCGCATGGAGATGCTAGGGTCTCCGTCTCGTCACGTCTACTCGTCGCAGCCGGCTCAGATGCTGTCCATCGACGCTGGTTGCCGTGGCGACCGTCAGACCAGCGCTGGTCGTCAGGGCGACTCTGCAGCGCCCTCTGTGGACCAGGAGGCTCACAGCAACGCCTTCATCCGCTCCGTCCCATTGGCCGAGGAGGAAGACTTCGACAGCAAGGAGTGGGTAATCATCGACAAGGAGGCGGAGCTCAGGGACTTCCAGCCAACCACGTCCGGGACCACCGATGACGAGCCTGAAGAACTCCGCCCCCTAGAGGAGCAAGAGGAGAGACGCAGGCTTAGAGCTTCAGGTAATTAGACTAAATACTACTAGTACTACTACTACTACTACTACTATCTATCTATCTACTATCTACTACTACTACTATCTATCTATCTACTATCTACTACTACTACTATCTATCTATCTATCTACTATCTACTACTACTATCTATCTATCTATCTACTACTACTATATATCTATCTATCTATCTATCTATCTATCTATCTATCTATCTATCTATCTATCTATCTATCTATCTATCTATCTATCTATCTACTACTACTACTACTATCTATCTATCTATCTACTATCTACTACTACTACTATCTATCTATCTACTATCTACTACTACTACTATCTACTACTACTATCTATCTATCTACTATCTACTACTACTACTATCTATCTATCTACTATCTATCTACTACTATCTATCTATCTATCTATCTATCTATCTATCTATCTACTATCTACTATCTACTACTACTACTATCTATCTATCTATCTACTATCTACTACTACTACTATCTATCTACTATCTACTACTATCTATCTATCTATCTATCTATCTACTATCTACTACTACTACTATCTATCTATCTATCTATCTATCTATCTACTATCTACTACTACTACTATCTATCTATCTACTATCTACTACTACTATCTCTCTATCTATCTATCTACTATCTACTACTTCTATCTATCTATCTACTATCTATCTATCTATCTACTATCTACTACTACTACTATCTATCTATCTATCTATCTATCTATCTATCTATCTATCTATCTATCTATCTACTATCTACTACTACTACTACTACTACTACTACTACTATCTATCTATCTATCTATCTATCTATCTATCTATCTACTATCTACTACTACTATATATCTATCTATCTACTATCTACTACTACTATCTATCTATCTACTATCTACTACTACTACTATCTATCTATCTACTATCTACTACTACTACTATCTATCTATCTACTATCTACTACTACTACTATCTATCTATCTACTATCTACTACTACTACTATCTATCTATCTACTATCTACTACTACTACTATCTATCTATCTACTATCTACTTCTACTACTATCTATCTATCTACTATCTACTACTACTACTATCTATCTACTATCTACTACTACTACTACTATCTATCTACTATCTATCTATCTATCTATCTACTATCTACTACTACTACTATATATCTATCTATCTACTATCTACTACTACTATCTATCTATCTATCTATCTATCTATCTATCTATCTATCTATCTATCTATCTATCTATCTATCTACTATCTACTACTACTATCTACTACTACTACTATCTATCTATCTATCTACTATCTACTACTACTACTATCTATCTACTATCTACTACTACTACTACTACTATCTATCTATCTACTATCTACTACTACTACTATCTATCTACTATCTACTACTACTACTACTACTATCTATCTACTATCTACTACTACTGCTACTATCTACTACTACTACTATCTATCTATCTACTATCTACTACTACTATCTATCTACTATCTACTACTACTACTATCTATCTATCTACTATCTACTACTACTGCTACTATCTATCTACTATCTACTACTACTACTATCTACTACTACTACTACTACTATCTATCTATCTACTATCTACTATCTACTACTACTACTACTATCTACTACTACTGCTACTATCTATCTACTATCTACTATCTACTACTACTACTATCTACTACTACTACTACTACTACTACTATCTATCTATCTACTATCTACTATCTACTACTACTACTACTATCTATCTACTATCTACTACTACTACTACTATCTATCTACTATCTACTACTACTACTATCTATCTATCTACTATCTACTACTACTACTACTACTGCTACTATCTATCTACTATCTACTACTACTACTACTATCTATCTATCTACTATCTACTACTACTACTATCTATCTATCTACTATCTACTACTACTACTATCTATCTATCTACTATCTACTACTACTACTACTATCTATCTACTATCTACTACTACTACTATCTACTATCTACTATCTACTACTACTACTATCTATCTATCTACTATCTACTACTACTACTATCTATCTATCTACTATCTACTACTACTACTATCTATCTATCTACTATCTACTACTACTATCTATCTATATACTATCTACTACTACTATCTATCTATCTATCTACGATCTACTACTACTACAGGCTCAGAGCTTCATGATAGTTTGCACTCACGCTAACATGATAGCTAACATTAATGTTACCATGATATATTAATTTGTTTGGCTAAAGGGGCGGAGCTAGTGGTTAATATTACCATGATATTGTGTGTTTAGCTAAAGGGGCGGAGCTAGTGGTTAATGTTACCATGATATTGTGTGTTTGGCTAAAGGGGCGGAGCTAGTGGTTAATATTACCATGATATTGTGTGTTTAGCTAAAGGGGCGGAGCTAGTGGTTAATATTACCATGATATTGTTTGTTTGGCTAAAGTGGCGGAGCTAGTGGTTAATGTTACCATGATATTGTGTGTTTAGCTAAAGGGGCGGAGCTAGTGGTTAATGTTACCATGATATTGTGTGTTTGGCTAAAGGGGCGGAGCTAGTGGTTAATGTTACCATGATATTGTGTGTTTAGCTAAAGGGGCGGAGCTAGTGGTTAATGTTACCATGATATTGTGTGTTTAGCTAAAGGGGCGGAGCTAGTGGTTATGTTACCATGATATTGTGTGTTTAGCTAAAGAGGCGGAGCTAGTGGTTAATGTTACCATGATATTGTGTGTTTAGCTAAAGGGGCGGAGCTAGTGGTTAATGTTACCATGATATTGTGTGTTTGGCTAAAGGGGCGGAGCTAGTGGTTAATGTTACCATGATATTGTGTGTTTGGCTAAAGGGGCGGAGCTAGTGGTTAATGTTACCATGATATTGTGTTTGGCTAAAGGGGCGGAGCTAGTGGTTAATATTACCATGATATTGTGTGTTTAGCTAAAGGGGCGGAGCTAGTGGTTAATGTTACCATGATATTGTGTGTTTAGCTAAAGGGGCGGAGCTAGTGGTTAATGTTACCATGATATTGTGTGTTTGGCTAAAGGGGTGGAGCTAGTGGTTAATGTTACCATGATATTGTGTGTTTGGCTAAAGGGGCGGAGCTAGTGGTCCGGCCCAAACAACACACGCGGGACAGCAGCCGTTGTGGGATGCTAACGCTAACCGAGGAGGAAGCATCGAGGCGGAGCAGTGGTGGAAGCCCCGCCCAGTCGCCCTGTCACTCACTGCCATCGACCCGCCCCCGACGCAGAGAGTCTGAGCCCATTGGACCCCAAAGACAGGTAAGACCCAGAGCCGGCCAATCAGAGGGGAGAGCTGTGTGGGTGGAGCCAATGCACAGGCCGCCTCCTTGAAAGCTACGTTTCACCACAAAGCTATAAATAAATAAATGTGATAAATTAAATGATACATTAATTCACAATAATGACCAACGTATACATAAATATGATAAAACATCTATGGACTCACAGACGTGTAATTACCTTTTCAAGTTAAAAGTACTTGAATTATCCAGCTTGGTGACGATAGACGCAGCAGTGCATTGTGGTCCATTTCACAGTTAAAGGTGATTCAAATGAAGCCCTGATGTGTATTAATTAGTTATTATTAATTACTATAAAAACATGTTGTTTATGAATTAGGTTACTGTACACCACAGGGTACATGTGATGTTTATGAATGAGGTTACTGTACACACCACAGGGTACTGTACACACCACAGGGTACTGTACACACCACAGGGTACTGTCACTGCGCTAAAAGCATGGAATACGGATGTGTATATTACAGGAAACTCCCGTTAAACTTTCCGGTAAACTGAATAAGTGACTGAATTGTACCATCACACCTGTATATTACCGTATATTACTGTATATGCTGCTAAACTTGAGGTTTATGGGCAAAATACAGTGCCCATAATTGCCCGTTAACTCCTTTTCACGCAGTGTGTACTGTACATGACACGCCACAGGTTCGATGCCTCTGGCTTCCATCTGGCTGTTTATTTATTTATTTTTTCATGTATTTAAATTATTATTATTTGATGTTTACATCACTTCCTGTCTTTAGTTCTCATGGATGAAGCAGCAATGTGTTTATGTTGTTGATGTGGACACACACACACACACACACACACACACACACACACACACACACACACACACACACACACACACACACACACACACACACACACACACTGATTATCTCTCTCTGGTGTTTGTGATCAGAACATGGAGGTTCACATTGATTGATTGATTGATTGATTGATTGATTGATTGATTGTCATAATTATACATAAGCATACATATTTGAATAATCAAATATTTGCATAAATAAATATTTGCATAAGCCTATGTATGGTGTGTGTGTGTGTGTCTGTGCGTGCGTGTGTGCGTGTGTGTGTGCGTGTGCGTGTGCGTGTGTGTGTGCGTGTGCGTGCATGTGCGTGTGCGTGTGCGTGCATGTGTGTGTGTTAGAATAGAAGTGGTTCGCTGGTGGTTCAGTAAATGGTTTATATTTAACTCTAACAAGTAAAATATTTTAAAATACAACTGAAGATCAAAGGCAGGAATAAAAGAACAATCAGTCAGTTTAATGTTTGATGTTCTTTTTATTCCTGTTTTTCATTCAAATAATACTTTTCATTGGTTTATAGAACATTTAAAGGCTCAGTTTACCGTTTTCAAATCAGCGTCACGGTTAGTGACAATGCTAGTTAGCATTGTTGTAGCAATGCTAATAGAAACATATGGAATCAGTTAGCTACAGTGTTGTAGCAATGCTAATGGAAACATATGGAATCAGTTAGCTACAGTGTTGTAGCAATACATTGCTAATAGAAACATATGGAATCAGTTAGCTACAGTGTTGTAGCAATGCTAATGGAATCAGTTAGCCAGTGAAGAAAGCGCTTTGTTTTTAAAGGTCGTGTGTGACGAAATTTGATATGCTGAGGAAACGTTGCATCCATAAATGATCAAATGTCTTCTTCTATGGTCATTCAGCTGTTACCATAGTAACTTTAGTTAGCATTTAGCCGTTAGCACAAAGTCTCCATTTTCTTTCCTCTGCGCTTTTTTGTCCACTTTGACATAACAACTTTATCGCTTAAAAGAACAGTAACAGTCACGTGTCACTCACCTGAGAGGAGAGAGGGTCTCCATGGCAACCAGACAACCAGAAGAAATAAAGTTTTATTTTGGGGTAAGCAAGTTTAGGACAGTCATGTTGTTTAACTCCTTTTGTTCTTTCTTTCTTTCTTTCTTTCTTTCTTTCTTTCTTTCTTTCTTTCTTTCTTTCTTTCTTTCTTTCTTTCTTTCTTTCTTTCTTTCCTTCCTTCCTTCCTTCCTTCCTTCCTTCCTTCCATAGAGAACTGAAGTCTGTCCCTCTGGGTCACAGAGTTTTAACCCTATAATAGCATTGTTTAAATGGAACACACACACTAATTATAGAGGTCAAGGGTCAACTAGGGTCAAGGGTCAACTAGGGTCAAAGTACTAATTCATCCAAAGAGTGAGAAAATCTATGATGTTATGAAATGTAACTCGATATCACTGGGTTACAGTTAGGTTTATATCATATAGTTCAGGTTTATTTCGTAAAGTTATGTTTATATCATAATATTCCCTAAACCTAACCCTTATGGCATAACAGTACGTTTTAACATCAGGCGACACCTTATTGGTCTAAGGCAGCGGTTCCCAAACCTTTTTGGCCATGCACCCCCCGTTACCTCCTGACCTAGCTGATGCACCCCCTGTTACCTCCTGACCTAGCTGATGCACCCCCTGTTACCTCCTGACCTAGCTGAGGCACCCCCCGTTACCTCCTGACCTAGCTGATGCACCCCCTGTTACCACCTGACCTAGCTGATGCACCCCCTGTTACCTCCTGACCTAGCTGACGCACCCCCTGTTACCTCCTGACCTAGCTGATGCACCCCCTGTTACCTCCTGACCTAGCTGACGCACCCCCTGTTACCTCCTGACCTAGCTGATGCACCCCCTGTTACCTCCTGACCTAGCTGACGCACCCCCTGTTACCACCTGACCTAGCTGACGCACCCCCTGTTACCTCCTGACCTAGCTGATGCACCCCCTGTTACCTCCTGACCTAGCTGATGCACCCCCTGTTACCTCCTGACCTAGCTGATGCACCCCCTGTTACCTCCTGACCTAGCTGACGCACCCCCTGTTACCTCCTGACCTAGCTGACGCAACCCCTGTTACCTCCTGACCTAGCTGAGGCACCCCCTGTTACCTCCTGACCTAGCTGATGCACCCCCTGTTACCACCTGACCTAGCTGATGCACCCCCTGTTACCTCCTGACCTAGCTGATGCACCCCCTGTTACCACCTGACCTAGCTGACGCACCCCCCGTTACCTCCTGACCTAGCTGACGCACCCCCTGTTACCACCTGACCTAGCTGATGCACCCCCTGTTACCTCCTGACCTAGCTGACGCACCCCCTGTTACCTCCTGACCTAGCTGACGCACCCCCTGTTACCTCCTGACCTAGCTGAGGCACCCCCTGTTACCTCCTGACCTATAGCTGATGCACCCCCTGTTACCTCCTGACCTAGCTGACGCACCCCCTGTTACCTCCTGACCTAGCTGATGCACCCCCTGTTACCTCCTGACCTAGCTGATGCACCCCCTGTTACCACCTGACCTACCTGATGCACCCCCTGTTACCTCCTGACCTAGCTGATGCACCCCCTGTTACCTCCTGACCTAGCTGAGGCACCCCCTGTTACCTCCTGACCTAGCTGATGCACCCCCTGTTACCTCCTGACCTAGCTGATGCACCCCCTGTTACCTCCTGACCTAGCTGACGCACCCCCTGTTACCTCCTGACCTAGCTGATGCACCCCCTGTTACCTCCTGACCTAGCTGATGCACCCCCTGTTACCTCCTGACCTAGCTGATGCACCCCCTGTTACCTCCTGACCTAGCTGATGCACCCCCTGTTACCACCTGACCTAGCTGATGCACCCCCTGTTACCACCTGACCTAGCTGACGCACCCCCTGTTACCACCTGACCTAGCTGATGCACCCCCTGTTACCTCCTGACCTAGCTGATGCACCCCCTGTTACCACCTGACCTAGCTGACGCACCCCCTGTTACCTCCTGACCTAGCTGATGCACCCCCTGTTACCTCCTGACCTAGCTGATGCACCCCCTGTTACCACCTGACCTAGCTGATGCACCCCCTGTTACCTCCTGACCTAGCTGACGCACCCCCTGTTACCTCCTGACCTATAGCTGATGCACCCCCTGTTACCTCCTGACCTAGCTGACGCACCCCCTGTTACCTCCTGACCTAGCTGATGCACCCCCTGTTACCTCCTGACCTAGCTGATGCACCCCCTGTTACCACCTGACCTAGCTGACGCACCCCATGTTACCTCCTGACCTAGCTGACGCACCCCCTGTTACCACCTGACCTACCTGATGCACCCCCTGTTACCTCCTGTCCTAGCTGACGCACCCCCTGTTACCTCCTGACCTACCTGATGCACCCCCTGTTACCCCCTGACCTATAGCTGATACACCCCCTGTTACCTCCTGACCTAGCTGATGCACCCCCTGTTACCACCTGACCTAGCTGACGCACCCCCTGTTACCTCCTGACCTATAGACACACCCCCTGTTACCTCCTGACCTAGCTGAAGCACCCCTTGTTACCTCCTGACCTATAGACACACTCCCTGTTACCTCCTGACCTAGCTGACGCACCCCCTGTTACCTCCTGACCTAGCTGACGCACCCCCCATACATGCAAATAAAAATGGCATAAGCTATATATATTTCCTATATAACACATATATGCACATATATTAACCTGAATATGGCATATATATGCAGCATAGGCTATATTCTGCATATACTTTCCATATGCATATATTGGCTTAATATGTTAATATATTTATAATAAAACCATAGCACCACCATTAGCCTTTTCATGTCGCGCACCCCCTAGAAGGCGCTCGCGCACAGCAAGGGGTGCACGCACCACAGTATGGGAACTACTGGTCTAAGGGACCCGGCGACTACCGGCGATAGCCGGCAAACAGGCTATGGTCGAAAAGTGGGTACGTCGCCCGAAAATATACAAAAATAATTCATATTTTTGGGCGATAACGGGCGATTGGGCGATGTGTCGGTCGATGCTCGCCTGCTGTTAAAACGCACTGTAAGGGGTAGGTTTAAATATCATAACATTTAGCTTTTGGTTTATATCATAAACTCGCTGGGCTGGTTTGTTTATGTTTGGAACACAGTTCTTATATGAGGTGATTCTAACATTACTTTATGGGATTTTCAACAGAAATAATGCTTATGTGACCCAGATGTTGGGAGGTAGCGGGAGGGAGTCAGGACTTCTGTACTCTAAACACTGTTATCCTCCTCCTCCTCTTCCTCCTCCTCCTCCTCTTCCTCCTATTCCTCATCCTCATCCTCATCCTCCTCCTCTTCCTCATCCTCATCCTCATCCTCTTCCTCCTCCTCCTCCTCTTCCTCATCCTCCTCCTCCTCCACCTCCTCATCCTCATCCTCATCCTCATCCTCATCCTCCTCCTCATCCTCATCCTCATCCTCATCCTCATCCTCCTCCTCCTTCTCTTTCACCTCCTCCTCCTCCTCTTCTTCGTCTTCTTCTTCCTCCTCCTTCTCCTCCTCGTCTTCCTCTTCCTCCTCCTCTTCCACCCCCCTCTCCTCTTCCTCTTCCTCTTCCTCTTCCTCTTCCTCTTCCTCCTCTTTCTTTTCCTCTTCCTCCTCCTCTTCCACCCCCCTCTCCTTCCCCTCCTCCTCTTCCTCTTCCTCCTCCTCTTCCACCCCCTCTCCTCTTCCTCTTCCTCTTCCTCTTCCTCCTCCTCATCCTCATCCTCATCCTCATCCTCATCCTCATCCTCATCCTCATCCTCATCCTTCTCTTTCACCTCCTCCTCCTCCTCTTCTTCGTCTTCTTCTTCCTCCTCCTTCTCCTCCTCCTCTTCCTCTTCCTCCTCCTCTTCCACCCCCCTCTCCTCTTCCTCTTCCTCTTCCTCTTCCTCTTCCTCCTCTTCCTCTTCCTCTTCCTCCTCCTCCTTCTTCTTCGTTGGTGTGTTTGTTGTTGTGTGTGCCTGATGAGTCCATGTCTTCCTCTATGGTTTTGTTTACTGCATCATCTCCATGGTATCGTGGTAACCATGACGACCCGGCAGGTTGTCTGTAGATCTGTTCTGGTGACCTTGTGACCTTTGTGGTTTTCCTTTTTGTTTTGTTTTTGCAGTGCATTGTGGGATTTGGGGTTTGGGATGCACACTGTCCTTAATGTTAATGGCCTTTGACTTGTAGTTAAAATCATGAAACTGTATTGTCTGTCTGTCTGTCTGTCTGTCTGTCTGTCTGTCTGTCTGTCTGTCTGTCTGTCTGTCTGTCTGTAGGACAGGCAGACGGTTGTTTCCTTTCTTTGTGACGTTTGCCCCCCATTCCACCAGTAGGGGGCAGTAGATGTTAAACGTTGAAATAAATAAAAAACGTTTAATAATTGAAGTGGTGTTTTTGTTTTTTCTTCTTTCCGCTCTTCACTCTTAACGCGGCCCCGCCCCTTCCCTCTTTTCTCTTCTGATTGGTCTGTTTTTGCAGTTGGGGGAGGAGCCCAGTGTTGACAGGCAGCATCCGCGACCCAATCAGCTGCGGCGGCTGGCCTCCTACGTCTTCTCGTCATCTACGCTAGAGACGGAGCATTACCCTCACGGGCCACAGGGGGGCGCCACCTTCATTCAGCGCAGCCGCTCCGCCGAGAGCAGCCCCGCCCATGTGGCCGCGTCCAATCGGAGAAGAGCTCACGGTCTGCAGAGCCCCAGTGGAGGCGTGAATCCGACCAATCCACGCAGTCGACTGCATCTGAGCCGCGCACAGCTGCAGCAACTGCTCAGTAAACTGATGAAGAGACCTGAGTACACATGAACTATACTAACTATGCTAGACACTAAACACTAAATACTACACACTACACACTAAACACTATACACTATACACTACACCATACACCATACACCATACACTACACATTACACATTACACATTACACACTACACACTACACACTACACACTATACACTACACCATACACCATACACCATACACTACACATTACACACTACACACTACACACTACACACCATACACTATACACTACACATTACACATTACACATTACACACTACACACTACACATTACACACTACACACTACACACTACACCATACACTATACACACTACACATTACACATTACACACTACACACTACACCATACATTACACACTACACACTACACACTACACACTACACCATACACTATACACACTACACATTACACATTACACACTACACACTACACACTACACCATACACACTACACATTACACATTACACACTACACACTACACACTACACCATACATTACACATTACACACTACACACTACACACTCATCGGTTTAGAGAGCTGCAACAGCTGCTGTAGAAACTGATGAGTACACATGAAGAACACGCACGCACGCACGCACGCACGCACGCACGCACGCACGCACGCACGCACGCACGCACGCACGCACGCACGCACGCACGCACGCACGCACACACACACACACACACACACACACACACACACCCTGAGGAGATGAGGAACAGAACGCTGTTTAAAAAGGGACATATAAACTGTGTATGAGCACACTGAGAACGGCCTGATGCTAACGGCCTGATGATAACGGTCTGATGCTAACGGCCTGATGCTAACGGCTAACTGTTCACGCTTTCTGCCTTTTTTATGTTAATGCTAATGTCATGGTTACAGATACACTAATCTGTTGTCATGGTTACAGATACACTAATCTGTTGTCATGGTTACAGATACACTAATCTGTTGTCATGGTTACAGATACACTATTCTGTTGTCATGGTTACAGATACACTAATCTGTTGTCATGGTTACAGATACACTAATCTGTTGTCATGGTTACCAGATACACACAGCGTCTGTCTCTCTGGGGACAAACAGAACAAATCAATGGACAGAATTACAATGTGATCATGTGACTCAACCCTATTAACCCTAAACCTATCACAGCTGTCGTTAGTCAACCCTATTGACCATAAACCTATCACAGCTGTCGTTCCTATCGTTGCATTGAAACAACTATCACTGTTTGTAAACATATGAATCGTTCTGGCCGTGTCTAAAACCCAAACCAAGAAACCATGCTGCAGTTTGGCACTGCTTATAGCTCAGATATAACCCTCACCCATTAGGATCACTGCTTATAGCTCAGATATAACCCTCACCCATTAGGATCACTGCTTATAGCTCAGATATAACCCTCACCCATTAGGATCACTGCTTATAGCTCAGCTATAACCCTCACCCAATAGGATCACTGCTTATAGCTCAGATATAACCCTCACCCATTAGGATCACTGCTTATAGCTCAGATATAACCCTCACCCATTAGGATCACTGCTTATAGCTCAGATATAACCCTCACCCATTAGGATCACTGCTTATAGCACAGCTATAACCCTCACCCAATAGGATCAATGCTTATAGCTCAGCTATAACCCTCACCCAATAGGATCACTGCTTATAGCTCAGCTATAACCCTCACCCAATAGGATCACTGCTTATAGCACAGCTATAACCCTCACCCAATAGGATCACTGCTTATAGCTCAGCTATAACCCTCACCCAATAGGATCACTGCTTATAGCTCAGCTATAACCCTCACCCAATAGGATCACTGCTTATAGCACAGCTATAACCCTCACCCAATAGGATCACTGCTTATAGCTCAGCTATAACCCTCACCCAATAGGATCACTGCTTATAGCTCAGCTATAACCCTCACCCAATAGGATCACTGCTTATAGATCAGCTATAACCCTCACCCAATAGGATCACTGCTTATAGCTCAGCTATAACCCTCACCCAATAGGATCACTGCTTATAGATCAGCTATAACCCTCACCCAATAGGATCACTGCTTATAGATCAGCTATAACCCTCACCCAATAGGATCACTGCTTATAGCTCAGATATAACCCTCACCCAATAGGATCACTGCTTATAGCTCAGCTATAACCCTCACCCAATAGGATCACTGCTTCTAGATCAGCTATAATCCTCACCCAATAGGATCACTGCTTCTAGATCAGCTATAACCCTCACCCAATAGGATCACTGCTTCTAGATCAGCTATAACCCTCACCCAATAGGATCACTGCTTATAGCTCAGCTATAACCCAATAGGATCACTGCTTATAGCTCAGCTATAACCCAATAGGATCACTGCTTATAGCTCAGCTATAACCCAATAGGATCACTGCTTATAGCTCAGCTATAACCCAACTCGATGCATAAAGTGAATTTAACATTGTTTAATACTGTCAGATTTGTCAATCGGACTTTTCTGTGTGGACGTATGGGCTGTCAATCAGATAGGACTTTGGTTGAAGTGAGGTTGTAGGGTTGATTGACAGGCTGTAGGGTTGATTGACAGGCTATAGGGTTGATTGACAGGCTGTAGGGTTGATTGACAGGCTGTAGGGTTGATTGACAGGTTGTAGGGTTGATTGACAGGCTGGTTGTAGGGTTGATTGACAGGTTGTAGGGTTGATTGACAGGTTGTAGGGTTGATTGACAGGTCAAAACAGTGACAAACAAACAGTGTTGTTTTACATTTAACACTTTTTACGACACTGTTCACTGACACATGCATGAGCTCCACTCTAACACACACACACACACACACACATACACACACACACACACACACACACACACACACACACACACACACACACACACACACACACACACACACACACACACACACACAGCACTGTACTGTATCTTTAGAGCCAGATGTAACATATTGTAAATAATGAAGTGACGCTCACGGATCAAGGATTACGTAACCGTCACATGTACAATCCGCTGGCTGTTAAAATTCATCACTCTCGAAGTGATACAAATAATATCTTGTGTTTAAATGTACATTTCTTCAAGATGTTAACGTGTGTTTACTCTTTGGTCAGTGGGTGGCTGAGCGTGCGTGCGTCCGTGCGTGCGTGCGTGCGTGCGTGCGTGCGTGCGTGTGTACGTACGTATCCATTCTCATTAGTTGTCATGTGACCAGGACGTTTTGTAAGACACGTGGTAATTCATTAGTGGTAATTTAACACTTCTGGTGCCGCCAGAATCTTTCAGAATAAAGGCGCTATAGTGCCAAGCAGATGAGGGAGATTTTACTCTGAAAACCCCCGCCTTCCATTTCCAGAACCGGGAGATAAAATCTAATCATCCAGCCTACGTCTGTTTAGAAGTGTTAATATTATAACATTAGGACAGATCAGCACCATGGACAGCGCCGTAGACTCTGAGAACATTGGGAGGTTTGTCAGGCCGTGAAGCAGGAAGTAATGGCTGCACGCGGCGCGCACCCAAACAGGAAGCAGGAAGTAATGGCTGCACGCGGCGCGCACCCAAACAGGAAGCAGGAAGTAATGTCTGCACGCGGCGCGCACCCAAACAGGAAGCAGGAAGTAATGGCTGCACACGGCGCGCACCCAAACAGGAAGCAGGAAGTAATGTCTGCACGCGGCGCGCACCCAAACAGGAAGCAGGAAGTAATGACTGCACGCAGCGCGCACCCAAACAGCGGGCTGAGCGAGGCATTGCCTAGCAACGTCTGCTGTCAAAAAATGGATTTTAGCGATGGCGTTTTATTACATGTATTATGTAATGACATATTATATTATAATTATATAAAGTGCAACACAGCATCCATTTATGTTAATTAAGTTTGTTATCACATGAACACTGCTCAGTTTGACCGTTTTCCTGAGAATATTTGCAATAGAAAGTGGTGAGGGAGTTTTGTTTGTTAGTTTGAGCGGAGATGCAGGGTTAGGTGAACCCTAAACCTAGTCTAATAGCAGGTCAGGTGAATCCTAACTAGCCCTAGTCTAATAGGGGTCAGGTGAATCCTGGCCCTAGTCTAATAGGGGTCAGGTGAATCCTAACTCCTATCCCTAGTCTAATAGGGGTCAGGTGAATCCTAACTCCTAGCCCTAGTCTAATAGGGGTCAGGTGAATCCTAACTCCTAGCCCTAGTCTAATAGCAGGGTTAGGGGGAACCCTATACCCATCCTAACCCTAACCTGATAGAAGGCGTAGAAGGTGATCCGTGGGTGTCTTTAACTTATACATATCTTTTGTTTTTCTATCACCATGGTACTGTACAGTACTATAAAGGTATTGTACAATACTATACAAGTGTACAGTTACGGCTTGTATAATTTACAGTTAAAGCATGTATTTTAAACTTCTTTTTTTGTAAATCCACAGTATGTACTTTATGTACATAATATACAGAAGTATAGAATTGAGCTTCCATTAGGGTTGGGGTTAGCCTAGCCCTAACCCATTAGGGTTGTGTTAGCCTAGTTAACCCTAACCCATTAAGGTCCGAGGGTTAACCTAGTTAACCCTCGGACCCTAGCCCATTAGGGTTGGGTTAGCCTAGTTAACCCTAACCCTAACCATTGGCATGCTGGTTAGTTTTAGGATGTAAATATTGTATGTTTCAGACTTTATGACACATGGAAACACTTGAACCGTACAGGGAAGATATGGGCAGACAGGGGCAGATTGTCGGACGGGGTACGGGGCAGATAGGGGACTGTGGGGCAGATAGGGGACTGTGGGGAAGATAGGGGACTGTGGGGCAGATAGGGGACTGTGGGGCAGATATGGGACTGCGTACTGGGCAGATAGGGGACTGTGGGGAAGATAGGGGACTGTGGGGCAGATAGGGGACTGTGGGGCAGATAGGGGACTGCATACTGGGCAGATAGGGGACTGTGGGGCAGATGGGGGCAGGTTGCGTGCTTTCAAAGACTAAAAAACTCTGCAATGCATTTTTGTGCCTTTTATATCAATGTATGTATTCTAGACAATCTGGAAAAGCTTGTGTTGAAAAAACCAAAATGACATTAAATGGTTTTGGGGGCAAATGTTTGTGTCTGACCTTCTTTCTTCATTGTTACATTTTCTGTTGACCTTTCTTTCAGGTACACACACACACACACAGACACACACACACACAGTTCAGAAACCATGCCTACCTGTGATTTCAAATATGAAATCCCCATTGATGATGTCACTGGTAGGCAGGTTTCTTAACTGTCCACAATCCACCAATGAGAAAGAGTCAGAAGAAAAAAACAAACACAGTATAATGCGAACCAATGAAGATAACGGTGGGGTGGCCATTTAAGAGATGAACCAATGAAGATAACGGTGGGGTGGCCCTTTAAGATATGAACCAATGAAGATAACGGTGGGGTGGCCATTTAAGAGATGAACCAATGAAGATAAGGGTGGAGTGGCCCTTTAAGAGATGATTCCCCTTTTCCATTCCATTATAAAAAAACATTGTCTTTTGGCTCAACCGTCTGGGCCCCTAGAGGCTGCTGAGCCAGGCTGACGGTTAGCTCAACCGTCTGGGCCTCTAGAGGCTGCTGAGCCAGGCTGACGGTTAGCTCAACTGTCTGGGCCTCTAGAGGCTGCTGAGCCAGGCTGACGGTTAGCTCAACCGTCTGGGCCTCTAGAGGCTGCTGAGCCAGGCTGACGGTTAGCTCAACCGTCTGGGCCTCTAGAGGCTGCTGAGCCAGCCTGACGGTTAGCTCAACCGTCTGGGCCTCTAGAGGCTGCTGAGCCAGCCTGACGGTTAGCTCAACCGTCTGGGCCTATAGAGGCTGCTGAGCCAGGCTGACGGTTAGCTCAACCGTCTGGGCCTCTAGAGGCTGCTGAGCCAGGCTGACGGTTAGCTCAACCGTCTGGGCCTCTAGAGGCTGCTGAGCCAGGCTGACGGTTAGCTCAACCGTATGGGCCTCTACAGGCTGCTGAGCCAGCCTGACGGTTAGCTCAACCGTCTGGGCCTCTAGAGGCTGCTGAGCCAGGCTGACGGTTAGCTCAACCGTCTGGGCCTCTAGAGGCTGCTGAGCCAGGCTGACGGTTAGCTCAACCGTCTGGGCCTCTAGAGGCTGCTGAGCCAGCCTGACGGTTAGCTCAACCGTCTGGGCCTCTAGAGGCTGCTGAGCCAGGCTGACGGTTAGCTCAACCGTCTGGGCCTCTAGAGGCTGCTGAGCCAGGCTGACGGTTAGCTCAACCGCCTGGGCCCCTAGAGGCTGCTGAGCCAGGCTGACGGTTAGCTCAACCACCTGGGCCCCTAGAGGCTGCTGAGCCAGGCTGACGGTTAGCTCAACCGTCTGGGCCTCTAGAGGCTGCTGAGCCAGCCTGACGGCGTGCCGCGGGTTCGACTCCCGAGCCCGATGGCTCACTCCCCATCTCTCTCCCCCTTTCCTAAGTCTAATTACTGTACCCTATCAATAAAAAAACGCCAAAAAATATATCTTAAAAAAACCCCAAAAAATATTGTCTTCTAACCCTTTTATCAGCTGGAAACCATTAATATGTGGTTGAAATACCTTACTGAGCCACCAGGCAGCGCCATTTATAGTTAATTAATGATTTAAAGTATGATATGACATTTGTTTGGATTTGTTGTCTGTTACCTAGGCAACAGATAATCTGTCATTGTTTGTAACCTAGGTAACAGGACCTCCCACAGAGCAGAAGTCTCCGCCCCCTGTCTCTCCGGACTATAGGACCAAGTCACCTGTCTCTCCGGACTATAGGACCAAGTCACCTGTCTCTCCGGACTATAGGACCAAGTCGCAGAACGACCAGAATAAGGAGAGCTTCCACTTCCTGCCGCAGCTCCAGGCTAAGAGAGCCGACTTCCTGTCTGTCATGCTGACCGGCACGTTGCCGCAGCGACGCCCCCAAGCTCCACCCCCTCCTGAACCGCCCGCCCCCATTGGCCCCGGTGACGATGATGTCACCAAGAGCGACGGTGATGTCACAAAGAGCGAGGAATCCAACAGTGAGGCCAAGAGCAGCTGTCAGAGCCAGGAGGGCGGAGCTAACTCCACCCTCATGGCCGACGACCAACGAGGCGCAGCGGGAGGCGTGGCCTCTGGCGGGGGGGTGGGGCTTCAGAAGGAGGAGGAAGATGGCTCCAAGACGCTGGTGCTGTTTCTAAATCATTCTATTTCTATGATCCATTCTATCATTCTATTTCTATGATCCATTCTATCCTTCTATTTCTATGATCCATTCTATCATTCTATATCTATGATCCATTCTATCATTCTATATCTATGATCCATTCTATCATTATATTTCTATGATCCATTCTATCATTATATTTCTATGATACATTCTATCATTCTATATCTATGATCCATTCTATCATTCTATTTCTATGATCCATTCTATCATTCTATATATATGATCCATTCTATAATTCTATTTCTATGATCCATTATATCATTATATTTCTATGATCCATTATATCATTCTATTTCTATGATCCATTATATCATTCTATATCTATATCATTTTATATCTATGATCCATTCTATCATTCTATTTCTATATCATTTTATATCTATGATCCATTCTATTTCTATATCATTTTATATCTATGATCCATTCTATTTCTATATCATTCTATATCTATGATCCATTCTATCATTCTATATCTATGATCCATTCTATCATTCTATATCTATGATCAATTATATAATTATATTTCTATATCATTCTATATCTATGATCCATTCTATCATTCTATATCTATGATTCTATATTATTCTATATATATGATTCATTATATCGTTATAACATTATACGTTTCATTCAAGACTATATTATATCATCATTGTGTGTGTGTGTGTGTGTGTGTGTGTGTGTGTGTGTGTGTGTGTGTGTGTGTGTGTGTGTGTGTGTGTGTGTGTGTGTGTGTGTGTGTGTGTGTGTGTGTGTGTGTGTTGTAGGTGCTGTTTTCTCCGGGAGACACCAGGAAGTCCCCGTCGGGTCCTGATGATGGAGAGCTGGCCACACCCTTAGCCACGCCCTCCTATGCCATCCCTTTGTGTGACCCCGCCCCCCAGCCATGTGACCCCGCCCCCCAGCCATGTGACCCCACCCCCCAGCCACGTGACCCCGCCCCCCAGCCATGTGACCCCACCCCCCAGCCACGTGACCCCGCCCCCCAGCCATGTGACCCCACCCCCCATCCATGTGACCCCGCCCCCCAGCCATGTGACCCCGCCCCCCAGCCATGTGACCCCGCCCCCCAGCCATGTGACCCCGCCCCCCAGCCATGTGACTCCGCTCCCCAGCCATGTGACCCCACCCCCCACTCCGCCCCCCAGCCATGTGACCCCACCCCCCAGCCATGTGGCCACGCCCCCCAGCCATGTGACCCCGCCCCCCATCCATGTCACCACGCCCCCCAGAGGGAAACCGGACGCCTTTCGCCGGCGCTGAGGTATCTGGAAACCCTTTACTTGTATTGTAAATTAGAGAGAGAAACCCTTTACTTGTATTGTAAATTAGAGAGAGAAACCCTTTACTTGTATTGTAAATTAGAGCGAGAAACCCTTTTACTTGTATTGTAAATTAGAGAGAGAAACCCTTTACTTGTATTGTAAATTAGAGAGAGAAACCCTTTACTTGTATTGTAAATTAGAGCGAGAAACCCTTTACTTGTATTGTAAATTAGAGAGAGAAACCCTTTACTTGTATTGTAAATTAGAGCGAGAAACCCTTTACTTGTATTGTAAATTAGAGAGAGAAACCCTTTACTTGTATTGTAAATTAGAGAGAGACACCCTTTACTTGTATTGTAAATTAGAGCGAGAAACCCTTTACTTGTATTGTAAATTAGAGAGAGACACCCTTTACTTGTATTGTAAATTAGAGAGAGAAACCCTTTACTTGTACTTTGTGTGTTAAAAGTGCTCAAATTGTCTTCTTCCCAGGTACGATCTGCGCCCCCCCTCCTCCCCCCCCTTCACCAAGGTGGAACGTACGTTCGTCCACATCGCAGAGACGTCTCACCTCAACGTCATGAGGTCGTCCAACGGCCTGGCCGAAGCCACGCCCCCCTGTCTCCCTCTACAGGAAGAAGAGTCGGCCATCTTGTCTCTGGGGGCGGGGCCTGTCCCAGAAGCAGTGCATTGTGGGAGAAAGGAGCCGAGGATGAAGAGTCGCATCCCGGTTCTGATCTGTGAGGAAGACTCTTCCTCGGATCGCTCTTCATCGCTGTCCGGACGCACTCGGCTGCAGAGGCGCTGCAGACAGGTGACATCATCAGAATATAATAATATGTCTCTAGCGCTCCCTGGTGGCGAACAATGGCGGAGGAAATGGTTGCAAATTGCAATCGCTTCTGCCATGTTGCTTCTACTTGCTTGTGCTGCTTTTCAAAAAAAAGGTTTTCGTTTTATCGTTGACTCTTGAGAGTGCAGACTGAACGTGGTATATATATTTAAGGTGGTATATATATTTAAGGTGGTATATATATATTTAAGGTGGTTTATATATATTTAAGGTGGTATATATATTTAAGGTGGTGTGTATATATATACATTTAAGGTGGTATATATATATTTAAGGTGGTATATATATATTTAAGGTGATATATATATTTAAGGTGGTATATATATATTTAAGGTGGTATATATATATTTAAGGTGGTATATATATTTAAGTTGGTATATATATATTTAAGGTGGTATATATATTTAAGGTGGTATATATATTTAAGGTGGTGTGTATGTGTTTTTAAGGTGGACCTGGCTCGGCTGGTGGTGGAACGACAGCAGAACAGGAGAACATCCTCCATGTCTTCTGGAGAGGACACGCCCCCTCGGGCCTCGGAGGACACGCCCCCTCAGGCCTCAGAGGAGGCGTGGTCTAAGAGGAGCAGACTCCCCAGACCTCTCACGCCCATCAAGAGGCCCCCGGCTGCCCCCGCGCCACCGCTTTCCCTGCCAGGAACCAACGGGTAGGAACCATATCCACCTTCATCATACTGTAGCTTCAGGACTCAAATGACTGTAACACTGTATGAACCAACGGGTAGGAACCATATCCACTTCATCATACTGTAGCTTCAGGACTCAAATGACTGTAACACTGTATGAACCAATGGGTAGGAACCATATCCACTTCATCATACTGTAGCTTCAGGACTCAAATGACTGTAACACTGTATGAACCAACGGGTAGGAACCATATCCACCTTCATCATACTGTAGCTTCAGGATTCAAATGACTGTAACACTGTATGAACCAACGGGTAGGAACCATATCCACTTCATCATACTGTAGCTTCAGGATTCAAATGTAACACTGTATGAACCAATGGGTAGGAACCATATCCACTTCATCATACTGTAGCTTCAGGATTCAAATGTAACACTGTATGAACCAATGGGTAGGAACCATATCCACTTCATCATACTGTAGCTTCAGGATTCAAATGACTGTAACACTGTATGAACCAACGGGTAGGAACCAAGCCCCCAGTAAGGCTATCCAACGTTGAAGATGCCACTACCTACTGGCGAAATGTGGAATTGCAGCACTTAATGGAAGTGGATGGACGTTCATGACATCACGTGAAAAGCCCGGACCTCAAAATTGAGGTCCGGGGCTAGGCTAGGCTAAAATTCCGCTCGCTCGAGCCATTGAGTTATAATTATACTTCCGGAAGTCTTCCGGGTGCTTCAAAACGCCACTGAGCAACTTCCACTGAAATGAATAGTGGGGGGGCGGGACTAACGCTCCAGTTCGGTCTCTATCCTTCTTTATACTCTATGGTAGGAACACTCATTGGGCTAAAAACGGCCATAGTCGTCATCACAAATGTGATGATGTCAGCACATTTGTGGCTATGGCCAAATTTAGCCCAAGTTTTTACTCCAACTACTGCTTGGAATGGATTCAGCATAATGAAAACCCCCTAGTTTGACAAGTCACATTCTACTTAAAGCATCATGAAAACCCCCTAGTTTGACAAGTCACATTCTACTTAAAGCATCATGAAAACCCCCTAGTTTGACAAGTCACATTCTACCTAAAGCATCATGAAAACCCCCTAGTTTGACAAGTCACATTCTACTTAAAGCATCATGAAAACCCCCTAGTTTGACAAGTCACATTCTACCTAAAGCATCATGAAAAACCCCTAGTTTGACAAGTCACATTCTACTTAAAGCATCATGAAAACCCCCTAGTTTGACAAGTCACATTCTACCTAAAGCATCATGAAAAACCCCTAGTTTGACAAGTCACATTCTACTTAAAGCAAAGGGTTAGGGTTAGGGTTAGGGTTAGGGTTAGGCTAACCCATTCTACTTAAAGCAAAGGGTTAGGGTTAGGGTTAGGCTAACCCATTCTACTTAAAGCAAAGGGTTAGGGTTAGGGTTAGGGTTAGGGTTAGGCTAACCCATTCTACTTAAAGCAAAGGGTTAGGGTTAGGGTTAGGGTTAGGCTAACCCATTCTACTTAAAGCAAAGGGTTAGGGTTAGGGTTAGGGTTAGGCTAACCCATTCTACTTAAAGCAAAGGGTTAGGGTTAGGGTTAGGGTTAGGCTAACCCATTCTACTTAAAGCAAAGGGTTAGGGTTAGGGTTAGGGTTAGGCTAACCCATTCTACTTAAAGCAAAGGGTTAGGGTTAGGGTTAGGGTTAGGGTTAGGCTAACCCATTCTACTTAAAGCAAAGGGTTAGGGTTAGGGTTAGGGTTAGGGTTAGGCTAACCCATTCTACTTAAAGCAAAGGGTTAGGGTTAGGGTTAGGGTTAGGCTAACCCATTCTACTTAAAGCAAAGGGTTAGGGTTAGGGTTAGGGTTAGGGTTAGGCTAACCCATTCTACTTAAAGCAAAGGGTTAGGGTTAGGGTTAGGGTTAGGGTTAGGCTAACCCATTCTACTTAAAGCAAAGGGTTAGGGTTAGGGTTAGGCTAACCCATTCTACTTAAAGCAAAGGGTTAGGGTTAGGGTTAGGGTTAGGGTTAGGCTAACCCATTCTACTTAAAGCAAAGGGTTAGGGTTAGGGTTAGGGTTAGGGTTAGGCTAACCCATTCTACTTAAAGCAAAGGGTTAGGGTTAGGGTTAGGCTAACCCATTCTACTTAAAGCAAAGGGTTAGGGTTAGGGTTAGGGTTAAGGTTAGGCTAACCCATTCTACTTAAAGCAAAGGGAAATCTAGAAAATATTTGCCTTATATAGGATGTCTATGGTGGCCATACTGTACATACTGTACAGGCCATTTTCAACACTTTCCCTTCAGACAGGGTTAGGGTTAGGGTGACCACAGACTACTTATTTTCTGTTATTCAGGATATATTGAAGATACAAAATCAGCTGAGTTTGGCAATTAGTTTGAGGTCAATTTACATTATTTGTATTACTGGACTAAATGGACAAAATCATAATCTTGATTTATTTTCTTTATTTTTCCACAATTTTCTGTGTAATATTTAAAAGCACTGCTTCTATTTAACTCAATACTGCCACCATCTGGTGGAGTCAGGTTATAAAAGCACTGCTTCTATTTAACTCAATACTGCCACCATCTGGTGGAGTCAGGTTATAAAAGCACTGCTTCTATTTAACTCAATACTGCCACCATCTGGTGGAGTCAGGTTATAAAAGCACTGCTTCTATTTAACTCAATACTGCCACCATCTGGTGGAGTCAGGTTATAAAAGCACTGCTTCTATTTAACTCAATACTGCCACCATCTGGTGGAGTCAGGTTATAAAAGCACTGCTTCTATTTAACTCAATACTGCCACCATCTGGTGGAGTCAGGTTATTAAAGCACTGCTTCTATTTAACTCAATACTGCCACCATCTGGCGGAGTCAGGTTATAAAAGCACTGCTTCTATTTAACTCAATACTGCCACCATCTGGCGGAGTCAGGTTATATAAGCACTGCTTCTGTCTCCTCTTCTCTCAGAATCCAGAGGAAATCCAAACCTTCCACCAGATCCACCTCTTCCTCTGCTAGGCCCCGCCCCCTGCCTACAGGCTCCGCCTCTTCCTCTGCTAGGCCCCACCCCCTGCCTGCAGGCTCCGCCCAGCCCAGTGGAGGAAGCCATGCCCCCCAGCCCAGCGGCGTTAACCCCCGCATGCCTCTACGCGTTCTCTTTGGAACCCGACGTAGCCTTAGCTCCTCCCACTGCCGGACAGACAGCCCCTCCCCCCAGAGAGTCTGCCCAATCAAGCACCAACCCCTCTCCGTGCGCGCCCCCACCGCCCCCAACCTGAGGCCCAGGACCGCAACTCCCATCAGGCGTAGCGCCTCGCAGGAAGTTAGCATGCCCTCGCAGGAAGTTAGCACGCCCTCGCAGGAAGTTAGCAAGCAGCTGCACACGTCTGCGATCTCAACAGCCAGAAGCAGAAGCAGAACCTCCGCTGCGATGAAGACCCTAGGGGGCGCTGGAGAGAAGACAGACTCCGCTAGATAATACAAAGACACTCAATCCTTCACAATCATACAGAGACCAGGACCACCCGGGTTACACATGTAACACATGGAACCAAATGGACCCTTACAGCTCTGTAACACTGACAGTGTAACACATGGAACCAAATGGACCCTTACAGCTCTGTAACACTGACAGTGTAACACATGGAACCAAATGGACCCTTACAGGTCTGTAACTCTGACAGTGTAACACATGGAACCAAATGGACCCTTACAGCTCTGTAACTCTGACAGTGTAACACATGGAACCAAATGGACCCTTATAGCTCTGTAACTCTGACAGTGTAACACATGGAACCAAATGGACCCTTACAGCTCTGTAACTCTGACAGTGTAACACATGGAACCAAATGGACCCTTACAACACTGTAAATCTGACAGTGTAACACATGGAACCAAATGGACCCTTCATTTCTACATTACAGGGGTATTTCACTTTACAATAGTTCTCTGGTAATCTTTTTGTCTACTATGTCTTTTGTGTTTCACTGATTATTTTGAGACTTGCTATTCATCTGATCAGACTCCTCTTATAAAAAGAAACATTGTAACTTCAAACTCCATTTGAACCATTTAGGAGAGTAATTGAATACACAAGTCCTGCTTCTGGTGACTGGTATTGTTCTACTGAATATTAAGTCCGATAAGTGCTTCAAGCCAATCTATCCATGTGTTTTCAATGAGTCTAACATTCATTAGGAGGACAATATCAGTCACCAGAAGCAGAGACGTGTGTTTTCAACCAGTCTAACATTCATTAGAAGGACAATATCAGTCACCAGAAGCAGAGACGTGTGTTTTCAACCAGTCTAACGTTCATTAGAAGGACAATATCAGTCACCAGAAGCAGAGACGTGTGATTTCAACCAGTTTAACAGAAGGAGCTCTCCTTCAGTCTCTAGAGGAGGCCTCAAACTGTGTTGGTCTTTATCTCAACGAGATGAAAAGTGAATACATAAATATATGCAAATCCAACAATAACCACATTATAAAAACACTTAACAACACTACTTCAGGTTGAAGTATTTGTGTTCATATATATCTTCTTCCCAAAAGGACTTTCAAACTAGGAAGGGTATGGCCTGGTCAGCCTGCAATGACATGCATAAGAACTGGTCATCCCAGCTTACTTCAAAGTAAAAATATTAAGGACGACCGTCGAGCCGATTCTTTCAAAGAAATTAGAGAAACGGTTGGCCGTACTTAGTTTAGACTAGTCATTGGTTAGACCAGTCATTAGTCCTACAACTTATGTCAAACCCTCACCCTAACATCCCACGAGGCAGCACACCTAAACCTAACCTTAACCCTATCCCAACCCTTAACGCACACCTTACCAACCTTAATCCGGTTGTCTTAAATGCCGCTAATGAGAGTGCAAAACTATTTTGGAAGAGCCACCCATCGACTAATCTAATATACGGCAATCTTCCCTGTGTTTCTACACTAGTCCACCCATCGACAAATCAGTTTTCCGGCCACCGCTACAGAGCTGACAATGAGGTAGAAAACTGTGGTTCCCTGATGTCATCTCTAGGGACACATGATGTCATCGCTAGGGACACATGATGTCATCGCTAGGGACACATGCATCAGTAAGCAGGAACTGGGGATGGCGATGAAGGACCGGGAAGTCTGGCATGGCATTGTGAAATCTATGATCTCGACCGAAATGATGATGAGGTCAATATCAGTCTCCAGAAGCAGAGACGTGTGTTTTCAATGAGTATCAAATATCTGAATATCTGTGGTGCACATAAAAAGCCATACATAGTGGACATTACAATTACCTCAGAAATATATTGAAAAATCCCCCATAACAAAATGTGGGTCCCAGAGAAAGCAAAGTGTATCATATGGGGGTATATATATATATGAGATGTTACAACTGTACAAACCATGGACTGGAGTCACTCCTCCATGGACTGGAGTATAAACCATGGACTGGAGTGTAAACCGTGGACTGGAGTCACTCCTCCATGGACTGGAGTATAAACCATGGACTGGAGTGTAAACCATGGACTCAACTGGAGTATAAACCATGGACTGGAGTGTAAACCATGGACTCAACTGGAGTATAAACCATGGACTGGAGTGTAAACCGTGGACTGGAGTCACTCATCTATGGACTGGAGTATAAACCATGGACTGGAGTATAAACCATGGACTCAACTGGAGTATAAACCATGGACTGGAGTGTAAACCATGGACTCAACTGGAGTATAAACCATGGACTGGATTCACTCCTCCATGGACTGGAGTATAAACCATGGACTGGAGTCACTCCTCCATGATGATGATAAACTTGATTTCAGACACAGTGACTCCATATATATGGAGTGGTCCATGGTCCATATATGGAGTGGTCCATATATGGAGTGGTCCATATATGGTCCATATATGGAGTGGTCCATATATGGAGTGGTCCATATATGGTCCATATATGGAGTGGTCCATATATGGTCCATATATGGAGTGGTCCATATATGGAGTGGTCCATATATGGTCCATGTATGGAGTGGTCCATATATGGAGTGGTCCATATATGGAGTGGCATTAGAGCAGAGCTCCTTCTCCACACGCTTCCAGCATGGTGCTTTTCACCATATTAACCAATATAAGCTGCATGCATGGTAGGCTATGCATAATATCCCTCTGGGTGGACCCTATGGGTGGTCCCTGGACCCTATGGGTGGTCCCTGGACTTTATGGGTGGTCCCTGGACCATATGGGTGGTCCCTGGACCCTATGGGTGGTCCTGGGACCCTATGAGTGGTCCCTGGACCCTATGGGTGGTCCCTGGACCCTATGGGTGGTCCTTGTCTCTTTCCCTTCGGGGTGCATAAGCCAAAATGATCTAAATAGTGGTTTAAAACATATTGTATTTACAAACTGTATTTATTGTGTAATCTCCACATCCTCCTAGTTTATTGAGCATGCTTCTATAAATATAGTGTATATAATATTAATCACTTGTCATAATGGCATCTTTATTTTTTATCTTGCAAAGCGAAACCTGTACATTTCAATCCTTGAAGCTTCAATCGGGTTAGAGTAAGAACCCTTACCCCCCCCCCCCCCCCCCCCCCTGAAGACCAGACCCCCCACCCCCCCCTGAGGACCAGACCCCCGCCGATGACCTCCCCCCCCCGGGGAACACCCCCCCCCCCCCCGAGGACCAGACCCCCACCTGAGGATCAGACCCCCCGAGGACCAGACACCCCCCCACCCCCACGAGGACCAGACACCCCCCACCCCCTGAGGACCAGACCCCCCTCCCGAGGACCAGACCCCCCCACCCCCTGAGGACCAGACCCCCCTCCTGAGGAACAGACCCCCCTCCTGAGGACCAGACCCCCCCCCCCGAGGACCAGACCCCCACCTGAGGATCAGACCCCCCGAGGACCAGACACCCCCCCACCCCCACGAGGACCAGACACCCCCCACCCCCTGAGGACCAGACCCCCCTCCCGAGGACCAGACCCCCCCACCCCCTGAGGACCAGACCCCCCTCCTGAGGAACAGACCCCCCTCCTGAGGACCAGACCCCCCCCCCCCCCCCTGAGGACCAGACCCCCCCCCCAAGCTGGGTTAAAAGTCTTTATGAATAAACATTGTGTTGACGTATGTACTGTGTTGTCTGTTGTCTGTTGGATGGATGGATGGATGTGTCTATTCATAAGTGAAGACAGTGGGACCTCCTTTCTCTCATTAATCGCACTGGTTGCTGCTCTGATGCACCTGTAGCTGTAGCTCTGACTGTAGGTGTAGCTCTGACTGTAGCTGTAGCTCTGACTGTAGGTGTAGCTCTGACTGTAGGTGTAGCTTTGACTGTAGGTGTAGCTCTGACTGTAGGTGTAGCTCTGACTGTAGGTGTAGCTCTGACTGTAGGTGTAGCTCTGTCTGTAGGTGTAGCTCTGACTGTAGCTGCTAGTTCTGACTGTAGGTGTAGCTCTGACTGTAGGTGTAGCTCTGACTGTAGCTGTAGCTCTGACTGTAGGTGTAGCTCTGACTGTAGGTGTAGCTCTGACTGTAGCTGTTAGCTCTGTCTGTAGGTGTAGCTCTGACTGTAGGTGTAGTTCTGACTGTAGGTGTAGCTCTGACTGTAGGTGTAGCTCTGACTGTAGCTGTAGCTCTGACTGTAGGTGTAGCTCTGACTGTAGCTGTAGCTCTGACTGTAGGTGTAGCTCTGACTGTAGGTGTAGCTCTGACTGTAGGTGTAGCTCTGACTGTAGGTGTAGCTCTGACTGTAGGTGTAGCTCTGACTGTAGGTGTAGCTCTGACTGTAGGTGTAGCTCTGACTGTAGGTGTAGCTCTGACTGTAGGTGTAGCTCTGACTGTAGCTGCTAGCTCTGACTGTAGGTGTAGCTCTGACTGTAGGTGTAGCTCTGACTGTAGGTGTAGCTCTGACTGTAGGTGTAGCTCTGACTGTAGGTGTAGTTCTGACTGTAGGTGTAGCTCTGACTGTAGCTGTAGCTCTGACTGTAGGTGTAGCTCTGACTGTAGGTGTAGCTCTGTCTGTAGGTGTAGTTCTGACTGTAGGTGTAGCTCTGACTGTAGCTGTAGCTCTGACTGTAGGTGTAGATCTGTCTGTAGGTGTTAGCTCTGACTGTAGGTGTAGCTCTGACTGTAGGTGTAGCTCTGACTGTAGGTGTAGCTCTGACTGTAGGTGTAGCTCTGACTGTAGCTGTAGCTCTGACTGTAGGTGTAGCTCTGACTGTAGGTGTAGCTCTGACTGTAGCTGTAGCTCTGACTGTAGGTGTAGCTCTGACTGTAGGTGTAGCTCTGACTGTAGGTGTAGCTCTGACTGTAGGTGTAGCTCTGACTGTAGCTGTAGCTCTGACTGTAGCTGTAGCTCTGACTGTAGGTGTAGCTCTGACTGTAGGTGTAGCTCTGACTGTAGGTGTAGCTCTGACTGTAGCTGTAGCTCTGACTGTAGGTGTAGCTCTGACTGTAGCTGTAGCTCTGACTGTAGGTGTAGCTCTGACTGTAGGTGTAGCTCTGACTGTAGGTGTAGCTCTGACTGTAGCTGTAGCTCTGACTGTAGGTGTAGCTCTGACTGTAGGTGTAGCTCTGTCTGTAGGTGTAGCTCTGACTGTAGGTGTAGCTCTGACTGTAGGTGTAGCTCTGTCTGTAGGTGTAGCTCTGACTGTAGGTGTATAGCTCTGACTGTAGATGTAGCTCTGACTGTAGGTGTAGCTCTGACTGTAGGTGTAGCTCTGACTGTAGGTGTAGCTCTGACTGTAGGTGTAGCTCTGACTGTAGGTGTAGCTCTGACTAGGTGTAGCTCTGTCTGTAGGTGTAGCTCTGACTGTAGGTGTAGCTCTGACTGTAGGTGTAGCTCTGTCTGTAGGTGTAGTTCTGTCTGTAGGTGTAGCTCTGACTGTAGGTGTAGCTCTGACTGTAGGTGTAGCTCTGACTGTAGGTGTAGCTCTGTCTGTAGGTGTAGCTCTGACTGTAGGTGTAGCTCTGTCTGTAGGTGTAGCTCTGTCTGTAGGTGTAGCTCTGACTGTAGGTGTAGCTCTGACTGTAGGTGTAGCTCTGACTGTAGGTGTAGCTCTGACTGTAGGTGTAGCTCTGTCTGTAGGTGTAGCTCTGACTGTAGGTGTAGCTCTGTCTGTAGGTGTAGCTCTGACTGTAGGTGTTAGCTCTGACTGTAGGTGTTAGCTCTGACTGTAGGTGTAGCTCTGACTGTAGGTGTTAGCTCTGACTGTAGGTGTTAGCTCTGACTGTAGCTGTAGCTCTGACTGTAGGTGTAGCTCTGACTGTAGGTGTAGCTCTGACTGTAGGTGTAGCTCTGACTGTAGGTGTAGCTCTGACTGTAGGTGTGGCTCTGACTGTAGCTATCATAGACATATACAGGTCCATCCCATGTAATTAGACTATTGTAAAAGTTCATTTTCTTTAAAACCTATTTTTGTTTTAATCTTGATGATTATGGCGTACAGCTCATGAAAATCGAAAAATCATATCCCAATGAATTAGAATTCACGAGACCACTAAACAAATGTTTTTTTTAAACGAGAAATGTCGACCATCTGAAAAGTATATTAATGTATGCAGTTATTACTTGGTCTGGGCTACTTTTGAACAAATTATTTCATCAATGGGGCGTGGCATGGAGGTGATCAGCCAATGGGGCGTGGCATGGAGGTGATCAGCCTGTGGCACCGTTGAGGTGTTATGGAAGCCCAGGTTTGCTTTGATAACAGCCATAAATTAATTTGTATTGTTCAGTCTTATGTCTCACACCTTCCTCTTGACAATACAACCTAGATTCTCTGTTATGTTCAGGTCAGGCCAGTTGGCTGGTCAGTTAAGCACAGTAATACCATGGTCAGTACACCAGTTACTAGTAGTTTTAACACAGTAATACCATGGTCAGTACACCAGTTACTAGTAGTTTTAACACAGTAATACCATGGTCAGTACACCAGTTACTAGTAGTTTTAACACAGTAATACCATGGTCAGTACAGCAGTTACTAGTAGTTTTAACACAGTAATACCATGGTCAATACACCAGTTACTAGTAGTTTTAACACAGTAATACCATGGTCAGTACACCAGTTACTAGTAGTTTTAATACAGTAATACCATGGTCAGTGCACCAGTTACTAGTAGTTTTAACACAGTAATACCATGGTCAGTACACCAGTAGTAGTTTGAATACAGTAATACCATGGTCAGTACAGCAGTTACTAGTAGTTTTAACACAGTAATACCATGGTTAGTACAGCAGTTACTAGTAGTTTTAACACAGTAATACCATGGTTTCCAGACCCAGAGTGGGCACTGGACAAAAGACGGCTCCGCGAGGCAACTGTTGTGACATACGCACGTGTTCAGGGAGATATCCTCTACCACACCCCACTCTCCGCTAAGCGGGAGAGGTGTAAAATTCCGAGCAGCAGACCTTCTACTGCTGTCAACGGTAAAAAAAAGTGCCGTTTCCAGACCCAGAGTGGACACTGGACAAAAGACGGCTCCGTGAGGCAACTGTTGTGACATACACACGCGTTCAGGGAGATGTCCTCTACCACACCATACTCTCCGCCAAGCGGGAGAGGTGTAAAATTCCGAGCAGCAGACCTTCTACTGGTGTCAACGGTAAAAAAGTGCCGTTTCCAGACCCAGAGTGGACACTGGACAAAAGACGGCTCCACGAGGCAACTGTTGTGACATATGCACACTTTTTTTACCGTTGACACCAGTAGAAGGTCTGCTGCTCGGAATTTTACACCTCTCCCGCTTAGCGGAGAGTGGGGTGTGGTAGAGGACATCTCCCTGAACGCGTGCATATGTCACAACAGTTGCCTCGCGGAGCCGTCTTTTGTCCAGTGTCCAATTAATAAAGTCCATGCACTCCAGTGAATAGCATTTATCCATTTAGATAACTTTTTTACGTTATTGAATTACTTATTTTTACACAGAAACATAATGTGTGTCTTATAGCATCATATAGCATCATTTAAATGCTTCATTTGTAGTTTTAATGTGCAAATTAATATTTTTTTCAATACTCTAGAGTACTATTTTGAAGAGATCGTCCACCGGAAGTCTTATATTTGCTAGCTTAGATTTGCCAAAAAAAACAGTGCCTGCTGTCTGATGCTGACCTAACAATAATATTGTTGTGGTGAAAAGACTTTTGCAAAGACAGTAATTTTGCTGCTCATAATAAATGATACAGTAGCAGGAATTATGTTACATATATTGAACCGAGTCGTCTTGTCTGAACGAGCGGGTCCATTTGGTTCCATTGCCAAAGTTAAATGACGTTACGTGTTGAAGTATCTGGACTACACAGAGAGAGACTGCTTTACCTCTATATAAAGCCCATGAACAAACTACTAAAATACTCAGAAGAAAGTCTGAAACAGACAGATGAATGAAGGTTTCGGAGTCCAGATTTATTGCATAGAGTACAAGTCACAGCCATGGGGCCGGAGCCCCATGCAATGCATACATCCGTCAGCCTGAACGGCCTTCAGGACACTGACCCCCAGACAAATAGTTCTGACAGTATATATAGAAGCTGAATACACATTTGAAACAGACAGTCGTTAACACCCAAACCAAAATGTTCTAAGTCACCATAGGTGTGGTCACAGGAAGAACAACAGGAGACCTATCTAGTCTAGGTGCTGCTAGATCAAAGTAGGCCTATAGCTATTTAGCATAGAGTACAAGCTGTGACCTGGTGCCTAAATGTCTGCCCTGTTGGTCAGTTCTATAGCTAGTATTAATCAGGCCTACAAATGTAGATGTGAATTTAGTCTATGTCTAGTTTAACATTATTAAGCGATATTAATGAAATGTGGTTCCACCAGATACGACATTCCTCCCTTGATAAACGTACACACGTTTATCACAAAAGAAAAGGAACCACATTTGGACCCTCCTCCCTTGACACTTAAGAAAAGATAAAATTAAAAAACAACAAATAGGCCTATATGACAAACAAACAATTACATTAGAATTCAAATGGTTACAGAGACAGACGGAATCAAGGTTACATAACTTCTTCAGGCTATTCTCATTACACACTTTATACATAACTACATTTCGGTTCAGCATAAGTAGAATCTTTTAGTGTTCTATTAAAATCTAATCTGAAATGTTGAAATTGATCCTTACCCCCCACTAGGCGTATCCTAGCAGCCGGGTGAAACTTAAGATGAAACTCCCCTTCTGTAGAGTTACTAAGCTAACTTACACAATAACTAAGCCAATCAACACATTAAATACTAGACACCACTATAAAGCGAAATAACATCCTATACTACACTGCAATATATTTTTCTCGGCTGTCCTATTTGCCTAGTATGCAATTAAAAATCACTTTCACAATCATACACACACACACATAGTATGGATGTATGTATGTGTGTGTGTGTGTGTGTGTGTGTGTGTGTGTGTGTGTGTGTGTGTGTGTGTGTGTGTGTGTGTGTGTAGGATCAAGCGCATGGCAGGGATGAAAGAGTCTCAGATCTCAGCAGAGATTGAGCTGCTGCCGACCAACGACAAGAAGAAATGGGCCCGCCCCCCCATCTCCATGAACTTTGAGGTTACACTCACTCACACACACACTCCTGTCCCCTGTGTGTAACGTCTAAACGTGTCCCCTGCTCTCCTTAACGGTGTGTGTGTAACGTCTAAACGTGTCCCCTGCTCTCCTTAACGGTGTGTGTGTAACGTCAAATGTGTCCCCTGCTCTCCTTAACGGTGTGTGTGTAACGTCTAAATGTGTCCCCTGCTCTCCTTAACGGTGTGTGTGTAACGTCTAAACGTGTCCCCTGCTTTCCTTAACGGTGTGTGTGTGTAACGTCTAAATGTGTCCCCTGCTCTCCTTAACGGTGTGTGTGTAACGTCTAAACGTGTCCCCTGCTCTCCTTAACAGTGTGTGTGTAACGTCTAAATGTGTCCCCTGCTCTCCTTAACGGTGTGTGTGTGTGTAACGTCTGTGTCCCCTGCTCTCCTTAACGGTGTGTGTGTGTAACGTCTAAATGTGTCCCCTGCTCTCCTTAACGGTGTGTGTGTAACGTCTAAATGTGTTCCCTGCTCTCCTTAACGGTGTGTGTGTGTAACGTCTAAATGTGTCCCCTGCTCTCCTCATCGGCCTGTGTGTAACGTATAAATGTGTCCCCTGCTCGGTGGTGTGTAACGTCTAAATGTGTCCCCTGCTCTCCTCATCGGCGTGTGTGTAACGTCTAAATGTGTCCCCTGCTCCAGGTCCCCTTCGCTCCGTCCGGGCTGAAGGTTCGCTACCTGAAGGTGTTCGAGTCCAAACTCAACTACAGCGACCACGACGTCATCAAATGGGTCCGATACATCGGACGCTCGGGGATCTACGAGACGCGCTGCTAATGTCCGACACGCAGCCCCCCCCTCACCCCCCCTCCTCTATCTCATATAATTACCCCCCCCCCCCCCTTCTTCCTCATTAAGTAATTGTCAGAGATTAAATATGTCATTTAAAGAAGTTAAAATAAAGAAAATAGAATTGGATATTTTGCAACATGTTGAAGCATCTCGTTATCGTGTATTTTATCATTAGTGATCCGAGTACAACAGCAGTAGTAATACAACTACTACTGTATTAGTAGTAGAAGGGTTACCCTAACTAACCCTAACCCTAACCCTACTGTATTAGTAGTACTACAACAAGTAGCGAAGACAGAGGGTTAGGGTTAGGGTTAGGGTTAGCCTAACCCTAACCCTGTATTAGTAGTACTACAACAAGTAGCGAAGACAGAGGAGAGACATTTCTCCTCCTCGCGTCCTCGTTAGGAGAGAGAGGAGACACATTTCTCCTCCTCGCGTCCTCGTTAGGAGACAGAGGAGACACATTTCTCCTCCTCGCGTCCTCGTTAGGAGAGAGAGGAGACACATTTCTCCTCCTCGCGTCCTCGTTAGGAGACAGAGGAGACACATTTCTCCTCCTCGCGTCCTCGTTAGGAGAGAGAGGAGAGACATTTCTCCAGACTCAAAAAGCTCTCTACCTCCTCGCCTCCTGGTCCTCTCAGCGCCCTCTAGTGGTGTTACAGTGAAACTGGTGATCTGCTGAATTATGTGACCAACAGGAAGGTTAATGTCCAAACATGAATCACTGATTAGACTAGGTTTAACTAGAGTTAACCTAGCCTTAACATCTAGTTTAGACCAGGTTTAACTAGAGTTAACCTAGCCTTAACATCTAGTTTAGACCAGGTTTAACTAGAGTTAACCTAGTCTTAACATCTAGTTTAGACCAGGTTTAACTAGTTAGTTTAACATCTAGTTTAGACCAGGTTGAACTAGAGTTATCTTAACATCTAGTTTAGACCAGGTTTAACTAGAGTTAACCTAGCCTTAACATCTAGTTTAGACCAGGTTTAACTAGAGTTAACCTAGGCTTAACATCTAGTTTAGACCAGGTTTAACTAGAGTTAACCTAGTCTTAACATCTAGTTTAGACCAGGTTTAACTAGTTAGTTTAACATCTAGTTTAGACCAGGTTGAACTAGAGTTAGCTTAACATCTAGTTTAGACCAGGTTTAACTAGAGTTAACCTAGGCTTAACATCTAGTTTAGACCAGGTTTAACTAGAGTTAACCTAGTCTTAACATCTAGTTTAGACCAGGTTTAACTAGTTAGTTTAACATCTAGTTTAGACCAGGTTGAACTAGAGTTAGCTTAACATCTAGTTTAGACCAGGTTTAACTAGAGTTAACCTAGGCTTAACATCTAGTTTAGACCAGGTTTAACTAGAGTTAACCTAGGCTTAACATCTAGTTTAGACCAGGTTTAACTAGAGTTAACCTAGGCTTAACATCTAGTTTAGACCAGGTTTAACTAGAGTTAACCTAGGCTTAACATCTAGTTTAGACCAGGTTTAACTAGTTAGTTTAACATCTAGTTTAGACTAGGTTTAACTAGAGTTAGCTTAACATCTAGTTTAGACCAGGTTTAACTAGTTAGTTTAACATCTAGTTTAGACCAGGTTTAACTAGAGTTAGCTTAACATCTAGTTTAGACCAGGTTTAACTAGAGTTAGCTTAACATCTAGTTTAGACCAGGTTTAACTAGAGTTAGCTTAACATCTAGTTTAGACCAGGTTTAACTAGAGTTAGCTTAACATCTAGTTTAGACCAGGTTTAACTTGAGTTAGCTTAACATCTAGTTTAGACCAGGTTTAACTAGAGTTAGCTTAACATCTAGTTTAGACCAGGTTTAACTAGAGTTAGCTTAACATCTAGTTTAGACCAGGTTTAACTAGAGTTACGCTAGATTACTTTAAACTCTAGTCTACTCCACGGAGGTCTCACATCAGCCTTCTCTAGTCTTTTCTATATCTATAGTCTATATATAGTCTATATCTATAGTCTATATATATAGTCTATATCTATAGTCTATATATCTATAGTCTATATATATAGTCTATATCTATAGTATATATATATATAGTCTATATATATAGTCTATACATCTAGTCTATATCTATAGTATATATATATCTATAGTCTATATATATATAGTCTATACATAGTGTAATATAGCTGGGTAACAGCTGTCAGGACGTAATATTTCAAATATCAATATTCATAATTTATGAATATTAATTATTAAAATATTACAATATAATAATGATATTGCTCACGTCACTAATGTAACATGAATTATTGGACAGACTTGCAATAAATATTCCAACGGTACTTGTACTGTAAATATTGAGATATAATACACAACGACTTCTTAATGAAAATCATATAAATTTATTATAACAAAATAAATCAAATGTGTACAAACAATCCCAAAAATGGACACAGGTTTAAATGAAACCTTTTGATCAAAGTAAGGTCAGGTAAAGGTAAATAGTGATAGCTCATGAAATGAATAAAGGGAAAAGAAACATGAAATAATAAAAGAGAGGTTTCGAAAATAGCAGATCTACCTTCCAAAATAACATCTACCCTAGCCTGAATGCTACACTAAGTTGCCATTGATGTGTCTTTTCCTCAGGGTTCTGTGGAGATTTTACTAAGTTGCTTTTGGAATGAATATGGAGATCCAAGCAGGCACATAATCCTTATTTCCGTTTATTGGTCAGCAATCAGTTACAGACAGGTTACAGATATCATCGTTCCATCATATTGAGGCCTGCATCTCATGCAGGGCCCCCCTTGTCTCTCTCTCTCTCTGTCTCTCTCTGTATCTCACTCACTCTCTCCTTACTTATTCCCTGCATCATGTCTTATACATTCTTAACATGTGGGTGTCGCCTTGTTCCTGCGTGTGTGTGTGTGTGTGTGTGTGTGTGTGTGTGTGTGTGTGTGTGTGTGTGTGTGTGTGTGTGTGTGTGTGTGTTGACCCACAGGGTCAGCAATCAGTCACCACAGCAGGGGTCCTTCTGTTGCAAACATTCTTTGGGTGGTAAAAGTCACTGCGTCTACTATATATGACAGGAAGAACTCACAGCTGTTATTTAAGATAGCTGACTACCCAAAGTGTCCCTGGGCCACTTTTAGTGACCTGCTATACTTGATGAACCTTCCACTCAGGCATGACACCTGCACCCTGCAAGTGTTATGTGTACGATTATGACATATGTTGAGATGCATAAGCTATCAAAATATACATCAGACCCCCCTTCTGGGGAATTAAATATTCCCCAGACATAATTCATATTTTATAAATGACCAAAATTAATTTTCCAAAAAAATGTTCACTTTTTTCTTTTTTCTCAAAAAATCCCAAAATGTTCAAATTCCCCAAACGGTCTCCCTTCGTAGGTAATTACCCTCTTCCCCCCTGGATAATGAGAAGGTAACACAGTCAGGTTGACACAAAACTCAAAACAAAATGAACAAAATCAATCTGTTAGACAATGACCCTATCAGTCCGAAGCTGTTTGTTGTCACACCCAGATAAAATAAATTCAAGTGAACTGTTCCTAGGCTAATTACTATACTATTTTTAATTTGTTCCCCAACATTAGATAGGCTGATTCCTGTACCTGTATAGACATCAATATTTGTTTGGAAGTGGATTCCAATATCGACTTAATAAGAAATAATATAATATTCCCTTCTCCCCCCCTTCTTAGTTAGTGAGCAACTTTCATGGAATAATGGATGAATGGCCCTGCAGAAACCATCCATCCGACACTCGGAAAGTTGCACACAAACTAAGAGCTAACATGTAATACTCACGGTGAGTGTCAACCTGTATCAATATTATATGTGACTATTAACATAGTAACATTATACTGACTCCATCAGTTCAACATTGTCTGCAATATATTACTCGATAACCTAAAGCCTACGGGTTACTTCATCCTGTTTTAGTACTTGGTAATGTTCAGTACTTTGGTCTGTTCCACCCATATAAACAAGCACACAGAGGCGACCCCTGTGAACCCTGCCACCCCAGGCAGACGAGTCAATTTAGTGCATGTGTATACAGGTCCCAATACCAACTCACTCACATCTTCTGACGTTAACTCATTATCCTAATGTAGGCCTATTTTAACTAACAATCAAACAACATTTGTATTACTAACTAGAATATAATACTCATTTTTGGATTGGATTTGAACTGTGATACTTAAGGAAGTTATCTAAAATGAACTCATATTATTACCATTAACTATCATAGACCCCCCTGGACACAGGAGCATTTTTTTTTTTAACTACCTATATTGTACCAAATTAGAACCGAACAAGCATGGGGCTTGTTCTGTTGTAACAGAAATTAAACTCCTTATATAACTGAAATCCTATTTAGACTAAATCAAATTCCTATATTGATTGAATCCTGTAAATGAAAAGTTAACACTCATAGCATGACAAAATGGTTAATCATAAAAACAAACATCCCTAAAACAGTACTATTTCAGTACCTTGTTATATCTACTTTGACCTGTCAGCACAGAATACAACATTTTCCAACATTAATCACAATTCAGATGAACCGCGATTTTTTCCCATGACGCAAATTGTTCAGACGTTCAACGCGCTAGGGAAATGGTTCCCACAATTCTTTTTTCGCCTACAGAATAAAAACGCTTGGGAAATCCTTCTTGATTCTCAGAGCTTGCACATAGCTCTCAGATCTGTAGGTTTGAAGCAGACAGTTGTCCCCATACGCTTACAAATGTAGTCCTTAATTGCGACCTACTTGTTGACATCAGACTCCAAAAGCAGACTTTCTTCCCATCTTTTTCTCTAAATAGCACCCCCAATAAACAGCTCACAGCGGGTCAAACAGAGGTAGGAGGTAAAGACAGGACAGGACAGGAGGTCCACAGGAGGTCCCTAAAGCCCTCTCCCTGTTATCTGAAACTAAACAAGGTATTTATTTTAGGGTGAGAAGGAAATTGCTCTCTCCCCCCTCTTTCCCCTAAAGCACATTCCGTCAGAGCATGCTAAAATTGTCATTGCAATTCCCCACACGTAGCTCTGTATGTATTTACTCATTTAACTATCACTTTTAGAATGGCTCCTACTAGCAATATTTCACCGGACATAGCTTCATACATAAGTGCGGCGGTGGCTCAGGGGTAGAGTGCCTGGATGGTAACCGAAAGGTTGCCAGTTCGAACCCGGGCTCCCCCAGAGTTACTAGATCAAAGTAGGCCTATAGCTATTTAGCATAGAGTACAAGCTGTGACCTGGTGCCTAAATGTCTGCCCTGTTGGTCAGTTCTATAGCTAGTATTAATCAGGCCTACAAATGTAGATGTGAATTTAGTCTATGTCTAGTTTAACATTATTAAGCGATATTAATGAAATGTGGTTCCACCAGATACGACATTCCTCCCTTGATAAACGTACACACGTTTATCACAAAAGAAAAGGAACCACATTTGGACCCTCCTCCCTTGACACTTAAGAAAAGATAAAATTAAAAAACAACAAATAGGCCTATATGACAAACAAACAATTACATTAGAATTCAAATGGTTACAGAGACAGACGGAATCAAGGTTACATAACTTCTTCAGGCTATTCTCATTACACACTTTATACATAACTACATTTCGGTTCAGCATAAGTAGAATCTTTTAGTGTTCTATTAAAATCTAATCTGAAATGTTGAAATTGATCCTTACCCCCCACTAGGCGTATCCTAGCAGCCGGGTGAAACTTAAGATGAAACTCCCCTTCTGTAGAGTTACTAAGCTAACTTACACAATAACTAAGCCAATCAACACATTAAATACTAGACACCACTATAAAGCGAAATAACATCCTATACTACACTGCAATATATTTTTCTCGGCTGTCCTATTTGCCTAGTATGCAATTAAAAATCACTTTCACAATCATACACACACACACATAGTATGGATGTATGTATGTGTGTGTGTGTGTGTGTGTGTGTGTGTGTGTGTGTGTGTGTGTGTGTGTGTGTGTGTGTGTGTGTGTGTGTGTGTGTGTGTGTGTGTGTGTGTGTGTGTGTGTGTGTGTGTGTGTGTAGGATCAAGCGCATGGCAGGGATGAAAGAGTCTCAGATCTCAGCAGAGATTGAGCTGCTGCCGACCAACGACAAGAAGAAATGGGCCCGCCCCCCCATCTCCATGAACTTTGAGGTTACACTCACTCACACACACACTCCTGTCCCCTGTGTGTAACGTCTAAACGTGTCCCCTGCTCTCCTTAACGGTGTGTGTGTAACGTCTAAACGTGTCCCCTGCTCTCCTTAACGGTGTGTGTGTAACGTCAAATGTGTCCCCTGCTCTCCTTAACGGTGTGTGTGTAACGTCTAAATGTGTCCCCTGCTCTCCTTAACGGTGTGTGTGTAACGTCTAAACGTGTCCCCTGCTTTCCTTAACGGTGTGTGTGTGTAACGTCTAAATGTGTCCCCTGCTCTCCTTAACGGTGTGTGTGTAACGTCTAAACGTGTCCCCTGCTCTCCTTAACAGTGTGTGTGTAACGTCTAAATGTGTCCCCTGCTCTCCTTAACGGTGTGTGTGTGTGTAACGTCTGTGTCCCCTGCTCTCCTTAACGGTGTGTGTGTGTAACGTCTAAATGTGTCCCCTGCTCTCCTTAACGGTGTGTGTGTAACGTCTAAATGTGTTCCCTGCTCTCCTTAACGGTGTGTGTGTGTAACGTCTAAATGTGTCCCCTGCTCTCCTCATCGGCCTGTGTGTAACGTATAAATGTGTCCCCTGCTCGGTGGTGTGTAACGTCTAAATGTGTCCCCTGCTCTCCTCATCGGCGTGTGTGTAACGTCTAAATGTGTCCCCTGCTCCAGGTCCCCTTCGCTCCGTCCGGGCTGAAGGTTCGCTACCTGAAGGTGTTCGAGTCCAAACTCAACTACAGCGACCACGACGTCATCAAATGGGTCCGATACATCGGACGCTCGGGGATCTACGAGACGCGCTGCTAATGTCCGACACGCAGCCCCCCCCTCACCCCCCCTCCTCTATCTCATATAATTACCCCCCCCCCCCCCTTCTTCCTCATTAAGTAATTGTCAGAGATTAAATATGTCATTTAAAGAAGTTAAAATAAAGAAAATAGAATTGGATATTTTGCAACATGTTGAAGCATCTCGTTATCGTGTATTTTATCATTAGTGATCCGAGTACAACAGCAGTAGTAATACAACTACTACTGTATTAGTAGTAGAAGGGTTACCCTAACTAACCCTAACCCTAACCCTACTGTATTAGTAGTACTACAACAAGTAGCGAAGACAGAGGGTTAGGGTTAGGGTTAGGGTTAGCCTAACCCTAACCCTGTATTAGTAGTACTACAACAAGTAGCGAAGACAGAGGAGAGACATTTCTCCTCCTCGCGTCCTCGTTAGGAGAGAGAGGAGACACATTTCTCCTCCTCGCGTCCTCGTTAGGAGACAGAGGAGACACATTTCTCCTCCTCGCGTCCTCGTTAGGAGAGAGAGGAGACACATTTCTCCTCCTCGCGTCCTCGTTAGGAGACAGAGGAGACACATTTCTCCTCCTCGCGTCCTCGTTAGGAGAGAGAGGAGAGACATTTCTCCAGACTCAAAAAGCTCTCTACCTCCTCGCCTCCTGGTCCTCTCAGCGCCCTCTAGTGGTGTTACAGTGAAACTGGTGATCTGCTGAATTATGTGACCAACAGGAAGGTTAATGTCCAAACATGAATCACTGATTAGACTAGGTTTAACTAGAGTTAACCTAGCCTTAACATCTAGTTTAGACCAGGTTTAACTAGAGTTAACCTAGCCTTAACATCTAGTTTAGACCAGGTTTAACTAGAGTTAACCTAGTCTTAACATCTAGTTTAGACCAGGTTTAACTAGTTAGTTTAACATCTAGTTTAGACCAGGTTGAACTAGAGTTATCTTAACATCTAGTTTAGACCAGGTTTAACTAGAGTTAACCTAGCCTTAACATCTAGTTTAGACCAGGTTTAACTAGAGTTAACCTAGGCTTAACATCTAGTTTAGACCAGGTTTAACTAGAGTTAACCTAGTCTTAACATCTAGTTTAGACCAGGTTTAACTAGAGTTAACCTAGGCTTAACATCTAGTTTAGACCAGGTTTAACTAGAGTTAACCTAGTCTTAACATCTAGTTTAGACCAGGTTTAACTAGTTAGTTTAACATCTAGTTTAGACCAGGTTGAACTAGAGTTAGCTTAACATCTAGTTTAGACCAGGTTTAACTAGAGTTAACCTAGGCTTAACATCTAGTTTAGACCAGGTTTAACTAGAGTTAACCTAGGCTTAACATCTAGTTTAGACCAGGTTTAACTAGAGTTAACCTAGGCTTAACATCTAGTTTAGACCAGGTTTAACTAGAGTTAACCTAGGCTTAACATCTAGTTTAGACCAGGTTTAACTAGTTAGTTTAACATCTAGTTTAGACTAGGTTTAACTAGAGTTAGCTTAACATCTAGTTTAGACCAGGTTTAACTAGTTAGTTTAACATCTAGTTTAGACCAGGTTTAACTAGAGTTAGCTTAACATCTAGTTTAGACCAGGTTTAACTAGAGTTAGCTTAACATCTAGTTTAGACCAGGTTTAACTAGAGTTAGCTTAACATCTAGTTTAGACCAGGTTTAACTAGAGTTAGCTTAACATCTAGTTTAGACCAGGTTTAACTTGAGTTAGCTTAACATCTAGTTTAGACCAGGTTTAACTAGAGTTAGCTTAACATCTAGTTTAGACCAGGTTTAACTAGAGTTAGCTTAACATCTAGTTTAGACCAGGTTTAACTAGAGTTACGCTAGATTACTTTAAACTCTAGTCTACTCCACGGAGGTCTCACATCAGCCTTCTCTAGTCTTTTCTATATCTATAGTCTATATATAGTCTATATATATAGTCTATATATATAGTCTATATCTATAGTCTATATATCTATAGTCTATATATATAGTCTATATCTATAGTATATATATATATAGTCTATATATATAGTCTATACATCTAGTCTATATCTATAGTATATATATATCTATAGTCTATATATATATAGTCTATACATAGTGTAATATAGCTGGGTAACAGCTGTCAGGACGTAATATTTCAAATATCAATATTCATAATTTATGAATATTAATTATTCAAATATTACAATATAATAATGATATTGCTCACGTCACTAATGTAACATGAATTATTGGACAGACTTGCAATAAATATTCCAACGGTACTTGTACTGTAAATATTGAGATATAATACACAACGACTTCTTAATGAAAATCATATAAATTTATTATAACAAAATAAATCAAATGTGTACAAACAATCCCAAAAATGGACACAGGTTTAAATGAAACCTTTTGATCAAAGTAAGGTCAGGTAAAGGTAAATAGTGATAGCTCATGAAATGAATAAAGGGAAAAGAAACATGAAATAATAAAAGAGAGGTTTCGAAAATAGCAGATCTACCTTCCAAAATAACATCTACCCTAGCCTGAATGCTACACTAAGTTGCCATTGATGTGTCTTTTCCTCAGGGTTCTGTGGAGATTTTACTAAGTTGCTTTTGGAATGAATATGGAGATCCAAGCAGGCACATAATCCTTATTTCCGTTTATTGGTCAGCAATCAGTTACAGACAGGTTACAGATATCATCGTTCCATCATATTGAGGCCTGCATCTCATGCAGGGCCCCCCTTGTCTCTCTCTCTCTCTCTGTCTCTCTCTGTATCTCACTCACTCTCTCCTTACTTATTCCCTGCATCATGTCTTATACATTCTTAACATGTGGGTGTCGCCTTGTTCCTGCGTGTGTGTGTGTGTGTGTGTGTGTGTGTGTGTGTGTGTGTGTGTGTGTGTGTGTGTGTGTGTGTGTGTGTGTGTGTGTTGACCCACAGGGTCAGCAATCAGTCACCACAGCAGGGGTCCTTCTGTTGCAAACATTCTTTGGGTGGTAAAAGTCACTGCGTCTACTATATATGACAGGAAGAACTCACAGCTGTTATTTAAGATAGCTGACTACCCAAAGTGTCCCTGGGCCACTTTTAGTGACCTGCTATACTTGATGAACCTTCCACTCAGGCATGACACCTGCACCCTGCAAGTGTTATGTGTACGATTATGACATATGTTGAGATGCATAAGCTATCAAAATATACATCAGACCCCCCTTCTGGGGAATTAAATATTCCCCAGACATAATTCATATTTTATAAATGACCAAAATTAATTTTCCAAAAAAATGTTCACTTTTTTCTTTTTTCTCAAAAAATCCCAAAATGTTCAAATTCCCCAAACGGTCTCCCTTCGTAGGTAATTACCCTCTTCCCCCCTGGATAATGAGAAGGTAACACAGTCAGGTTGACACAAAACTCAAAACAAAATGAACAAAATCAATCTGTTAGACAATGACCCTATCAGTCCGAAGCTGTTTGTTGTCACACCCAGATAAAATAAATTCAAGTGAACTGTTCCTAGGCTAATTACTATACTATTTTTAATTTGTTCCCCAACATTAGATAGGCTGATTCCTGTACCTGTATAGACATCAATATTTGTTTGGAAGTGGATTCCAATATCGACTTAATAAGAAATAATATAATATTCCCTTCTCCCCCCCTTCTTAGTTAGTGAGCAACTTTCATGGAATAATGGATGAATGGCCCTGCAGAAACCATCCATCCGACACTCGGAAAGTTGCACACAAACTAAGAGCTAACATGTAATACTCACGGTGAGTGTCAACCTGTATCAATATTATATGTGACTATTAACATAGTAACATTATACTGACTCCATCAGTTCAACATTGTCTGCAATATATTACTCGATAACCTAAAGCCTACGGGTTACTTCATCCTGTTTTAGTACTTGGTAATGTTCAGTACTTTGGTCTGTTCCACCCATATAAACAAGCACACAGAGGCGACCCCTGTGAACCCTGCCACCCCAGGCAGACGAGTCAATTTAGTGCATGTGTATACAGGTCCCAATACCAACTCACTCACATCTTCTGACGTTAACTCATTATCCTAATGTAGGCCTATTTTAACTAACAATCAAACAACATTTGTATTACTAACTAGAATATAATACTCATTTTTGGATTGGATTTGAACTGTGATACTTAAGGAAGTTATCTAAAATGAACTCATATTATTACCATTAACTATCATAGACCCCCCTGGACACAGGAGCATTTTTTTTTTTAACTACCTATATTGTACCAAATTAGAACCGAACAAGCATGGGGCTTGTTCTGTTGTAACAGAAATTAAACTCCTTATATAACTGAAATCCTATTTAGACTAAATCAAATTCCTATATTGATTGAATCCTGTAAATGAAAAGTTAACACTCATAGCATGACAAAATGGTTAATCATAAAAACAAACATCCCTAAAACAGTACTATTTCAGTACCTTGTTATATCTACTTTGACCTGTCAGCACAGAATACAACATTTTCCAACATTAATCACAATTCAGATGAACCGCGATTTTTTCCCATGACGCAAATTGTTCAGACGTTCAACGCGCTAGGGAAATGGTTCCCACAATTCTTTTTTCGCCTACAGAATAAAAACGCTTGGGAAATCCTTCTTGATTCTCAGAGCTTGCACATAGCTCTCAGATCTGTAGGTTTGAAGCAGACAGTTGTCCCCATACGCTTACAAATGTAGTCCTTAATTGCGACCTACTTGTTGACATCAGACTCCAAAAGCAGACTTTCTTCCCATCTTTTTCTCTAAATAGCACCCCCAATAAACAGCTCACAGCGGGTCAAACAGAGGTAGGAGGTAAAGACAGGACAGGACAGGAGGTCCACAGGAGGTCCCTAAAGCCCTCTCCCTGTTATCTGAAACTAAACAAGGTATTTATTTTAGGGTGAGAAGGAAATTGCTCTCTCCCCCCTCTTTCCCCTAAAGCACATTCCGTCAGAGCATGCTAAAATTGTCATTGCAATTCCCCACACGTAGCTCTGTATGTATTTACTCATTTAACTATCACTTTTAGAATGGCTCCTACTAGCAATATTTCACCGGACATAGCTTCATACATAAGTGCGGCGGTGGCTCAGGGGTAGAGTGCCTGGATGGTAACCGAAAGGTTGCCAGTTCGAACCCGGGCTCCCCCAGAGTTACTGTCGAAGTGTCCTTGAGCAAGACACTGAACCCCTAATTGCTCCTGATGTGCTAGTTGGTGCCTTGCATGGTTTCTGCTGCCATCGGTGTATGAATGTGTACAATCTATGTAAAGCGCCTTGGATAAAGGCGCTATATAAATGCACCATTTACCATTTACCATAAGTCTAGTATGAAGTACATTCAATCATTCATTCACTCACACATACATTATTCTCAATCAATTCTCGTGATTTCATTCACACTACAAACACTCCCAGGCTTGTGTGACCTTCTCATTGAAACCCCTGGCTGGTGTCTACCCCAAACTCAAGCTTCATATGGCCTGGCAAACATACTGTACGTTTCTTCTGACACCTGTGACAGGTGTACCAAGCCATAAATCCACCACCAAAATAAAAAAGATCAACCGTAGACAAGTCTACCATTGCTATGCCATTTTCAATGAGAAGTTCCCTTGCCTGTATACACTCTCATACAGAGTTGATTCAAAATACTACCACAGTGTAGTAGTATTATTTTCCAACCCTTCAAACATAACTCACCTAACTCACTCACTTCACACAGTCGAACAGAGAGGGGAGAGGGACCCCCCTCGTCTCACTCACTCATGCACTCAATCAGGCGGTGTCCCCTTTCACACACACATTTCAATAGAGAGGGGCGTGTCAAGTCAACTGTCAAAAGAAGAGCATGGCACTTCTCCTTTAGCTGTAGGTCCGGTCAACTTGACTTCCCTCAAAGTTTCCCATTGTGGTTTCTGATCACATTGTCCAGAAAAATGACCATATATCCCACATTTATGGCAAACACCTCTCATCCTCCAGCTTTCCGGGCTGTGACGTGTCTGTGGCTGCACTGCCCCCTGATAGGGTCGCACAGGTGGCTGACATCCCCATTGTTGCCATCTCTGCTGTGCCGGGTTCTCCCACTGCGGCCTCTGTTGTGGCCCCACGAAACCAGGAGTCTCTCGTACTCTCCATGGCAGAAGTGGTTGTGGAGGTTCCCACTGTTGTGGCAGCGGACGGTTCGGCAAAACAGCCGTGCAAAAACGCTGCAAGTGCGTCACATCGCCACACCTATAACAGCCTGTGTAATAACGTGGTCCACTCGGCTTGGGATTATGTGGACGAAACTGTTCGGGCTGAGTCTTGTCAACCCTGGGTGCACTGGGTAGGTCAAGAGCCGCCTGGGGCTCAACCCCAGCTGTCACGACAGCCGCTTGTATGATCTGTTGTGCGCCCTCCAACTGGGTCTTGGTCAGCAGTCGAACCATTTCTGTGTGACTTTGTTCCTGCTCATCTGCCTCCTTGCGAGCAAGTCCAACACAGTGCACAATGTGTTCCACATATTGTACGAGGGGCAATCTCACCAGGCCAAACTCTGTCTGCAGATTGGCCCTGACCTTCTCAGGAAGACCTTGTTCAATTTTTGAGTGGACCATAGACCATTCAAGATCATTACGCTCAGGGTCCTTTCCTGTGGCATCCATCCATTCCTGGCACACGCGGGCGACATATTTACGTGGTGGTTCGGAGACCCCCAGCGGAGATATCGTAATCGTATCCGGATGTACGACAGTGGGGTACAAGACTCTCAGCGCACGCCATAGTGCTCCTCTGTGACTCAAGAAAAGGTCTGCGTCTCCAGCCGTCGTGCCTGCGTACAGTCGAAGTCCCGCACGGTCAAGAATGTCATCTAGGCCGTCTATGTCAATCAGCTTTGCCAGAAGTTGTTTTAAGTCACCCACAGTTAGCTCTGTCCCAGTCAAAAGGTCCTCAAACTTCAATATCCAGCGGTGCGCACCATCCCGCAAAAGGGGAAGTTGACGCACAATGTCAGTCATGTCGACGGACGCCCATGGCTTGTATTCCATATGTCTGCCCTTCCCCAGCATCGGGAGCATCCTGGGGCAGTTATCATCAATGTCAGGTGTGGGCCTCTTTGATCTGCATGGGCATTTGTTCAAGGCCCCCCTGGAGTCTTTCACACGTCTCCGGCTTGAACGTGTGCGAGTGCCGGAATGGCTCTCACAATCACTGCTGTCCTGTTCAAAATCCTCATCACTTTTGTTGACGTACTTCCTCTTACTCCCACTCTGCCTGTCGTGACTCGGTAACACACGTTTCTCCGTGCGTCCAGCAGCTCTGTCACGGCAGTGTTTGCTCTCCAGCTCTTTCAACGCATCAGAATGGTCATTGTACAATCGAACCAAGTCTTTTTCTTGAGCAGCCAATCCAGCCAAACGCTCCGCCAGGTACGTAGTATCGGCTGAATCAATATTCTCCCGCTCAATATCCTCTGTCACAAAAATCTGCCCACGAAGAACGGTGAGACTATCACCAAGAGAGTTCAGCATCATGACAGCGTCCCCCCTCACTTCCTCCTGTGACAGGTTGCTGCCGCTCATGGCCGGATTGGGGCTTGCTGTCCTTCTGTAGATGTCATCACCTCCATGTAAACTGTGGCTGTGTGCAGCCTTGTCACTGAGATCACCGATCAACTGTTTCTCCCTCACTGAAAGTTCATTCAACTGCGTCTCAATCATACGCAGAAAATGTCTGTGTGCCCTCGTCGACACAGTCAATTCACTGATCAAGTCCCTTTTCAGGCGCCGGACCGATCCCAGCTCCTCTTTAATACAGTCTGCTTGTAGCCCAGGTTTTGACTGCTCAGATGTTCTCACGTCCCTGTTGTCCACCTCAGTCTGTGCTGAGTTGTTGCTGTGACCCTCAGTGTCAATGCACTGGTTGTCTGTGCTGCAATCAGCGGAAATCTTCTCATCGGGCAGTACTGACACAGGAGACAATGGTACGGACAATTTCCTGCTCATCTCCTCACTGTCAATATGACTCGTTCTCAGCTGTCGACCTATTTTTACTTGAATCTGATGCCATTTTTCTGAAATTCTGGGAATATTCTTAGATGAGAATTTGTTTTGCACAATGCGCACTAGAGTGGCAGCCATAACTACTAAATTGTAGATAATCTCACTCACTGTCATAAATTCTGGGTGATACACTCTGTACTCTGACTGCAGTCTCCTCTCACCTCACACAGACACGCATACTCATTTGCATACTAGCCCCAAAGAATGAGTAGATAGTCTACAAACTCATGTAAAAACATGTAATACTTTCTCTCTCACACCATCCACACAGGAAAATGTAACATAAAGAAATGAGAGACAAACTACACATAAAAATAAACATAGAAATGCCTCTATATATATTTTTGTTTAGACTAGCAGCTCACTGACTTAGGGAAGAGATTGACCCCCCTGCATGCACTCTAAGGCGCGATTCATACTCCTATTTTAGAGCCGAATAAAAGTCGGTTCGGCTCTGTAGAGCCTACAATGTGACGTCATTTGAGGTTCGGGGGGGCGGGTACCGTCCTAAAGTCGGCGCTTCGGTGCTACTGGAAATTTCTGACGAGCCGAAATCATTTCGGCACTACAGCGCCGAAACAGCGGTAAAATAGGAGTATGAATCGGCCCTTAGCAACTGTTTTGTCCCAGAATCAAATTACCCCTGCAGGCTATATTTTTTTGACTAAAATAAAAAACCTGTATGCTTAACCATCCAAATTAACCTATCTAATTTTACAAAGGATAAATGAAATATCCTAAATGTGATAATTTACAATGAGAAATGTATTCTCAATTACCTCCTAAATTAGCTTGGACCCCCAAATTAAAGCCAATTTAACCTGAATTAAATCCCCATTTTAATATCTATATTACTCCCCCCTCAGAAACATGTCCCACATGCTTCAGAAATACCTAAAAGAAAAAATAATACTATAGGCCAACCCAAATAATAACACCCAAGCCTAAAGCATAAAATCCTCCCCCGCTCCGTCGCAAAGACAAAGAAAAAGGCCTCCCCAGCATGCGGCATTCAACCCCAACTCACAAAGATGCTCTAGCACACACATGTACGCACAATCATACCACATAAGCTACACTACCATCTAACTCTTAAACCCTGTCAACACCCTAACAGAAGCAGACTCCAAGTACCTAATCACTAACCTAACCAATAACCTGCCTAACACAGCGTCCAGATGTACACTATGGCCCTAACACGTACGCTTAACACAAGAATCACAAACCTATTCCATCATCCTAACTTCAGTCCCAGGTCCCATCCAAAGTCACGTCAAAAGCAACAAAAAATCCACAGATACGCAGGTCCGTCTCGCGTGGCGCAGAAAATCCCCAGACTTTTCCTCACCAACCTCCCTCCAACGTCTGGCGCCATTTGTGATGTGTCTTTTCCTCAGGGTTCTGTGGAGATTTTACTAAGTTGCTTTTGGAATGAATATGGAGATCCAAGCAGGCACATAATCCTTATTTCCGTTTATTGGTCAGCAATCAGTTACAGACAGGTTACAGATATCATCGTTCCATCATATTGAGGCCTGCATCTCATGCAGGGCCCCCCTTGTCTCTCTCTCTCTCTGTCTCTCTCTGTATCTCACTCACTCTCTCCTTACTTATTCCCTGCATCATGTCTTATACATTCTTAACATGTGGGTGTCGCCTTGTTCCTGCGTGTGTGTGTGTGTGTGTGTGTGTGTGTGTGTGTGTGTGTGTGTGTGTGTGTGTGTGTGTGTGTGTGTGTGTGTGTGTGTGTGTGTGTGTGTGTGTGTGTGTGTGTGTTGACCCACAGGGTCAGCAATCAGTCACCACAGCAGGGGTCCTTCTGTTGCAAACATTCTTTGGGTGGTAAAAGTCACTGCGTCTACTATATATGACAGGAAGAACTCACAGCTGTTATTTAAGATAGCTGACTACCCAAAGTGTCCCTGGGCCACTTTTAGTGACCTGCTATACTTGATGAACCTTCCACTCAGGCATGACACCTGCACCCTGCAAGTGTTATGTGTACGATTATGACATATGTTGAGATGCATAAGCTATCAAAATATACATCACCATCTATCATGTGACATATGCTCGCCTGTGTGTAGAGGTCAGCAGTGGATGGCAGCCATTGTCTGTAGCGGTGACCATGTGGTAGCTGGGCCGTGGTGCTGTCGAGCTAGCCAGAGGCTAGGGGCGGTGGATGGCAGGCCCAGAAGGATGTCGCTGGGCAGGGGTTTAGTAGTCGTCAGAGGCAGCTGTGTGCAGGCATCGGTTTCCCTTGTCGGGATCAGCTTGGTGGCGCTTGGCTTAAGCTGACCCTCTTGAAGATTCGAGCGGCAGAGGAGACTTGGGATGTCTTATCCTCGCTGTGGCGCTGAGAGTCTCGTAGAGAGAGAGAACCTGTCGTCTGGTCAGTTTTGGGTTGCCTCACGGTCTCTGGGAACCGGCCGCTGTGGCGCTGAGGTCTTACCCAGAAACTTGGAACTTCTGTGGTGGGGACAGAGTCAACCCAGGGCCTGGTCAGAGGACAGCTGTGTGTGTGTGGGCGGGGACGTGCGTCAACCCTCCCTTGTCCTCCGTCGTCCCAGTAGAAGTTTTTAAGAGAGCGATGGCTGCTTGAGCATGGCTGCTTATATCGAAGAGGCGGAGACTGGCTCCTTGTCATGCAAGGAGCTGCAGGGTCCGGACGTGTGTGAGCTGAAGGGGCTGTCCCCTTAACCCATGAACCATAAAGCACATGAAATACTAACTCGTCACTAGTGGTTCTGGGGAGCTCCTATTAATACATCTGACTAAATATTTGCACTCAGCATGAATTTCCACATGTGGAGATATCAAACAGTACAGCCGTATGTAAATTAGAAGTCAGGCAAGCCAGAATATAATTATATATATAATATATAATACACTCATCACATTAATTCAACACAATATATATATATATGGTTGAACCCCAATAGATAGTATACAAATATATATATATATTCGTGGTTCAAAGGCATAATACGTGAACAGTTTTATTCAAATTGTATTGTTTCATTGTGTAGTCTTAGAGAGGTTGCTATCCGCATCCTGCATGCTTATGTAGCCTGCATTCCAATGGGCAATAAAGCTCACATTACGTAGGGGTCCTGGTTCAGCCCCCCCCCCCCCCCCTTCTCTTGTAAGTAGAGTCAGTCAAGCAGTGTCAGGGAGAACATGGGGGGGGGGGGTTATGTACCGTGCCTCCAATGTGTTCATTTGGTTATGAACAAAAATCCATCTGTGTTCATATCCGTCCAGGTCCCACGCTACATGTCCCCCCTTTGTCCTCAGTATCATGACGAAACGACACGTTGAGTCCTTGATCTTTGAGGGCAAAAGTAAAAAGTGAGAGGATGAACACAGAGTACACAGAGCATATACATCGCATGATTAAATGGCAACTTCTTATCTGCTAAACTGTTCTGGTGACTGTATAACTCTGGACTTCTTGAAAGAAAGTTCTCTTATAGGCCGTGGCTCTATAGTCAGAGGCTTCAAGTTAAACACAAAACAAGTCTACACAAAATTGAAGGAATAAGGCCAAAAACACAAAAGGAAAAACTCCTAAAAATGCACATAAATTACTGTATGTTTTGTTTACTATGTGGAAAGAAAGCATACTTGTTCTACTCACTGTGACGTGAATAGATTGATTAACTCTAGTACAAACTGATTTGTTGAACAACAATTCAAAACAAAGAAAACACAGGTAACATACAGGTAATCTCAAATAGAGCTGAGACTGTTTAGAAAACTCCTATTATAATGTAGGCTATAATTGGAGGAGTGATGTGTTAGCATTTGTCATGCCTTTTTATCAGAGCACTTCTTTCTAAGATCTGTTTTTGTTTACCATAGTTTAATTTAAGCAGTGAGTTCACTCTAACTGACGTGAAGTAGTCACGTGTAGTTTAGCTACCGGTTAGATTGGGTTTGATTGGGTCTAGCTACGTCAAAGGTTTGCTGTAGGCTTTAGACCTATAATAGTAGGCATCTCTCCTAGTCACCGAAATGATGAAGTGTGTGTGGAGACATCATTTCTATATAGTTGTAATTGACAAAAATGATGGCCTTAGATTCACAAATTGGACATGCACATGTGGGTTACTGTCCCTAGCAAATTGGTATAGTGTTTTAAGCATTACAGCCATTGTTCCTCCTATCACTACAGATCAACAGTTCATGACTCTGTTATCCTGTGAAAAGAGGGACTAATGTCACAGTTGTAAAAGTGACATGCAGAGCCCCTACATCCCCACCCTGATCAGGGGCGAGGAATCAAAGCTCCTGATTCACTCACAACTTATATGCTTAAAACAAATACCACTAAGCTTTGTACAGTGCACGAATCCCTGTGAAGTCGGCCAGCAGTATTAACAGCTGTCATCTGCGATGGACAAAGGTCAACCATGGTTGGCCCTTGTCTGTCAAACATATTCCTTGATATATTACTTATCAGTTTAAATCACCTTTGATAGGGCAAAATCACAACCAATGTGGGTGGAGCTACAGTGTAGTTAATACATGCTGTTACCTCACCTATGGTTAGTAAAACAAATAATGATCAAGGCACACAGATAATGTTCATCATCATGGAGTGACTAAAAAAGTTTATGTTGCCGTATCTTATACACTCGTTTATATACATGCAAACGTGTTGCCTGTGTATAAACATCTCAAACTGTTATGAGACATACGTGACACAAAGTGTACAAACAGATGTATATAATTACTGCAAACAACAGGTGTAACACTGTATCCCCCCGAATGTTTCAAATGACACAAACTATATAGTGTAGTGGTCGTCTGAAACATTCACGTACAAAGAAATAACCACCGTGTTGTTTAGAATTATCAAGGTGTATAATCCCTCATAGATTTTCTCCAGTCATTATCAGTGGGGCTTGAAACCTGTCTGGCAGCGTAGATGCGGGATTTCTTTTGTCTACGAGATTCCTTTGGGGAATTCTTTACCAACACAGGGCTCTGATGACTTTCGGGGAGACAGTCATCGATTTGGGTGCTGACAGTTACATAAGATGCTTCATGGCATTCTCTGTCAAACGCTTCCTTTGCCAAGGATCGCAAAACAACGGCACGTATGTCCTCAGAATTGATTCCGAGAGGGAAGTGTTTTGTAACAGAGGGAAGTAAATTATTTAGGAACAACGCCTTGAAATGTACATCTTCCTCCATCTTTGGGCTATTTTTACTGCCGAAAAATGCTTTCATTAAACGTTTATAAAATACCCTAACATCTTCCTGCTCATGCTGTTTAACCTCCATGGCCGAAATCAGCCCACTTTTGGCAACATCGTGGTCAAACTCCCCGATTATTGCCTGACAGACAGAATGCCAGTCTAGTAGTGTTTGACTTGCCTGCCGCCTAAGGCAGGAGGCAACTTCGCGGCTTGAGGTTAAACGGATGAGATTCACCTTTGTTTCCACCGTGACTGGTTAATACGAACGTAAACTGTCAACAATACAGTCCAGGTATGCTTGGGAATCTGTATTGCCTGAAGCCTGTGGGTAAAAATGGTCTATATGTTTAGAGATTTTCCACAGGACATCATTCCCCAGGGTCTTAGCATGTGCCTGTGTGTTAAGGTCAGGATCTACTTGATTTGATGGTGGAGGTGACCCGCCTACATCATATTGTGCTCTGACCAAATCTGGAGTCTGACCACCAGTTGACCGGGTCACAACCCCGGACCGATAAGGATGTTGACTGACCTGGGGTCGCTTTGGCCATGTTGAGAAAGGGGTTAAAAGTTTAGTATCAGGCACATAGGAGGTTGGGGAGGAAACAGGATCCAGCCCCCCCCCTCCTTGTTGACTGCTAATGAGAGGAGATGTGTTATTGCACGTCCTGTGGTTTTCCCACTCATTTTTGTCAATTTGGTCTATTTTAGCTTGCAGCATTGAAATATGCTGTACGCTAAAATTAAGGCTAGCGTCCTGTGAAGCCACAGTGTTCCGTAATTGATCGATTTCTATATTTAGTTTGTTCACATTAGAATTCAATTCTGAGATTACTTTTGACTGATTAACCCCCAACTGGGTCTGCTCCACAGGTCCACAGCAAAGCTGACCATTGCGTGCCTGAGTTTGACCTCTGACCTCGGTCAGGAGGTCCTGAAAACATTTAACCATATCATCATTAGCGGTACATTTACGACTCTCCAGGCATGCGATCCTGTCTTGCAAATTTATGACAGAACTCTGTAGTTTACAGATTTGAGTCAAATCACCATATCTTTGCATTGTCACATTTTCCTGTTTTAAAACATCTCTCAGCAGTTCGATCTTTTGACTCTTAGCTGTTGATAACGGTGTAATCAGTTGACACATGTCTGTATCACAATCAATTCGCAAAGTATTTTTCAGTTTGGGATCAAAATTTAGCCCTCTTATTGCTTGTGCTACCACATATGCCATGTTATGCAGCATATTTGAGCAATTTTTGAGACAAGGACTGCTGAGAGATAGTCACTGGGAAAAAAAAAATTATGAGATTTCTCTTCGGCTGGCAAAAATAGTTATAATGTACCACTTGTCAGTATATAATCGTGACTTAGGGAACTAGAAGTGTGTTTGGTCTACTTAAAATTAAGTTGAAAATTCTAACTTTGATAGTTCGAACAAGTTTAAAATAGAATTTAGTTGTTTCCCTGGAAGTTAAATAATAACTTCTAGGATTCTGAACTGATTGTAACCAATCTGTTCTGCCAAAATGAATTAAAGCTTAAGTCTAGATCATAATGGAACTAAGTTGGATAGCATTATAATTAGTTTTGAGGTTAACAAGAACACATTTGCCACTGAAGTGAATCTCTCACAATTTGGTACAAGACATGTACAAGACACAAGGACTTTCACAGCCTACACAGAGGAGAGAGTTTAGAAGTAAACTACTAGTATATATTCTGCAAAATTGGTGATAGGAGTTTGTCTCTCTCTGTCTGCATGGCCCAACACAGGGGAACAGGCCCAGAACCCCCCCTTCTTCCTCTTCGATTTGAAGAGATGAAGAAAAATGGGTGGGGGTCAGGGTCTGCCGTGTGGCTCTGGAGGCCAAAACTAAACTGGTTGTTGACTCAGCTAATCCTGCCTGGGTTTATGGCCTGGAACCAGGATGGACTACCCCAAAAGGTTTACAACACTCACACCCCTTTTCAATGATTGATAACAAATCTTCAAAGGGGGTTGTGTGTTGTGTGTGTGTGTGTGTGTGGGTGTGTGTGTGAGGGCCAAACATCTAAAATGGTTCCGGTCAAACACACACAGTGCACACAAAAACTTCCTCTCTCACCCTAGGCAGAGAGATGCTTAACTTTAACCATTTGGCCAAGTTAAATACAAACCAACAACATGGTACACATTTAGTTTCAATAAACACCTCGATCAAAAACCCTAGCTTGCTTGGAGCCAGAGGCCAAGGTCTTATAATGTGAGGCAGGAATTAAAACCAAAACATATAACCTGTTGCCCTGCTGATCTGTGCAGAATTTTGCTCCAGCAAAATTTCACACCAACTGCTACTGTGTCACTAATAGGCTACAAAAGGAAAACAAACTTATGACAAGCTGCTTACGTCCAATCACTAACCTGAGTGTCACAGTTTCACTTCTATTTAACCAACAGTATGCAGTTATGACTATTGGTAAATAGTAGTTATAGTTACACCTGAGAATTAGTGATAGACCTATAACACTTAATTTTTTACTCTACAGGAAGTGAAACAAAGCTGTATTTCAAAAACGTCCTCTAGTTATGGAGAGGGCATCCAAACAATGTCAAGATCTACTCGATTTGACACAGATATTATGAATCCAATGTGTCAGATGGAGGATATTTGACATACACATTTCACGCCACTATAGCCACATTTGCTTGTCTAGATCGCTAATCCTGAACAAAGCTTGATGACTCAGTGTATCCAGAGTCGATCATATATGATATGATTATGACAATATTTAATATATTATCATAACTTGGGGAGTCCCCACAAAAATGACTTTGACAACTACTGTTAACACACCTTCTCTAACTTCCTCAGGGGTTGGAAAGAAAGGGATTTTTGGAATAGTGCCTATTTTGAAACGCTTTCACTCAAATTCTGTTTTTAGATTTGAATCATTCTACAACTAACTTCCAACCAGACATTGATCAACTTAAATCACTGAACTCGATTACGAAAATAAGAACAACAATACTAGGCCTGTATTATTATTGTTATTTAAAAAAAAAACTTTTTCCAAAAATATTTTTTTTTCTCGAAAATATTAATTTTAATCTCAGAATTTACAGTACGTACAGTTGGAATAATAGTCTGCCTCACACGGGGCACCATCTGTAATATAGCTGGGTAACAGCTGTCAGGACGTAATATTTCAAATATCAATATTCATAATTTATGAATATTAATTATTAAAATATTACAATATAATAATTATATTGCTCACGTCACTAATGTAACATGAATTCTTGGACAGACTTGCAATAAATATTCCAACGGTACTTGTACTGTAAATATTGAGATATAATACACAACGACTTCTTAATGAAAATCATATAAATTTATTATAACAAAATAAATCAAATGTGTACAAACAATCCCAAAAATGGACACAGGTTTAAATGAAACCTTTTGATCAAAGTAAGGTCAGGTAAAGGTAAATAGTGATAGCTCATGAAATGAATAAAGGGAAAAGAAACATGAAATAATAAAAGAGAGGTTTCGAAAATAGCAGATCTACCTTCCAAAATAACATCTACCCTAGCCTGAATGCTACACTAAGTTGCCATCTATCATGTGACATATGCTCGCCTGTGTGTAGAGGTCAGCAGTGGATGGCAGCCATTGTCTGTAGCGGTGACCATGTGGTAGCTGGGCCGTGGTGCTGTCGAGCTAGCCAGAGGCTAGGGGCGGTGGATGGCAGGCCCAGAAGGATGTCGCTGGGCAGGGGTTTAGTAGTCGTCAGAGGCAGCTGTGTGCAGGCATCGGTTTCCCTTGTCGGGATCAGCTTGGTGGCGCTTGGCTTAAGCTGACCCTCTTGAAGATTCGAGCGGCAGAGGAGACTTGGGATGTCTTATCCTCGCTGTGGCGCTGAGAGTCTCGTAGAGAGAGAGAACCTGTCGTCTGGTCAGTTTTGGGTTGCCTCACGGTCTCTGGGAACCGGCCGCTGTGGCGCTGAGGTCTTACCCAGAAACTTGGAACTTCTGTGGTGGGGACAGAGTCAACCCAGGGCCTGGTCAGAGGACAGCTGTGTGTGTGTGGGCGGGGACGTGCGTCAACCCTCCCTTGTCCTCCGTCGTCCCAGTAGAAGTTTTTAAGAGAGCGATGGCTGCTTGAGCATGGCTGCTTATATCGAAGAGGCGGAGACTGGCTCCTTGTCATGCAAGGAGCTGCAGGGTCCGGACGTGTGTGAGCTGAAGGGGCTGTCCCCTTAACCCATGAACCATAAAGCACATGAAATACTAACTCGTCACTAGTGGTTCTGGGGAGCTCCTATTAATACATCTGACTAAATATTTGCACTCAGCATGAATTTCCACATGTGGAGATATCAAACAGTACAGCCGTATGTAAATTAGAAGTCAGGCAAGCCAGAATATAATTATATATATAATATATAATACACTCATCACATTAATTCAACACAATATATATATATATGGTTGAACCCCAATAGATAGTATACAAATATATATATATATTCGTGGTTCAAAGGCATAATACGTGAACAGTTTTATTCAAATTGTATTGTTTCATTGTGTAGTCTTAGAGAGGTTGCTATCCGCATCCTGCATGCTTATGTAGCCTGCATTCCAATGGGCAATAAAGCTCACATTACGTAGGGGTCCTGGTTCAGCCCCCCCCCCCCCCTTCTCTTGTAAGTAGAGTCAGTCAAGCAGTGTCAGGGAGAACATGGGGGGGGGGGGGGGTTATGTACCGTGCCTCCAATGTGTTCATTTGGTTATGAACAAAAATCCATCTGTGTTCATATCCGTCCAGGTCCCACGCTACAATAGTCTATATCTATAGTCTATATCTATAGTCTATATATATATATAGTCTATATCTATAGTCTATATATCTAGTCTATATATATATATAGGCTATATCTAGTCTATATCTATAGTCTATATCTATAGTCTATATCTATAGTCTATATATCTAGTCTTATCTACAGCAGTTTTATGGGAACAATATCCTACGAAGAAAACACTGTTAGTATTTCTAACAAAGTATTTGTTGTTGTGAGTGACCCTATGGTTTAATGCCCAGTGAGTGACCCTATGGTTTAATGCCCAGTGAGTGACCCTATGGTTTAATGCCCAGTGAGTGACCCTATGGTTTAATGCCCAGTGAGTGACCCTATGGTTTAGTGACCAGTGAGTGACCCTATGGTTTAGTGACCCTACTCTGCAGTTTGATTGTTTGTTTCCATGTGGTTTGATGTGCAGCAGATTAACTAACCTAGCTCTGTTTCCATGTGACCCTAGTTCTAGGGCTAACCCTAGTCCTAGGACCCTAGACTTTAGGGCTAATCCTAGGACCCTAGGCTTTAGGGCTAATCCTAGGACCCTAGTAGAGCTTTAGGGCTAATCCTAGGACCCTAGTAGGGCTTTAGGGCTAATCCTAGGACCCTAGGCTTTAGGGCTAATCCTAGGACCCTAGTAGGGCTTTAGGGCTAATCCTAGGACCCTAGTAGGGCTTTAGGGCTAATCCTAGGACCCTAGGCTTTAGGGCTAATCCTAGGACCCTAGTAGGGCTTTAGGGCTAATCCTAGGACCCTAGGCTTTAGGGCTAATCCTAGGACCCTAGGCTTTAGGGCTAATCCTAGGACCCTAGTAGAGCTTTAGGGCTAATCCTAGGACCCTAGTAGGGCTTTAGGGCTAATCCTAGGACCCTAGGCTTTAGGGCTAATCCTAGGACCCTAGTAGGGCTTTAGGGCTAATCCTAGGACCCTAGTAGGGCTTTAGGGCTAATCCTTGGACCCTAGGCTTTAGGGCTAATCCTAGGACCCTAGTAGGGCTTTAGGGCTAATCCTAGGACCCTAGGCTTTAGGGCTAATCCTAGGACCCTAGGCTTTAGGGCTAATCCTAGGACCCTAGTAGGGCTTTAGGGCTAATCCTAGGACCCTAGGCTTTAGGGCTAACCCTAATCCAAGTGCTCGCATCCCTGTGTCATTTCTCAAAGCAGATAGATTTATGACACAAAGTGAAATATTTCATGCATCTCTGTTTTGGATTCTGGATCATTACAGTAGCTCATTTACATGCGATGAATTCATTCCTTAAATCGACAATGGTCAAAATCATGTACATTTTTGTATTCATTTTGTAATTTGCCTTGACATTCCTAATCATTCACTTTCCACTGTTTTTATTATATTTGTATGATGCCCCCCCCCCCCTCATGAAATCAGCTGCAGTCAAATGGAAATGAAATGATATGTCCCTCATTGCATCTAATAGACAATACATAATGAATCATTGCATCTAATAGACAATACATAATGAATCATTCATCTAATAGACAATACATAATGAATCATTGCATCTAATAGACAATACATAATGAATCATTGCATTTAATAGACATTAAATACATAATGAATCATTGCATCCATTCATCTAATAGACAATACATAATGAATCATTCATCTAATAGACATTAAATACATAATGAATCATTGCATCCATTCATTTAATAGACAATACATAATGAATCATTGCATCTAATAGACAATACATAATGAATCATTGCATCCATTCATCTAATAGACATTAAATACATAATGAATGAAATGCATTGATTTCACCACCAAATGAAATGAAACATTGAATCAAATTAATATAAAATATATCATTCCACCGCTAGTGGACCACTTGTGACATCATCATGTTGTGTTTTCTTCTGCCGAGACTCTTCTGTTAGGGCGCCCCCTGGTGTTCACCCCCCGTCACTGATGTAGTTCACTGCTTCTCCATGTTTGTAGTCCTGGTGCTGTTCTGTAGTCCAATAAAAACTGACCATGTGTCCGACCAATCCCCTCTGGCGTTGCTGTTTTTATTTAACCAACCTATCACCTCTGCTGTTGCTGTTTTCCTATGGGGGGGGGGGGGGGGGGGTAGCCTCTCTTATGCCCAGGAGGGGCTCTTTCACAGAGACCTGTTTTTTGAGTGGTGGCAACCACTCCAAGGAACAGCTATGTCCTAACCTATGTGACTATGTCCTAACCTATGTGACTATGTGTCTTAACCTATGTGACTATGTGTCCTAACCTATATGACTATGTGTCCTAACCTATGTGACTGTCCTAACCTATGTGACTATGTGTCCTAACCTATGTGACTATGTCTAACCTATGTGACTATGTCTAACCTATGTGACTATGTGTCCTAACCTATGTGACTATGTGTCCTAACCTATGTGTCCTAACCTATGTGACTGTGTCCTAACCTATGTGACTATGTGTCCTAACCTATGTGTCCTAACCTATGTGACTATGTGTCCTAACCTATGTGTCCTAACCTATGTGTCCTAACCTATGTGACTATGTGTCCTAACCTATGTGACTATGTGTCCTAACCTATGTGACTATGTGTCCTAACCTATGTGACTATGTGTCCTAATCTATGTGACTATTTGTCCTAACATGTGACTATGTGTCCTAACATGTGACTATGTGTCCTAACCTATGTGACTATGTGTCCTAACCTATGTGACTATGTGTCCTAACCTATGTGACTATGTGTCCTAACCTATGTGACTATGTGTTGGACTATGTGACTATGTGTTGGACTATGTGACTGTCTCCTAACCTATGTGACTATGTGTTGGACTATGTGACTATGTGTTGGACTATGTGTTGGACTATGTGACTGTCCTAACCTATGTGACTATGTGTTGGACTATGTGACTATGTGTTGGACTATGTGACTATGTGTTGGACTATGTGACTATGTGTTGGACTATGTGACTATGTGTCCTAACCTATGTGACTATGTGTTGGACTATGTGACTGTGTTGGACTATGTGACTATGTGTCCTAACCTATGTGACTATGTGTCCTAACCTATGTGACTATGTGTTGGACTATGTGACTATGTGTCCTAACCTATGTGACTATGTGTTGGACTATGTGACTATGTGTCCTAACCTATGTGACTATGTGTTGGACTATGTGACTATGTGTTGGACTATGTGACTATGTCCCAATGTTTAGAGTACCAGTAGGGGCAAAAGTGGCGCTGTTGTGCCAGAAACAGAGAGAGATATAGTGTTGCACTGTTGCCTGCTAATTACAGAGAGAGGCAGGGGGAGAGGGGAGTTGCACCACTCAGTTCACACGGGTGTGATTTTGTTTTTGTTTTTGCAAAACAACAAGCTAAATGCTATAACTAATTAGCCTCAGGAAGGATCCCTCAGGAGGAACTTAAACTAATGTTGCTCTAGAGAGGGAAGTCTGTAGCTCTCTGGTGGAGCTGTTGCCCCCGCGACCCGACTACGGAGAAGAGCTCTCTGGTGGAGCTGTTGCTCCCGCGACCCGACTACGGAGAAGAGCTCTCTGGTGGAGCTGTTGCCCCCGCGACCCGACTACGGAGAAGAGCTCTCTGGTGGAGCTGTTGCCCCCGCGACCCGACTACGGAGAAGAGCTCTCTGGTGGAGCTGTTGCCCCCGCGACCCGACTACGGAGAAGAGCTCTCTGGTGGAGCTGTTGCCCCCGCGAGTGGGCCGCGACCCGACTAACTTTGCAAGGGATGCTTTTTGAAACCAGTAGAAATCTTTAGGGACAAACGGCAGCATGTTTCCCTCTCAAAACTATTTAATAGTCTCTAGAAGCTTCAGATATTAACATGGTGACATCCACTATGAATATGAATGTTATACTAACACTAGTTTAACTAACTAATTTAAAATAATCCATTCGTAAAAATAACCAACTAATTTAAAATAATCCATACAAAATATTTATATTATTTAACTAAAACGTTATCTCACACTTTACATCGGTACATTTATTTACCTTCGTATTATAATTATGATCCTCGAACGGGAGGCGAACCAGGGTCTTCGTACATACGAGCCGCGTACGTTACTATTCGGCTAAAGAGCCATGATAGGAAGGTGTGTACCGCCACCCACTATAGCCTACAGTGAAGGTGGAGTGTGCCGAAAATAGCGGATCTACAAACCCACAGCGCGTCTCTGATGCAGCTCGTTGTGGGCTTGTAGCTCTGACGATAGCGCCCCTAGTGGTTAATCTACCAATTTTGTGTGTTTTTATTAGTAATTGAATATTTGGACGATGATGATGATTAATATATTTACCCAGGGTATCTGGGCTAAGCTCAAGAACTTGTTTCCAGCCAGGCCCTGCTCATAGAACACATTTCATCGTAGTGGTTCAATGCCTTGTTCAAGGGCACTTCAGCGGTGGTAATTTTAACGTGTCGGACCGCTGATTCGAACAAAAAAATAGCTAAATAACGAATTAACTAATTAATTTAAAATAATCCATTCATTAACATAATTTAATAATATTTACTTTCGCCCGGTACATTTATGAACCGTCGTTTGACGGTGCAGAGCGCCGAAAATAGCAGATCTACAAGCCCACAGGGTGTCGGATGCAACGCAACCGTCACTGCTTTGAGCTGCACTGTGATGCAAAATGTATTGAAAAGTGGATAATAGCGCCATCTGGTGGTTATTTTAGTAATGTGCGTTGTCAAGTTAAAGCTCGAAATTCTGAGGTTAAACGCTGCATTTCCGCTTTCCCTTCAAAATACAACGGTTCTACTCGTCAAGTTAAAGCGTCAAAATGCTGACGTGAAACGATGCATTTCCGCTTTCTCTTCAAATTAAAACGTGGCAGCTTGCGTTAGCTTTAGCTATTATTTATTTATTTGCTCTTCATTCATACGTGTTGCATGTTTTAATGTTGTAAAGGATAGATTTTTAACACAAACTGTCGATTAAATAAAAAATGTTTTACAACAAATACAGTTTTGTTTTTTTCCCGTTTTACTACATTGATTGATTGAAATATTTATTAACAGTTTGCAGAATTACAGTACATTTATTAACAGTTTGCAGAATTACAGTACATTTCAACCACAACAGAATTACAGTACATTTCAAGCACAAACTCAATACAAAGGCTGTTAACTGTGAGTGGACAACCCAATTAAGCATTACACTTGTTTACAACAGGGTCCACCATGTTCAAATCATCAAAACATTTAGAGACGTACAAATAGACACTTCTATATAGACAAAGAACAGTACAGGAATTCATCATAATGGAGGTAAAAAGGGAAAATAAACATATACAGTGAGGGGAAAAAGGGGGGGGGGGGGGCGGTGGGGGGGGATTCAGATTTTACGGGGGCCAGTTTCGAATTGCAGCCATCCGTAGGTGCCCTTTGAGAGCGGTTTTGAAGGAGTCAAGGGATTCGCATGTCTTAATGACTGTTGGTAGGGTGTTCCACATTTTGGTGGCATAGGAGCGAAAATAATTTAGTCCCTTGTTTGTGCCGAATCTGGGTTGAACATGGTTCGTTGCACTCCCTCTGGTGTTGTGGGTGTGGACTTTGTTAACATTAAGGAAGTATCTACACAGGTACATGGGTATCTTGGTGGAGTATCGAATCTTGTGGACCAGACCCATTGCAAGATGCTGTACTCTGTCGCCGACCCTAAGCCATGCCAGTCTGTCAAAGTGGGCAGGGGTGAGGTGGGTTCGGGGGGTGAGGCCAAGTAGGAGCCTGACCAGTTTGTTTTGGGAGGTCTGGAGCCTAGTTTTAAGGGCCTTTGAGGTGCTGTGGTGGAGGTGCATGCATAGTCAAAGAAGCCTTGTACAAGGTCTCCTGTTAAGGTCTTCAAGGTGTTTTTGTCGACCAGTGAGGAGATCCTGTAAAGGAATCTTGTTCTTTGGTTGACTTTTTTGATTACGTTGGTGGCCATTTTATCACCGGAAAGATTAGCCTCCAGGATGGAACCTAGGTAGGTAATTTCATCTTTACGTGTGATAACATTGTCACCCACTCTAACCAAGAAGCCATTTGCCTTGCTGAGATTACTATTAGATCCAAAGAGAATGGATTCAGTTTTTCCCAGGTGTAAAGATAGTTTGTTATCAGCGAGCCAGGTGCAGATTCTACCGAGTTCAGAGCTGAGGGCATTTTCAACCTGCAGTTTGTCCCTGTCCGAGACCAGCAGTGCCGAGTCATCTGCGAACAGGAACAAGTTGCAGTCACAAGCTGAAGTCATGTCGTTAACATATATTAGGAACAGTAGAGGCCCTAGTATGCTTCCTTGTGGAACGCCACAGCTCACTGGGAGGGGGGGGACAGTGTTCCGTTCACTTCCACCATCTGTGCTCTCACCTCCAGGTAGGATTGCATCCAGCTCACTGATGTGCTATCGAAACCAATTGCTTTTAGCTTGTTAACCAGTATGGAGTGGTTCACTGTGTCAAAAGCCTTTTGGAGGTCCAGCATGACCATGCCGCAGTATTTGCCAGCGTCCACCTCTTGTTTGATGTGGTCGCTCAAATAGAGAAGGCATGTGTCAGTGGAGTGGGATGTTCTGAAGCCAGATTGGAACTCGTACAATAATTTATTAGTGGCAAGATACTTTTCAACCTGTTCATAGACTATTTTTTCCATCACTTTCGAGATGGAGCTTAGAATAGAAATAGGGCGGTAGTTGCCGGGGTCTAATTTACTCCCTTTCTTGTGCAGGGGGGTTACTTTGGCCAGTTTGAAATCTAGGGGGACCTGTCCCTGTTTGATGGAGAGGTTTACTATGTGGGTGATGATTGGAGCTATGGAGATGGCTGAGTCTCTGAGATAGGATAGATATATGTGTGATGAAGGAAGAGACGGGACAGAAGGCACACTGAATAGACAATCAAAGGCCAACACTATGGGGGAGGGTGGTCGGCTGAGAACTGGTGAAACAAGGTCTCATGGCCAACACTCTAGGATAAACTGAGCCTCTGAATAGGCCTATGTTACGTAAATACACAGAATATGAAATATGTAGGCTAGAATTATAGGTTCCGGAGATACTTCAAATGCTATACTATACCAACACTATAGGCTAGTATTACTACAGATGAAACGAATGACATAAAGCTTGCTCTACTTGAAAACCATGACAAAAGAGAAGCATGCACATCCCCACCCCAACCTAGGGCCAGGTGCTGAGCGACAAACGGTAAGCAGAGCAGATTAAATAAATAAGCATCTGTCTCTGTGTGCGAGTGTTTATTCTTCTTTGATTTACTTGAAAATCAACCACCACTATAGCCTAAGCCTTAATGACACGGCAAGACTGAAAGTGCTACACTCTTCTATCTATTGATTGATTGAAAAATGTATTAACAGTTTGCAGAATTACAGTACATTTCAAGCACAAACTCAATACAAAGGCTGTTAACTGTGAGTGGACGACCCAATTAAGCATTACACTTGTTTCCAATAGGGTCCACAATGTTCAAATCATCAAAAACATTTAGAGACGTACAAATAGACACTTCTATAGAGACAAAGGACAGAACAGGAATTCATCATAAAGGAGGGAAAAAGGGAAAAGAAACATATACAGTGAGGGAAAAAAAGGGGTGGGCGGTGGGGGGGATTCACCTATCTATCTATCTATCTATCTATCTATCTATCTATCTATCTATCTATCTATCTATCTATCTATCTATATATCTATCTATATATCTGTCTGTCTGTCTGTCTGTGGGCGACTGTGGCTCAAGAGGTAGAGCAGGTCGTCCAATGATCCATGGGTCGGCGGTTCGAATCCCGGCTCCTCCTGTCTACATGTCGAAGTGTCCTTGGGCAAGACACTGAACCCCAAATTGCTCCCGATGTGCTGGTTGGTACCTTGCATGGCTTCCGCCGCAATCGGTGTATGAATGTGTGTGTGAATGGGTGAATGTAATGCACATCTATGTAAAGCGCCTTGGATAAAGGCGCTATATAAATGCACCATTTACCATTTTCCTATACTTTACAACAGAGTATAATATAGGCTATGTTATCTCTCTTCTTTTATGGTTCTTTAATCAACAAAATGTTTATAATTTATTCATGATCATTTAATTGAATATATTAAACGTTTTTGAGTGCATGCAGGCTCCCTACTTCCAAGTTCCACCACTTGCCTCTGTGACTTGTAACAGTCAGTATGCAGTGCCGGTTGGTGCCACAGGGTGGTGCACTGCTCCTTTTTGTATCGCTGTAGTACAAGATCTGACGTCAGTGTGACAGACTGTATGCTCCGTTCACTTGACACTTATGTTTATTATATTGGTATTGTCTGCCGTGAGACCTGGCTTGATATGGTCAATAATGAATGCTCTATTAGTTGGCTGCTAAATAAACCTTGTCTGTGTGAAATTCCTGGACATCTATTCTGCTGTCCACACACAGCTGTGACCCCTTCACTTTGACTGACCAATGACCGACGGACTTTCCAATGACGTAGTTCAACTGCGCGGAATCAGTAGGCGGGGCTTTAGATTTAAAATGGAGTCACATACCGTTCAACAGCATTATGTTTGGGGCGTGCTGCTGAAAGGTAAGATTTGTTTGAGAACCACGAGGTTTTGTTTTAATCCACCATTAACTCTGTTATTGTTTAAACATTTGTGCTTTGAACAATGTTTTGCTTGAAGCAAAACATTGTTCAAACTGTGGTGGAAAGTAAATAATTACATTTAGTGGTATACAGTATACTGTGAACAATGTGCTCCACCACTATTTGGATACTTTTAATTACTAGTTACTTTGTCGATTTGGGCTTATTAAAAAAACATAGCCTGGCTACATTGCGATTTACCACTACAGACATATTTTGGCTATTTGAAAGTAGCTGATCTACAAGCTCATGTGACACACTGAGCTTTTTTCCTGCTTAATGAGTACGACATTTTTAAGTACATTTTGATGCCGATACCTTAATTTTACTTGAGTACATGATGGTAACACAAGTTGTAACGATAGCATACGCATTCATAAGATTAATCTAAAAAATGTCTCTCTGCTGGATGGAAAACTCAAATGTACAAACTACTTTTGTTTGTTTTGATTTTAAAGTCTGGGGGCCACACATTTGACCGTCAGTAGCCTCGGAAACCCAGAGGTTTTTTATTTCCAGGGAGAAAAGTCTGGGTCCGAGTCCACTTCAATTCGGCATACAGTAGAGCAAACGTCGCTTTCCGATCGTCTGCACCTTTGTTAAATTGATGTACACAGTCACACGCACTCCTCTCCCTCTGTCGCTCTAATTAGTCTCATGTCACGCAGCTGCGTCTAGATTCTCCCGGCGGATCATGTCAGGAGCTGCCTATGCCATAGAAAGCATAGGTGGACCCCACCCATGTCAGTGACATGGTACTGTTTTGTGTCCAGTATCGCTACGCCAGAATCACAACATTTCCATGTTACAGAGGGCTCACTAGTTTTGTGGATTAATTATTTTTTTAATGAGTGGCCCCCAGTCAGTGCCCCCCACCACACCTTTTTTAAAGCTGTTTTTTTCTACAATGTATAAAATCTGGATAAAGAGTAATGTTGGTATATGTGTATGTGTCTTACAGGTTGATCATGTGAACATGGTGTCATGTGGTGACCTTGGATGCCGTCATCAGGAGATGGCTGGTATAATAGAGTGTCTACTCAGGAAAGGGGGCGTGGAGATTGAACCTGGGTGTTTCAGTAGAGAGCCCCGAGAGCTGAAACGTATAACGGTGCCAACGGACGCTCTCCCTGAGATTACGAGGCGAACGGTGCTCTGGACGTATCCTTCGTGGCTCTATTAATACCAGCTATCTTCAACCGAGCGACAGAAGGCCCCACACGGTATGTACCTGGATTACATGGGGCTGTAGTAAAAACTAGGGCTTTGTCACCATTAGGCTACAACATATTAAGTTTGTCATACAAATTATTGCGATTAACAATTGTAATTGTGTTTGACGTTTAACATATACGTTTTAATTTCTTTATGGCTTAGGCTTCATAAAAAAGTTGCATGAGGCAGATATGACTAATTATATGCATGAATTACATTTATACTTTTCCAAAAATACATTAAAGGGACACTTCACCCCTTTTGTCTCCCAAACATTATTAAAATAAAATCTGGTTGCAAAACATTTTCTTGGGTTTGATGTGGGTAATATGTGTTTTATTTATTTAGATATTTTAGTATTTCAAAGTATCCATGATGTCATGGACACTGGGCCACCTCCTTCCCATAATTCTTTGGTGCACTGCTCCTTGTGGATAGGGGTCGGTTAATTTGACTATTGGGACGCTTCACCCCTTTTGCAACCAGATCTTATTTTAATTATGTTTGGGAGACCAGAAACACTTTCTTAGGGACTTTATGTGGGTAATATGGATTTTTAGATATTTTTGTATTTCAAAGTGTCCATGATGTCATGGACACATGTGGAAAAAACAAACCTATTATACACATAAACCCCCAGAAAAGTGTTTCTTGTGTGCTAAACATCATTAAAATAAGATCTGGTTGCAAAAGGTGTGAAGTGGCCCCTTAATGGGTTGAATCGTTAATCACAATTTGTGTGACTATATAAAGTAAAATAATGGTGACACAGCCCTGTCAGTGACTGTTATGACTTTCAAAATGTCTTCCTGTAGGCCGACGACTAATTATTTTCTTCCCCCCCCCCCCTGCCATTTTAGAACGTGAAGCTGACAGAAGGTGTGAACTCTATGCTGTTGCCACTGCTGGTTGCTGTTAGCAGTGAAGGTTAGTTAACCGTCTTGTTCCTGCTGCTCCTTGTGTAAGTGGGCTACATGCTTCCATACAGTAGGTTGTCTTTCGCGCCATGTATCGTTTCACGTAATTTGCGTGTATAATGCCAGTCCACATCACATGCTGCTATGTGATCTTTGTGGAGGCATGTGATTTATTTATCATTTAACTTAATTTACGGGTAAACTCTGTCCACATCACATATGTATGTTCTCTTCTAGTGTCTCCTTTCTCTTCTCTATTCTTTGCTTTTAATAAAGTTATTTATTTTTTGTTGTCAGAGTTTTTAATCGCATTTCGCTTTATTTGTTTATAAGTAATTTATTTCTTCTTGCCTTTGCCCTAGTTCTTCACTAGTGGTTTTTGTGTGTACAAATGTGATGTGGAGGTATGCGATTTATGGTAGCATGTAGCCCCTTAACACTGTTTACAGCCTACTATGCTGTAGGTCTGTGCAAACTTAACAGGGGAAGCAAATGATGGCCGCTGTGTCATTTGCTTCCTTGGTTGGTGTGTGTATTGAGTTAAGTGGCTGATATTGAAGGTAAGTGAGCTTAGTTTATTATCTTTGGCTGTTGGGCAGAAACCTTGTATCTCCATAGTCTTTTGTAAATTAATTTCCTTACTTACTAAAGTAGCAAAATAGCCGATCTACAAGGCAAAGATCATCAATTATTGAATATTTTCATTTTATTTAATATAACATGTATTGTATTTTATATTTATATTGTGGGGGTTTTATATCGAACCTACAAGAGTTTGACTAAATAACATTGGAACACAGATATTATATTAATAATATCATTGGATCACAGGGTTTTTTTGGACGTACAAGGTTTCTACCCGACCTTAATCTTTTCTCTCTATTCTTTGCTTTAATAAAATTATTTGTTTTTGTGGTCAGAGTTTTTAATCGCATTTCGCTTTATTTTCTTTATAAGTAATTTCTTTCTTGCCTATCTATGACACTAGTTCTTCACGTGTGTGTGTGTGTGTGTGTGTGTGAGATTCGGGTTGTGTCTCTTGTACAGTTTCTCATTTGGAGCAGTATCGTTTCATGTAATTTGCCAGTAAAGCGTCATCACGTCAGTTCACATCAGATATGAACACAGGCCCGGTATGTGATGTGCATTTATGTGATTATTTCACAGCAATTGCGACTAGCTCGTCATTCACGTCGGTCGGCATCGTTCACGCCATACACTTTGTATGTCGTGTTCTAATGTCATCCATAGTAGTGTTGTGTACTAATGTTCATAGTATTGCTGACAAATACTGGGGTGCAAAGAATGCTGTCATTGCATAATTTGCACCTCGTATAATTTATGTCAATCGTCCACAAATGGCATAAATTGTTTGTTTTTTCTTGTATGCAATTATTTTGATACCACGTTTTACTCTCTCCACAAACCTAAGGCCAACTGCTTGGGTGGAGACCAAGAGAATTTATTTTGTTCATGTTTATAAAGCGCTCCAAGTGCTTAAAGTGAAAAGTGCATCACCAAACATCTAGGTCATAAGACTATTGTTGGTGCTATATTATCAGATCTAATTTGTGAGTAAAGCTTCATCACGTAAGCCCACATCACCTATGAACACAGGCCCGGTATGTGATGTGTGTTCATGTCTCATTTCCCATTTGAGTAAGGCTTCATCATGTCATCCCACATCACATAATGAACATAGGGTTAGGTTAGGGCTAGGTATGTGATGTTGGTTGATGTGATGTCTTATAATGTGCGAGTGAAGCTTCATCACGTCAGTTAACATCACATTATGTGGTGTATATTGATGTGATTTATGCTGCCATTTGCAGCTAAAACTTAATCATTCATGCCGGTCAGTAGGCGAGGCATTGACGATGGGCCGATGACCCAAACGTTTTCTGCTGCACTTTTCACTTTTAGCACTTTGCGGTACTTTATAAGCACGAAAAAATAAAAGCTATTTTCTTTGTCTGAGGAGTTTTCCTTAAAGGAGCATTCAGTGATTTGAGTGATTTGGAAAACCACCCAGTCCGCCCTGGTAACAAAATGTGCACATGCACGCTCTACAGTGGGGGGAAGTGCAACAGGCCAACAGCATGTGCATCAAGGCCCACCCCCACTCGATCATGATTGGAGGAAGGCCCCTCTCATCCTGATTGGATGAAGGCTTTGCCACCTGCCACCAAAACTGAAACTAGGTTTTTTTTGACCCCAGGGGCTCACTGGGGACAGGGAGGAACTCCTTATATGGTCAGCACACTCTATAGTAGGGAGGATTATCCAGAAAAAAAGAAAAAATAAGTGATATTTAGATTAAGTCAAATCACTGAATGCTCCTTTAAGGTATTTGTGGAGAGTCTTCTTCTGGTTTTCAATTGTATAAATACATGGCTATCATAGTCTTATGATGCAAATTTGAAATGTTAGCTTTTGCTTCTGTATTTTAATATATTTCCTACAGTATAAATTGTGAAATGATTACTGTTTTAATCAATGTGATTGATTTTGGGCCTGTAAATTACAAAAAAAAACTAAGGCACTGGTGTGGTACTACTGGTTTACCAGAATGGGGTTCAACTCCCTGCGGTGCCCTCATATTTGTTGCATTTACATGGTTCATTTTCTGCTCATTGTGTTGCCTTTTCATAGATGATAACCCCCAGGTTCTTTACTGTGTTTGTACTCCCTACAGTTAGGATGATAACCCCCAGGTTCTTTACTGTGTTTGTACTCCCTACAGTTAGGATGATAACCCCCAGGTTCTTTACTGTGTTTGTACTCTCTACAGTTAGGATGATAACCCCCAGGTTCTTTACTGTGTTTGTACTCCCTACAGTTAGGATGATAACCCCCAGGTTCTTTACTGTGTTTGTACTCCCTACAGTTAGGATGATAACCCCCAGGTTCTTTACTGTGTTTGTACTCCCTACAGTTAGGATGATAACCCCCCAGGTTCTTTACTGTGTTTGTACTCCCTACAGTTAGGATGATAACCCCCAGGTTCTTTACTGTGTTTGTACTCCCTACAGTTAGGATGATAACCCCCAGGTTCTTTACTGTGTTTGTACTCCCTACAGTTAGGATGATAACCCCCAGGTTCTTTACTGTGTTTGTACTCCCTACAGTTAGGATGATAACCCCCAGGTTCTTTACTGTGTTTGTACTCCCTACAGTTGGGTTACAAGTCTACTTGTTTTTTGGCTCCCAATCCGATTACAATCATTTGAAAATGACGTTTGGCCCTGATTTCTGATCACCCCATCTGATCGGGACAACCTCTAGAGGGCGATGGTGAGGACGTGAAGCCCACAACCATTGGCCAATGGGTGGCACTATTGCACTCAACTGAAAATGCAAGCTTTAAAGGAGCATACAGTGATTTGGGTCATTTGGAAAACCCTGGTCCGCCCCGGTAACAAGATGTGCACATGCATGCACTACAGTGGCAGGCCAACAGCACACACACCAAGGCCCGCCCCCGCTCGATCATGATTGGCGGAAGGCCCCTCTCTATTCTGATTGGATGAAGGCTGGGCCACCTAGCCAAAGTGTTTTTGTTTTTGTTTTTAATACCCCCAGGGGTTAACTGGGGACAGGGAGGAACTCCTTATATGGTCAGCACACTATAGTAGGGGGATTATCAAAACAAAAGTGACATTTGAATTGTGAAATCACTGAATATACCTTTAAACAGACATAGCTCATGAACCGTTTGACCGTGAGACATAAAACTGGTACACTTTTGCATACTGTGAACGCACTGGTGTTCTGTTAAGATTGTGGGGATCGATGAGTTCTTTGAGATATTGTGGTGCCTGACCATTGAGAGCTTTATAGGTGAGGATTTTGAACTCTATTCTGGACATACTATAGTCCATGGTCTCGGACAGCATACTATAGTGCAGTGTTTCCCAACCTTTTTTGTCCCAGGGCACACTTTTCATAGCCTAAAAATCTCAGGACACACCTAGATATACGGTGTATAGGCCTATCTATATACATACTATGTGTATATAATATATACAGTGTGTATATATATATATATATATATATATATTTATTTTTATATAATCATTCAATATTTTGAACTAAAGTTCATGGTTCCAAAAAATGAACTATTTTAGTAAATTATTATTACCACAGTGCCATATAGAACCTCAGACTTTATTGAATAAAACAACTTTGGGGGATATAATAATAAAAAATGAATTCCTTTAAAAAAAATACCTCATATGCAATGTGAAATGCCACCTAATTCTTAATCCTTTTCCTTGTCTTTATTATGGGCCAACTTGTGAAAGCTGCATGCTTTTATTGTGAACGGTCTCCGTTCTCACAGCCTGCATATTTCCACGTGCTGAAAATAGCTGATCGACAAGCTCACAACGCGTTGCGAGCTTGTAAATCAGCCATTTTCAGCATGGATCACGTGTACGACTAAGAATAAATCGGGCATCACTGCGCTTCTGTGGAGGGAGATATATTGTGTTGGCCGAACGAGGCGATCATGTATGGACAGTTGGACAGCTGTTTTTCGTGGCACATTATGTTTAATCACAACAACGTCACGTTTACTTTACCTCCTCAGTGTTTGGGTCGGGACATGTAGGACTGTATGTGTCTGCTGTCTACGTGCATATGCGCGAAATGTGGCGTCTTCTGGATGCATCTCTTTTGCATTAACATTTCAAAGGCCGAGGGTCGTAGAGTCTATTGTTCCGTCGTTATCGCACGTCTAATGGTTAGACGTGCGACAACGACGCAACAATAGGAAGCCTGCAGCCCAGTAGCTATAATATTGCTTTCGGGGGAGGGTTAGTGTTATTTTCGGTCAAATCAGGCGGCACACCTGGACACATCAAACGGCACAGTAAAGTGCCGCGGCACACGGGTTGGGAAACACTGCTATAGTGTTCCATTTTTTTCCACGATTTCGGAGGATTTGAAAAAGGCAAATCACGGAAAGGCTATAGTCCATGGTCTCGGAGGGCATGCTATAGTCTTATGAAGGTCATTTATACTGGTCAAGGTCACCCCAGTGTCTCCCCAGTGTCCCCAGTGTCCATGGTCTCGGAGTGATTTTCGTCTTTTTTTTTTTTAAATCCTCAAATTATGAAAAACGGCATGCTATAGTATGCCCTCCGACACGATGGACTATAGCCTTTCGCTTTTCCGCTATTTTCACCTTTTTTTTTTCAAATCGTAAAAAACGACATACTATCGTATGCCCTCCGAGACCATGGACCAGGGGTGGGCAACTTTGTATATGGTGAGAGCCACTATATTTCCACACTCAATCTGGGGGGCTGCATTGTTTATCGGCAGTAGTACCCCATCACTCAAATAGCCCATAATAGTCACAGATATGATAGGCATATAAACAATTATAATTTGTTGTAACTTTGTTTTTATTCCATTTCAAACGCATTTAGTAATGCTTAATTTCAACTTTATGAATTTATAAATACAGCTGAATATTGCTGTGTAACCCAATACAAAAATGACAAATTATTAAGGCTTCTATTAAAATAAATGTATGAACTTAAAGCCCACTGCTCAACAAACACAAAGCAGCATTCCTGCTGCATTTCACTACAACAGTAAATCAAAAGTGCAATAATAAATGCTTTTGTTAAATGTATAAACTTTTTTTTCTGCTACTAAACAAAACATTCCTGAGTGCTTCATATCCAAAACATGCATTTCAGTGTTATTAGTGTAGTGTTATCTGAACACTACAAAAGTAAACGAGTAGCCAAGTGCAATACTAAGAATAATTAATTAATTTTAGTGCAATTCCACATGCCTCCCATTGACCCTTTATCACCCTCCCCCACAGTGGGTCAATAATGGTGCTGTCTTTAATGAGAACTTCAATGTTTGTGCATGCGATCTGCATCGGATGTAATAACGTTTCATCTGACAGCCTGTTTCTCTCCTTCGACTTAATGTGCTTCATGTTTGAGAAATTGCTCTCACAGATGTATGTGCTCCCAAACATACTGGCCATAGAGAGGGCAAAGTCCCTGAGGAGTGGGAAGCGGGGCTCGGGTAGCAGTTTCCAAAACGACATTCCCCTCATTTCTCCCCTCTCAAAAAAAGGATCTGACTGTACCTCGCACAGTTCAAGCTGCAATGGTGGGGGCTGCTCTGACACCGTAGCGGTGAGGGGGGCGGCAAACAGCGCTATCCGTGACTGCATGCCGTTGAAATCTTCAAACCGATCATTGAATTGCGTTTGCAGTGTTTCAATGTGGCTCCTGTACTTTCCGAATGTGTCCTTACATTTGGGGTCAGCTTTCCGCATCTCTGTGCGCATTTCTTCACATGCAGAAAAGTGTGTCGACAAGTCCGGGTGGTCAGACGAAAGGCAATGTTTGAAAAGGGCAAGTTTCATCTTAAAAGCGTTCATATGTGCATAGAGATCCGATACCGTTTGATTTCTTCCCTGCAACTGCAAATTGAGGCGATTAAGGTGCGAAGTGATATCCGTGAGGAAGGCCATGTCACAGAAAGCTGCATCTCTGAGTTTAGTGCAGTATGCGCTTGTGTCACTCTTCAGTTGTTCCTCCAAGAATGAAAAAACCTCCAAGCACTTCCCACGGCTCAGCCATCGGATTTCTGTGTAGCTGCAAGTCGCCATAATCAGTGTCCATCTCTTCCAAAAAGGAGACAAACTTTCTATGGTTTAGTGACCTGTTGTCTCCATGAATTAGATTTGGTAACCTTGGTAACTAAATCCATAACATGGCTGAAGTCAAGCTTCTTGGCACAGAGAGCCTCCTATATCAGAAAAAAAAGAGAAGAAAAACGATGAATAACGACTCTCGCATATAATTTGACTACACTCGACTCGCATTGGTCATTATTAGTGACCCACAATAGATGACAATTATGTTAGTGAACTTACCTGATGTATAATACAGTGCAGGATTGGACACTCAACGCCACTCTTCCTTAGAAGCCCGGCCAATCCTGTGTTTTCCTTTCATTGCGGGTGCTCCATCGGTAACGACAGTTTATCAAACCCCCCATATTGCTGCATGGCACTTTCAACAGCGTTGAATTTGTCCACACCCTTGGTAGTGTCATGCAAAGAGGCCAGTTTCAACAGCTCCTAGTGTACCTCAAATGAGCTATTAATGGAGTTGGAACAACATATGTTCAGGAGGAGAAACGGACATTGGCCCTGCCCTTCATACCACTCTCCGCCCTCCACTTCAATCTACCTGTCCCCATTTATACCTGCCCAGTACCACCCAGAATCCTCCATGTTTCGCCCGCCTCGCTGCGTCGCACACCAGCAGCCTTTTTGACCATGGGCTATAGCCCATCTCAGACGGCATACTATAGCATGCCGTTTTTCATTTTTGAGGATTTGAAAAAAAGGCGAAAATCACTCGAGACAATGGACTATAGCCCATGGTTTCGGAGTCATTTTCGTCAAGGTGAAAATCGTGGAAAGGCTATAGTCCATGGTGTCGGAGGGCAAACTATAGTATGTTGTTTTTCACAATTTCGGATGATTTGAAAAAAAGGTGAAAATCGCGGAAAAGCGAAAGGCTATAATCCATGGTCACGGACCGCATACTAGTCAATGTAATTTATACTGGTCAAGGTCATTTACTAGTCTTATGAGGGTCATTATACTGCTCAAGGTCATTGATATTGGTCAAGGTCATTAATCGGCACGCTATAGTGCGTGATTCTTCATCATTGTTGAGGATTTGAAAAAAGGTGAAAATCAAGGAAAAACTAAAGGCTTACTTTTGTTTCTTTGGTCGGAGGGCATGCTATAGTATGTCCTTTCACGATTTCGGAGGATTTGAAAAAAAGTTGAAAATCCTTTCACTTATACTGGTGAAGGTCTTATGAAGGTAATTTATACTGGTCAAGGACATTTATACTGGTCAAGGTCATCTATACTGGTCAAGGTCATTTATACTGGTCAAGGTCATTTACGAGTCTTATGAAGGTTATTTATACTAGTCAAGGTCATGTATACTATCAAGGTCATTGATATTGGTCAAGGTCATTGAGTGACGCGCTATAGTGCGCGATTCTTCATCATTGAGGATTTGAAAAAAAGGTGAAAATCCTGGAATACGAAAGGCTACTGCGACGCTCTATAGTATGTAATTCACAGGGGTGTGATTTTCATGATTTTGGAGGATTTGAAAAAAAGATGAAAATAATGGACCTGTAAATTACAACAAAACAAACTAAAGCACTGGTGTGGTACTCCTGGTTTACCAGAACGGGGTTCAAGTCCCTGCAGTGCTCTACTCAATGTGTTGTATTTACATGGTTTATTTAAATGTTATGCTCATTGTGTTGCCTTTTCATAGATGATAACCCCCAGGTTCTCTACTGTTTGTACTCCCTACAGTTAGGTTCCCAAGTATATTTATGACTTATGATTCTGTTAACTAGACCCAGAACAGATATGAGAGTCTCTTATTTTTCAAATCCTCATTTTTCTTCATTTTTGACCATGGGCTATAGCCCATCTCAGACGGCTTACTATAGCATGTTGTTGTTCTCGATTTTTGAGCTTTTGAGAGAAAGATGCAAATTGAGAAGAAAGCGACATACTATTATAGCCCATCTCAGACGGCATACTATAGCATGACGTTTTTCATTTTTGAGGATTTAAAAAAAAGACGAAAATCACTCCGAGACCATGGACTATAGCCCATGGTCTCAGAGGGATTTTCGTCTTTTTTTCAAATCCTCAAAAATTATGAAAAACGGCATGCTATAGTATGCCGTCCGAGGCCATGGGCTATATATAGCCCATGGTCTCGGAGTGATTTTCGTCAGACAGTGACGCAGAGACAGTGACGCAGAGAGAGTGATGCCGAGACAGTGACACAGAGAGTGACGCAGAGAAATAGAGAGAGAGACGGCATACTATAGCATGCCGTTTTTCATCATTTTTGAGAATTTGAAAAAAAGACGAAAATTACTCCGAGACCATGCACTATAGCCTATCGCTTTTCAGTGATTTTCACCTTTTTTTCAAATCCTCCGAAACCGTGAAAAATGCCACCCTATAGCATGTGCTCCGAGACCATGGACTATAGCCTGTCGCTTTTCAGTGATTTTCACCTTTTTTTCAAATCCTCCGAAACCGTGAAAAATGCCACCCTGTAGCATGTGCTCCGAGACCATGGACTATAGCCTGTCGCTTTTCAGTGATTTTCACCTTTTTTTCAAATCCTCCGAAACCGTGAAAAATGCCACCCTGTAGCATGTGCTCCGAGACCATGGACTGTAGCCTGTCGCTTTTCAGTGATTTTCACCTTTTTTTCAAATCCTCCGAAACCGTGAAAAATGGCACCCTGTAGCATGTGTTCCGAGACCATGGACTATAGCCTGTCGCTTTTCAGTGATTTTCACCTTTTTTTCAAATCCTCCGAAACCGTGAAAAATGCAACCCTGTAGCATGTGCTCCGAGACCATGGACTATAGCCTGTCGCTTTTCAGTGATTTTCACCTTTTTTTCAAATCCTCCGAAACCGTGAAAAATGCCACCCTGTAGCATGTGCTCCGAGACCATGGACTATAGCCTGTCGCTTTTCAGTGATTTTCACCTTTTTTTCAAATCGTGAAAAATGCCACCCTGTAGCATGTGCTCCGAGACCATGGACTATAGCCTGTTGCTTTTCAGTGATTTTCCCCTTTTTTCAAATCCTCCGAAACCGTGAAAAATGCCACCCTGTAGCATGTGCTCCGAGACCATGGACTATAGCCTGTCGCTTTTCAGTGATTTTCACCTTTTTTTCAAATCCTCCGAAACCGTGAAAAATGCAACCCTGTAGCATGTGCTCCGAGACCATGGACTATAGCCTGTCGCTTTTCAGTGATTTTCACCTTTTTTTCAAATCCTCCGAAACCGTGAAAAATGCCACCCTGTAGCATGTGCTCCGAGACCATGGACTATAGCCTGTCGCTTTTCAGTGATTTTCACCTTTTTTTCAAATCCTCCGAAACCGTGAAAAATGCAACCCTGTAGCATGTGCTCCGAGACCATGGACTATAGCCTGTCGCTTTTCAGTGATTTTCACCTTTTTTTCAAATCCTCCGAAACCGTGAAAAATGGCACCCTGTAGCATGTGCTCCGAGACCATGGACTATAGCCTGTCGCTTTTCAGTGATTTTCACCTTTTTTTCAAATCGTGAAAAATGCCACCCTGTAGCATGTGCTCCGAGACCATGGACTATAGCCTGTCGCTTTTCAGTGATTTTCACCTTTTTTTCAAATCCTCCGAAACCGTGAAAAATGCCACCCTGTAGCATGTGCTCCGAGACCATGGACTATAGCCTGTCGCTTTTCAGTGATTTTCACCTTTTTTTCAAATCCTCCGAAACCGTGAAAAATGCCACCCTGTAGCATGTGCTCCGAGACCATGGACTATAGCCTGTCGCTTTTCAGTGATTTTCACCTTTTTTTCAAATCCTCCGAAACCGTGAAAAATGCCACCCTGTAGCATGTAATCCGAGACCATGGACTATATAGCCTGTCGCTTTTCAGTGATTTTCACCTTTTTTTCAAATCCTCCGAAACCGTGAAAAATTCCACCCTGTAGCATGTGCTCCGAGACCATGGACTATAGCCTGTCGCTTTTCAGTGATTTTCCCCTTTTTTCAAATCCTCCGAAACCGTGAAAAATGGCACCCTGTAGCATGTGCTCCGAGACCATGGACTATAGCCTGTCGCTTTTCAGTGATTTTCACCTTTTTTTCAAATCGTGAAAAATGCCACCCTGTAGCATGTGCTCCGAGACCATGGACTATAGCCTGTCGCTTTTCAGTGATTTTCCCCTTTTTTCAAATCCTCCGAAACCGTGAAAAATGCCACCCTGTAGCATGTGCTCCGAGACCATGGACTATAGCCTGTCGCTTTTCAGTGATTTTCACCTTTTTTTCAAATCGTGAAAAATGCCACCCTGTAGCATGTGCTCCGAGACCATGGACTATAACCTGTCGCTTTTCAGTGATTTTCCCCTTTTTTCAAACCCTCCGAAACCGTGAAAAATGCCACCCTGTAGCATGTGCTCCGAGACCATGGAATATAGCCTGTCGCTTTTCAGTGATTTTCACCTTTTTTTCAAATCCTCCGAAACCGTGAAAAATGCCACCCTGTAGCATGTGCTCCGAGACCATGGACTATAGCCTGTCGCTTTTCAGTGATTTTTACCTTTTTTTCCAAATCCTCCGAAACCGTGAAAAATGGCACCCTGTAGCATGTGCTCCGAGACCATGGACTATAGCCTGTCGCTTTTCAGTGATTTTCACCTTTTTTTCAAATCCTCCGAAACCGTGAAAAATGGCACCCTGTAGCATGTGCTCCGAGACCATGGACTATAGCCTGTCGCTTTTCAGTGATTTTCACCTTTTTTTCAAATCCTCCGAAACCGTGAAAAATGCCACCCTGTAGCATGTGCTCCGAGACCATGGACTATAGCCTGTCGCTTTTCAGTGATTTTCACCTTTTTTTTCAAATCCTCCGAAACCGTGAAAAATGCCACCCTGTAGCATGTGCTCCGAGACCATGGACTATAGCCTGTCGCTTTTCAGTGATTTTCACCTTTTTTTCAAATCCTCCGAAACCGTGAAAAATGCCACCCTGTAGCATGTGCTCCGAGACCATGGACTATAGCCTGTCGCTTTTAAGTGATTTTCACCTTTTTTTCAAATCGTGAAAAATGCCACCCTGTAGCATGTGCTCCGAGACCATGGACTATAGCCTGTCGCTTTTCAGTGATTTTCCCCTTTTTTCAAATCCTCCGAAACCGTGAAAAATGCCACCCTGTAGCATGTGCTCCGAGACCATGGACTATAGCCTGTCGCTTTTCAGTGATTTTCACCTTTTTTTCCAAATCCTCCGAAACCGTGAAAAATGGCACCCTGTAGCATGTGCTCCGAGACCATGGACTATAGCCTGTCGCTTTTCAGTGATTTTCACCTTTTTTTCAAATCCTCCGAAACCGTGAAAAATGGCACCCTGTAGCATGTGCTCCGAGACCATGGACTATAGCCTGTCGCTTTTCAGTGATTTTCACCTTTTTTTCAAATCCTCCGAAACCGTGAAAAATGCCACCCTGTAGCATGTGCTCCGAGACCATGGACTATAGCCTGTCGCTTTTAAGTGATTTTCACCTTTTTTTCAAATCGTGAAAAATGCCACCCTGTAGCATGTGCTCCGAGACCATGGACTATAGCCTGTCGCTTTTCAGTGATTTTCCCCTTTTTTCAAATCCTCCGAAACCGTGAAAAATGCCACCCTGTAGCATGTGCTCCGAGACCATGGACTATAGCCTGTCGCTTTTCAGTGATTTTCACCTTTTTTTCAAATCCTCCGAAACCGTGAAAAATGCCACCCTGTAGCATGTGCTCCGAGACCATGGACTATAGCCTGTCGCTTTTCAGTGATTTTCACCTTTTTTTCAAATCCTCCGAAACCGTGAAAAATGCCACCCTGTAGCATGTGCTCCGAGACCATGGA
>NC_136808.1:63550671-63620570 GCF_951216825.1 Electrona antarctica | reverse complement strand
CCCACATAGGCGTGCTGGCTGGGATCGGTCTCGGAAATTAATCGGGACGTTTTGTGACAGTTGCTTCTGCCACTTAATTTCGTTTGAAAGGCAGCAATGCTGCGTTTGCATGTTGTCTGTTATATCCACCAAAAATGCCAGATCATGAACCCAGTCTGGGTCATCCAACTGCACAAGTGGTTTCCTTTATCCTTCATGAATTGTCCGATTTCTGCATGTAACAGAAAAAACCGTCTCAACACAGCTCCTCTGCTCAGCCTTCATACCTCTGTGTGGCAGGCCATGTCCGATGTCTTTATTAGACAAAATATTGTCGATGGCCAGCATGCACTCTCTGATAAATTCCCTTATGGAATACGGCTTTGATGCGGCAGCAATTTTTTGAGCAGCAGAGAGACTGCTGCTTTTACAATAATTTCACGACAACAACTGTCTGCTGCTTCTCTTTTTTTTTTTCAATCATTGACTGCGCTACGCTCAAACCAGAGAGAGAGAGAGAGAGAGAGAGAGAGAGAGAGAGAAATGAAAGAGAGAGAGAGAGAGAGAAATGAAAGAGAGAGAGAGAGAGAAATGAAAGAGAGAGAGAGAGAGAGAGAGAGAAATCAAAGAGAGAGAGAGAGAGAGAATGTTTTTTTTTTTTCAATCAATGACGGTGCATGCGCTACGCTAAAACCAGGGAGAACGAGAGAGAGCTGCATTCCACAAATTCTTGGTACTTTAACTGGGCATTGTTCACAGCTGCAGCAATTAAGACGCGCGGGAGGGGTGGGGGGCCGCATGCGGCCCGCGGATCGCCAGTTTGACACCCCTGCCTTAAGGCCTTTGAGGTGGCTCCAGACTTCCCAAAACAAACTGGTCAGGCTACTAATTGGCCTCACCCCCCGAACCCACCTCACCCCTGCCCACTTTGACAGGCTAGAATGGCTTAGGGTCGACGAGTACAGCATCTTGCAATGCTATAACCACATATATGTGTGTTTGTTTGTGTGTGCGTGTGTGACACACATACATACATATATATACATTATATATATATATATATATATATATATATATATATATACACACAATTACACATACACACACACACACATCACACACAGCCCACCTCTAAACCATATGGGACCCACTTGAGGCCCATATAGTTCAGCCCATCTTGAAACCATATTGGACCCATGTAAGCCCCACAGAAATTTTCCACATTGGGCCCACCTAGGACCCAGGTAGAACCCACTTAAAACCCACATGGGCAAGCCCAGGTCCCACATAAAAACGCCCACTTGGGGCCCACCTAGGGCCCAGGTAGAACCCACTTAAAACTCACATGGGCAAGCCCAGGTCCCACATAAAAACGCCCAGTTGGGGCCCACCCAGGGCCCAGGTAGAACCCACTTAAAACCCACATGGGCAAGCCCAGGTCCCACATAAAAACGCCCAGTTCCATATGGGTTGCATGGTAGCCCACCTCTGAACCATATGGGACCCACATAGGCGTGCTGGCTGGGATCGGTCTCGGAAATTAATCGGGACGTTTTGTGACAGTTGCTTCTGCCACTTAATTTCGTTTGAAAGGCAGCAATGCTGCGTTTGCATGTTGTCTGTTATATCCACCAAAAATGCAAGATCATGAACCCAGTCTGGGTCATCCAACTGCACAAGTGGTTTCCCTTTATCCTTCATGAATTGTCCGATTTCTGCATGTAACAGAAAAAACCGTCTCAACACAGCTCCTCTGCTCAGCCTTCATACCTCTGTGTGGCAGGCCATGTCCGATGTCTTTATTAGACAAAATATTGTCGATGGCCAGCATGCACTCTCTGATAAATTCCCTTATGGAATACGGCTTTGATGCGGCAGCAATTTTTTGAGCAGCAGAGAGACTGCTGCTTTTACAATAATTTCACGACAACAACTGTCTGCTGCTTCTCTTTTTTTTTTTCAATCATTGACTGCGCTACGCTCAAACCAGAGAGAGAGAGAGAGAGAGAGAGAGAGAGAGAGAGAAATGAAAGAGAGAGAGAGAGAGAGAAATGAAAGAGAGAGAGAGAGAGAAATGAAAGAGAGAGAGAGAGAGAGAGAGAGAAATCAAAGAGAGAGAGAGAGAGAGAATGTTTTTTTTTTTTCAATCAATGACGGTGCATGCGCTACGCTAAAACCAGGGAGAACGAGAGAGAGCTGCATTCCACAAATTCTTGGTACTTTAACTGGGCATTGTTCACAGCTGCAGCAATTAAGACGCGCGGGAGGGGTGGGGGGCCGCATGCGGCCCGCGGATCGCCAGTTTGACACCCCTGCCTTAAGGCCTTTGAGGTGGCTCCAGACTTCCCAAAACAAACTGGTCAGGCTACTAATTGGCCTCACCCCCCGAACCCACCTCACCCCTGCCCACTTTGACAGGCTAGAATGGCTTAGGGTCGACGAGTACAGCATCTTGCAATGCTATAACCACATATATGTGTGTGTGTTTGTGTGTGCGTGTGTGACACACATACATACATATATATACATTATATATATATATATATATATATATATATATATATATATATATATACACACAATTACACATACACACACACACACATCACACACAGCCCACCTCTAAACCATATGGGACCCACTTGAGGCCCATATAGTTCAGCCCATCTTGAAACCATATTGGACCCATGTAAGCCCCACAGAAATTTTCCACATTGGGCCCACCTAGGACCCAGGTAGAACCCACTTAAAACCCACATGGGCAAGCCCAGGTCCCACATAAAAACGCCCACTTGGGGCCCACCTAGGGCCCAGGTAGAACCCACTTAAAACTCACATGGGCAAGCCCAGGTCCCACATAAAAACGCCCAGTTGGGGCCCACCCAGGGCCCAGGTAGAACCCACTTAAAACCCACATGGGCAAGCCCAGGTCCCACATAAAAACGCCCAGTTCCATATGGGTTGCATATAGTTAGCCCACCTGGCACCCATAAGGGAGCCCACCTCTGAACCATATGGGACCCACATAGGCGTGCTGGCTGGGATCGGTCTCGGAAATTAATCGGGACGTTTTGTGACAGTTGCTTCTGCCACTTAATTTCGTTTGAAAGGCAGCAATGCTGCGTTTGCATGTTGTCTGTTATATCCACCAAAAATGCAAGATCATGAACCCAGTCTGGGTCATCCAACTGCACAAGTGGTTTCCCTTTATCCTTCATGAATTGTCCGATTTCTGCATGTAACAGAAAAAACCGTCTCAACACAGCTCCTCTGCTCAGCCTTCATACCTCTGTGTGGCAGGCCATGTCCGATGTCTTTATTAGACAAAATATTGTCGATGGCCAGCATGCACTCTCTGATAAATTCCCTTATGGAATACGGCTTTGATGCGGCAGCAATTTTTTGAGCAGCTTTTACAATAATTTCACGACAACAACTGTCTGCTGCTTCTCTTTTTTTTTTTCAATCATTGACTGCGCTACGCTCAAACCAGAGAGAGAGAGAGAGAGAGAGAGAGAGAGAGAAATGAAAGAGAGAGAGAGAGAGAGAAATGAAAGAGAGAGAGAGAGAGAAATGAAAGAGAGAGAGAGAGAAATGAAAGAGAGAGAGAGAGAGAGAGAGAGAGAGAGAAATCAAAGAGAGAGAGAGAGAGAATGTTTTTTTTTTTTCAATCAATGACGGTGCATGCGCTACGCTAAAACCAGGGAGAACGAGAGAGAGCTGCATTCCACAAATTCTTGGTACTTTAACTGGGCATTGTTCACAGCTGCAGCAATTAAGACGCGCGGGAGGGGTGGGGGGCCGCATGCGGCCTGCGGATCGCCAGTTTGACACCCCTGCCTTAAGGCCTTTGAGGTGGCTCCAGACTTCCCAAAACAAACTGGTCAGGCTACTAATTGGCCTCACCCCCCGAACCCACCTCACCCCTGCCCACTTTGACAGGCTAGAATGGCTTAGGGTCGACGAGTACAGCATCTTGCAATGGGTCTGGTCCACAAGATTCGATACACCACCAAGATACCCATGTACCTGTCTAAATACCTCACCAAGATACCCATGTACCTGTCTAAATACTTCACTAAGATACCCATGTACCTGTCTAAATACCTCACCAAGATACCCATGTACCTGTCTAAATACTTCACTAAGATACCCATGTACCTGTCTAAATACCTCACCAAGATACCCATGTACCTGTCTAAATACTTCACTAAGATACCCATGTACCTGTCTAAATACCTCACCAAGATACCCATGTACCTGTCTAAATACTTCACTAAGATACCCATGTACCTGTCTAAATACTTCCTTAATGTCAACGAAGTCCACTCCCACAACACCAGAGGGAGTTCAACAAACCATGTGCAACCCAGATTCGGCACAAACAAGGGACTAAATTATTTTTGCTCCTATGCCACCAAAATGTGGAACGCCCAGTCATTAGGACATGCAAATCCCTTGACTCCTTCAAAACCGCCCTCAAAGGGCACCTACGGACGGCTGCAATTCGAAACTGGCCTCCGTAAAATCTGAATCCCCACCACCCACCCCTTTTTCCCCTCACTGTATATGTTTATTTTCCCTTTTTACCTCCTTTATGATGAATTCCTGTTCTGTTCTTTGACTATATAGAAGTGTCTATTTGTACGTCTCTAAATGTTTTGATGAATTGAACAAGGTGGACCCTCTTGTAAACAAGTATAATGCTTAATTGGGTCGTCCACTCACAGTTAATTGAGTTGTGCTTGAAATGTACTGTAATTCTGCAAACTGTTAATAAATATTTCATTTAGGGCCGGGACTTTAACGCGTTAACACTCCCATCGCCCAGGACGAAGTTCTTTGTCCTTTCTATTAGTAATGCCCGACACCCAGGACGAAGTATTGTCCAAAAGTTTATTGATATGAGAACGGATCGCATGGCTCCACAGCCTGGGAGCACCTGTTGGGCAATCCTCGGTGTTGTGCAAGAGTGTGACGTCATCGAAAAACTCTAGTACTTAATTTGATCCTTTCCCCTCACACCCGCGGAAGTGCAGTATACAGACCTTAGAGACCAACGGCGAGCGTCGCTTGAATTTCATTGTGCTATCGCCCAATCGCCCACTATCGCCGGGCGACGTTCTTTTCGGCCGACGTTCCTCCGCCCACTTTTCGACCATCGCCTGTTCGCCTGCTATCTATCTTCCGCCGTAGTCTGAAGACCCACCTTTTCAGACTCCATCATTGCCCATAGCACTTATCCTACCCCCTTAGATAGCACTTTTTAGACTTAGATAGCATTTGAAACAGACTTATAGCATGTCATGTAGACAGCACAATAATTGCATTGTATGTAGTCATAGCACATCATAGAACATGTATAGCATAGTATAGTATATATAGTTAATATGTATAGCGTCATTATATAGATATGTTCTAGTTACATTCTTAGCTTACGCATGTTTCTTGATAAATGCATTTTATATATGTGATGTATTCCCATACTTTTGTTCTTGCCTAATGTAAGTCGCTCTGGATTAAGAGCGTCTGCTAAATGCCTAAATTGTAAATTGTAAATTGATAGACAGTAGGGTCCCATAGACAGTAGGGTCCCATAGACAGTAGGGTCCCGTTGACAGTAGGGTCCCATAGACAGTAGGGTCCCATAGACAGTAGGGTCCCATAGACAGTAGGGTCCCATAGACAGTAGGGTCCCGTTGACAGTAGGGTCCCATAGACAGTAGGGTCCCATTGACAGTAGGGTCCCATAGACAGTAGGGTCCCATAGACAGTAGGGTCCCATTGACAGTAGGGTCCCATAGACAGTAGGGTCCCATAGACAGTAGGGTCCCATAGACAGTAGGGTCCCATTGACAGTAGGGTCCCATTGACAGTAGGGTCCCATTGACAGTAGGGTCCCATAGACAGTAGGGTCCCATAGACAGTAGGGTCCCATTGACAGTAGGGTCCCATAGACAGTAGGGTCCCATAGACAGTAGGGTCCCATTGACAGTAGGGTCCCGTAGACAGTAGGGTCCCGTAGACAGTAGGGTCCCATAGACAGTAGGGTCCCATTGACAGTAGGGTCCCGTAGACAGTAGGGTCCCGTAGACAGTAGGGTCCCGTAGACAGTAGGGTCCCGTAGACAGTAGGGTCCCGTAGACAGTAGGGTCCCATAGACAGTAGGGTCCCATAGACAGTAGGGTCCCATTGACAGTAGGGTCCCATAGACAGTAGGGTCCCATAGACAGTAGGGTCCCATAGACAGTAGGGTCCCGTAGACAGTAGGGTCCCATAGACAGTAGGGTCCCATAGACAGTAGGGTCCCATAGACAGTAGGGTCCCGTAGACAGTAGGGTCCCGTAGACAGTAGGGTCCCATAGACAGTAGGGTCCCATAGACAGTAGGGTCCCATAGACAGTAGGGTCCCATTGACAGTAGGGTCCCATAGACAGTAGGGTCCCATTGACAGTAGGGTCCCATTGACAGTAGGGTCCCATAGACAGTAGGGTCCCATAGACAGTAGGGTCCCATAGACAGTAGGGTCCCATAGACAGTAGGGTCCCGTAGACAGTAGGGTCCCATAGACAGTAGGGTCCCGTAGACAGTAGGGTCCCATAGACAGTAGGGTCCCGTAGACAGTAGGGTCCCGTTGACAGTAGGGTCCCATAGACAGTAGGGTCCCGTAGACAGTAGGGTCCCATATACAGTAGGGTCCCGTAGACAGTAGGGTCCCGTAGACAGTAGGGTCCCGTAGACAGTAGGGTCCCATAGACAGTAGGGTCCCATTGACAGTAGGGTCCCGTAGACAGTAGGGTCCCGTAGACAGTAGGGTCCCGTAGACAGTAGGGTCCCATAGACAGTAGGGTCCCATAGACAGTAGGGTCCCATAGACAGTAGGGTCCCGTAGACAGTAGGGTCCCGTAGACAGTAGGGTCCCGTAGACAGTAGGGTCCCGTAGACAGTAGGGTCCCATAGACAGTAGGGTCCCATTGACAGTAGGGTCCCATAGACAGTAGGGTCCCGTTGACAGTAGGGTCCCATAGACAGTAGGGTCCCATAGACAGTAGGGTCCCATAGACAGTAGGGTCCCGTAGACAGTAGGGTCCCATAGACAGTAGGGTCCCATAGACAGTAGGGTCCCATAGACAGTAGGGTCCCATAGACAGTAGGGTCCCATTTACAGTAGGGTCCCGTAGACAGTAGGGTCCCGTAGACAGTAGGGTCCCGTAGACAGTAGGGTCCCGTAGACAGTAGGGTCCCGTAGACAGTAGGGTCCCATAGACAGTAGGGTCCCATAGACAGTAGGGTCCCATAGACAGTAGGGTCCCGTAGACAGTAGGGTCCCATAGACAGTAGGGTCCCATTGACAGTAGGGTCCCATAGACAGTAGGGTCCCGTTGACAGTAGGGTCCCATAGACAGTAGGGTCCCATAGACAGTAGGGTCCCATAGACAGTAGGGTCCCGTAGACAGTAGGGTCCCGTTGACAGTAGGGTCCCATAGACAGTAGGGTCCCATTGACAGTAGGGTCCCATAGACAGTAGGGTCCCGTTGACAGTAGGGTCCCATTGACAGTAGGGTCCCATAGACAGTAGGGTCCCATAGACAGTAGGGTCCCATAGACAGTAGGGTCCCGTAGACAGTAGGTCCCGTTGACAGTAGGGTCCCATAGACAGTAGGGTCCCATAGACAGTAGGGTCCCATAGACAGTAGGGTCCCGTAGACAGTAGGTCCCGTTGACAGTAGGGTCCCATAGACAGTAGGGTCCCATTGACAGTAGGGTCCCATAGACAGTAGGGTCCCATAGACAGTAGGGTCCCGTTGAGAAATAATGCACTTCCGGAAGATTCGTCTGGCTGTCGCCCACTGTTAAAACGTAGGGTTAGACCTTTCTCTCTCCTCAGACTAACACTAAGACCTTTCTCTCTCCTCAGACTAACACTAAGACCTTTCTCTCTCCTCAGACTAACACTAAGACCTTTCTCTCTCCTCAGACTAACACTAAGACCTTTCTCTCTCCTCAGCAGCAGTACACCTCCAGCTCCTCCGGCGGGGAGAGTTCCTGTGAGGAAGGACGCATGCGTCGCCCGACTCACCTTCGACCTTTCCATCACCGCGGCGGCGGCGGCGCGGACTCCGACGTCCCGCTGCTCCGCCGCGACCCAGACGAATACTCCAGCAGCGAGCAGTCATGTGACACGGTGATCTACGTGGGCCCAAACGGGACGGCCATGTCGGACCGCGAGCTGACGGACAACGAGGGACCCCCGGAGTTTGTGCCGATCATCCCATCTCTGCTCCTACAACAACAGACGCACAGTCACAGTCAGGTGAGGGAGACGTTACACAACACAACACAACACAACACAACACAACACAACACAACACAACACAACACAGTCACAGTCAGGTGAGGGAGACACAACACAACACAACACAACACAACACAACACAACACAACACAACACAACACAACACAGTCAGGTAGTAGTAGGCCTACTCGCTGACAATACGTGTCTGCGTCCTAAAATCTAGTTTTGCTTACATGATCATATTTCACATTAGTCTCACTGACATTGCGTGTCTGCGACATCTATTGGATGGTGTGCGTAGGAGGGTGGTGTGACTACGTGGTGGTCTAGTGGATGGTGTGCGTAGGAGGGTGGTGTGACTGGATGGTGTGCGTAGGAGGGTGGTGTGACTACGTGGTGGTCTAGTGGATGGTGTGCGTAGGAGGGTGGTGTGACTACGTGGTGGTCTAGTGGATGGTGTGCGTAGGAGGGTGGTGTGACTACGTGGTGGTCCAGTGGATGGTGTGCGTAGGAGGGTGGTGTGACTACGTGGTGGTCCAGTGGATGGTGTGCGTAGGAGGGCGGTGTGACTACGTGGTGGTCTAGTGGATGGTGTGCGTAGGAGGGCGGTGTGACTACGTGGTGGTCTAGTGGATGGTGTGCGTAGGAGGGTGATGTGACTATGTGGTGGTCCAGTGGATGGTGTGCGTAGGAGGGTGGTGTGACTACGTGGTGGTCTAGTGGATGGTGTGACTACGTGGTGGTCCAGTGGATGGTGTGCGTAGGAGGGTGGTGTGACTATGTGGTGGTCCAGTGGATGGTGTGCGTAGGAGGGTGGTGTGACTACGTGGTGGTCTAGTGGATGGTGTGCGTAGGAGGGTGGTGTGACTACGTGGTGGTCCAGTGGATGGTGTGCGTAGGAGGGTGGTGTGACTACGTGGTGGTCTAGTGGATGGTGTGCGTAGGAGGGTGGTGTGACCATGTGGTGGTCCAGTGGATGGTGTGACTACGTGGTGGTCTAGTGAATGGTGTGCGTAGGAGGGCGGTGTGGTGGTGGGAAAGTTGAAAGACACAAAGTTGAGTCATAGAGAAAAAAAGAAGAGTTCAAAGCCTCGCTGAGAGTTTCCTTTGATAAATTCATTGCAAAAATCCTCGATCCAACCACGCCCCAATCAGCCGCGGGGCCCTGCGCCCCAATCAGCCGCGGGGCCCTGCGCCCCAATCAGCCGCGGGGCCCTGCGCCCCAATCAGCCGCGGGGCCCTGCGCCCCAATCAGCCGCGGGGCCCTGCGCCCCAATCAGCCGCGGGGCCCTGCGCCCCAATCAGCCGCGGGGCCCTGCGCCCCAATCAGCCGCGGGGCCCTGCGCCCCAATCAGCCGCGGGGCCCTGCGCCCCAATCAGCCGCTGGCAAAATTAATCTGGCAAGATTAACCAGTTTTCATGAAACCGCTATAATCACTGATCCAGGATATTAAACCAGGATATCTGTTAAATCCCGGTTTAAGTTGTGTGAAACGGGCCCTGGTGAAAAGAAGACACTACATACCAACCCAGGAGCTCCATGTCTGCCATGTGTCAATACATACCAACCCAGGAGCTCCATGTCTGCCATGTGTCAATACATACCAACCCAGGAGCTCCAGTCTGCCATGTGTCAATACATACCAACCCAGGAGCTCCATGTCTGCCATGTGTCAATACATACCAACCCAGGAGCTCCATGTCTGCCATGTGTCAATACATACCAACCCAGGAGCTCCATGTCTGCCATGTGTCAATACATACCAACCCAGGAGCTCCATGTCTGCCATGTGTCAATACATACCAACCCAGGAGCTCCATGTCTGCCATGTGTCAATACATACCAACACAGGAGCTCCAGTCTGCCATGTGTCAGGAAATGTTTGCAATGGAATCTAGTGCCCTTCCTGAAAGAGGTCACATGATCTAGTGCCCTTCCTGAAAGAGGTCACATGATGTGTGTCACATGACAAAACTGAAGCCTACTTCCTGGTTTTCTTCAAGGTCAATTAAATAAGGTTAGGAAGCGAAGACCGTACGGCGTACAGTGGACTCCATGTTGCTCCCTGGAAGGAAAGAAACATGCATAATTGAGACCAAGGAAGCTGAAAGTAGGACACTTTAATAAAAACTCTATCTATGTATCTATCTAGTACCCTAGCCTGCCAAACCCGGAACCTCCGTTTTCAGCGTTTATATTCTTTAATCCTTGTTTTTATCTGATCGAATCGTTAGCTACCGTTCGTTAGCATAACACTCAAAGTGGGACACCTAGTGTCCCACTTTGGCCACGGCCATTTTGAAGATGCGCGCGCATCCACTTGCATGGTATGGGCTGCATTCAAAGCCCTCTATCTCAGAAACGACATTGAGGGGGCCGTTTCTGGGGAAGACAAGGTTTTTCAACGGCCTGTAGCAGGCGCTGTGATACTCGCGGCCGGGTTTTTTCCACCACCGACCGAGAGAACAACAACCGGTGAAGACACCACACACAGCATTTTGTCACTGTAACATGCGATTACGGATATTTTGGCTCTTCAAAGTAAGTGTTACGTGCGATAAAACCTTAATTGGCAATACGCTATCGAGGGATTAATTAATGCTGGCGGGGAATTGGGTTAAGGGTTCAGAGTCTTGCTCAAGGACACTTCGACACAAACTCAGGGGGAGCCCGGGATCAAACTGGCAACTCTACCCCATCCCCATGAGCCACTGCCGCCCCCTAGTGGTCACTCTACCCCATGAGCCACTGCCGCCCCCTAGTGGTCACTCTACCCCATGAGCCACTGCGCCACTATCAATAATAAACAATAGCTGGACCTGTACAGTTTGCACAAGGAACCATGCACTAAACCAGTGGTTCCCAAAGTGGGGTCCGGGGACCCCCAGGGGTCCTTGAGGGAGTCCCAGGTGGTCCCCAGGTACATGATAGTTATAGGAACCAAATGGACCCTTATGGGTCTGTAACTCTGAGAGTGTAATTGGTTCCTTTTGGACACTCTCAGAGTTAAATTAAGTTTGAATTCACAAATACAATATGTATTGGGGGTCCCAGAGGTAGAAATGCCATTAAATAGGGGTCCGTAACCTAATCCAGGTCAAACCGGGGGCCCCAGAGCCGTAGAGATCTTCTCTTATATTATGGGGGGGGGGGGGGGGGGGGGGGGTCCTTAATTGGCATGCGGACCCCCATTTCCAAATGGGGCTCATTTAGCTGAGAATTACTGTCATTTTGACATGAAAACGTTTGGGAACCAACTGCACTAAACACTGTTTAATTTGTGTTCATGGAAACAGGCCCAGCCTCAAGACGAGGACCAGACCCAGCCCGGTGGACCTCTGTGCCAGCCTCTGTCCCAGCCTCTGTGCCAGCCTCTGTCCCAGCCTCTGTGCCAGCCTCTGTGCCAGTCTCTGTCCCAGCCTCTGTCCCAGTCTCTGTCCCAGCCTCTGTGCCAGCCTCTGTCCCAGCCTCTGTCCCAGTCTCTGTCCCAGCCTCTGTTCCAGCCTCTGCCCCAGTCCACCCAGCCCTGTGGACCTCTGTGCCAGTCTCTGTCCCAGCCTCTGTGCCAGCCTCTGCCCCAGTCCACCCAGCCCTGTGGACCTCTGTGCCAGTCTCTGCCCCAGTCCACCCAGCCCTGTGGACCTCTGTGCCAGTCTCTGTCCCAGTCCTGCCAGGCCCTACTGGGGCAGCCTCTGGCTCCCGTCCCAGAAGAGGGAGGCGAGTGTCTGAAGTGCAACACCTTCGCTGAGCTGCAGGAGAGACTGGACTGTATCGACGGCAGTGAGGAGGTGACGAGAGAGAGATCATTATTTAATATATAGCTACTGTTATACTAAATACACATGAATACGTACAGTATACAATCTAATTTAATCTACTACTATTACATTATATCTTGTTTGATTTTCTATTATATTCATTGTTGGGGTTTGGGGCGGGGGGGGGGGGTTATGCCTTTATTGATAGTATTGTGACAGGAAATGGGGAGAGAGATGGGGGAGTGACTTGCAGCAAATGTCGTTGGGATCGGGAGTCGAACCCGCAACCCTATCAGGCTGCTAGTTACCCGGGAGCGCTAGGGCCGATGTTCTATTACGGTATATTCTGTTGTTACAGATTACAGAGTATCATTCTTTGTGTAACTTAAACCTTACATCCATCCGTCTGTAATTCCTTTCTTTCCTTAATTCCTTCTTTCTTTCCTCATCAATGTGTCTGTGTCCTGTTTCTAGGTGGCTAAGTTCCCGTTCGAGGAGGTTCCTGGCAGTAAACAGGAGCCAGCCTCAGTGTCACCTCCTCTTCCTGCTCCCGGAGCACACTCTGGACATGAAGGTAAAAACACTATACCGAATATAGAGCCGTTTCCACCCCAAATCAACCGATAATTCCCAGTAGGTTACTTAATACTCCAATCTTATCGAGCCGATCGGACCTACTGCATGTAGTCTGGAGCCTACTGGCTGTCATTAGGACCTACTGTAGTCTGGAGCCTACTGGCTGTCATTAGGACCTACTGTAGTCTGGAGCCTACTGGCTGTCATTAGGACCTACTGTAGTCTGGAGCCTACTGGCTGCCATTAGGACCTACTGTAGTCTGGAGCCTACTGGCTGTCATTAGGACCTACTGTAGTCTGGAGCCTACTGGCTGTCATTAGGACCTACTGTAGTCTGGAGCCTACTGGCTGTCATTAGGACCTACTGTAGTCTGGAGCCTACTGGCTGCCATTAGGACCTACTGTAGTCTGGAGCCTACTGGCTGTCATTAGGACCTACTGTAGTCTGGAGCCTACTGGCTGTCATTAGGACCTACTGTAGTCTGGAGCCTACTGGCTGCCATTAGGACCTACTGTAGTCTGGAGCCTACTGGCTGTCATTAGGACCTACTGTAGTCTGGAATCTACTGGCTGTCATTAGGACCTACTGCATGTAGTCTGGAGCCTACTGGCTGTCATTAGGACCAACTGTAGTCTGGAGTCTACTGGCTGTCATTAGGACCTACTGCATGTAGTCTGGAGCCTACTGGCTGTCATTAGGACCTACTGTAGTCTGGAGTCTACTGGCTGTCATTAGGACCTACTGCATGTAGTCTGGAGCCTACTGGCTGTCATTAGGACCTACTGTAGTCTGGAGCCTACTGGCTGTCATTAGGACCTACTGTAGTCTGGAGTCTACTGGCTGTCATTAGGACCTACTGTAGTCTGGAGCCTACTGGCTGCCATTAGGACCTACTGTAGTCTGGAGCCTACTGGCTGTCATTAGGACCTACTGTAGTCTGGAGTCTACTGGCTGTCATTAGGACCTACTGTAGTCTGGAGCCTACTGGCTGTCATTAGGACCTACTGTAGTCTGGAGCCTACTGGCTGCCATTAGGACCTACTGTAGTCTGGAATCTACTGGCTGTCATTAGGACCTACTGCATGTAGTCTGGAGCCTACTGGCTGTCATTAGGACCTACTGTAGTCTGGAGCCTACTGGCTGTCATTAGGATCTACTGTAGTCTGGAGCCTACTGGCTGTCATTAGGACCTACTGTAGTCTGGAGCCTACTGGCTGTCATTAGGACCTACTGTAGTCTGGAGCCTACTGGCTGTCATTAGGACCTACTGCATGTAGTCTGGAGCCTACTGGCTGTCATTAGGATATACTGTAGTCTGGAGCCTACTGGCTGTCATTAGGACCTACCGTAGTCTGGAGCCTATTGGCTGTCATTAGGATCTACTGTAGTCTGGAGCCTACTGGCTGCCATTAGGACCTACTGTAGTCTGGAGCCTACTGGCTGTCATTAGGACCTACTGTAGTCTGGAGCCTACTGGCTGTCATTAGGACCTACTGTAGTCTGGAGCCTACTGGCTGCCATTAGGACCTACTGTAGTCTGGAGCCTACTGGCTGTCATTAGGACCTACTGTAGTCTTGAGCCTACTGGCTGCCATTAGGACCTACTGTAGTCTGGAGCCTACTGGCTGCCATTAGGACCTACTGTAGTCTGGAGCCTACTGGCTGTCATTAGGACCTACTGCATGTAGTCTGGAGCCTACTGGCTGTCATTAGGACCTACTGTAGTCTGGAGTCTACTGGCTGCCATTAGGACCTAGTGCATGTAGTCTGGAGCCTACTGGCTGTCATTAGGATCTACTGTAGTCTGGAGCCTACTGGCTGTCATTAGGACCTACTGTAGTCTGGAGCCTACTGGCTGCCATTAGGACCTACTGTAGTCTGGAGCCTACTGGCTGCCATTAGGACCTACTGTAGTCTGGAGCCTACTGGCTGTCATTAGGACCTACTGTAGTCTGGAGCCTACTGGCTGTCATTAGGACCTACTGTAGTCTGGAGCCTACTGGCTGTCATTAGGACCTACTGTAGTCTGGAGCCTACTGGCTGCCATTAGGACCTACTGTAGTCTGGAGCCTACTGGCTGTCATTAGGACCTACTGCATGTAGTCTGGAGCCTACTGGCTGTCATTAGGACCTACTGTAGTCTGGAGTCTACTGGCTGCCATTAGGACCTAGTGCATGTAGTCTGGAGCCTACTGGCTGTCATTAGGACCTACTGTAGTCTGGAGCCTACTGGCTGTCATTAGGACCTACTGTAGTCTGGAGCCTACTGGCTGTCATTAGGACCTACTGTAGTCTGGAGTCTACTGGCTGCCATTAGGACCTAGTGCATGTAGTCTGGAGCCTACTGGCTGTCATTAGGACCTACTGTAGTCTGGAGCCTACTGGCTGTCATTAGGACCTACTGTAGTCTGGAGCCTACTGGCTGTCATTAGGACCTACTGTAGTCTGGAGCCTACTGGCTGTCATTAGGACCTACTGTAGTCTGGAGCCTACTGGCTGCCATTAGGACCTACTGTAGTCTGGAGCCTACTGGCTGCCATTAGGACCTACTGTAGTCTGGAGCCTACTGGCTGTCATTAGGACCTACTGTAGTCTGGAGCCTACTGGCTGTCATTAGGACCTACTGTAGTCTGGAGCCTACTGGCTGTCATTAGGACCTACTGTAGTCTGGAGCCTACTGGCTGCCATTAGGACCTACTGTAGTCTGGAGCCTACTGGCTGTCATTAGGACCTACTGTAGTCTGGAGCCTACTGGCTGTCATTAGGACCTACTGTAGTCTGGAGCCTACTGGCTGCCATTAGGACCTACTGTAGTCTGGAGCCTACTGGCTGTCATTAGGACCTACTGTAGTCTGGAATCTACTGGCTGTCATTAGGACCTACTGCATGTAGTCTGGAGCCTACTGGCTGTCATTAGGACCAACTGTAGTCTGGAGTCTACTGGCTGTCATTAGGACCTACTGCATGTAGTCTGGAGCCTACTGGCTGTCATTAGGACCTACTGTAGTCTGGAGTCTACTGGCTGTCATTAGGACCTACTGCATGTAGTCTGGAGCCTACTGGCTGTCATTAGGACCTACTGTAGTCTGGAGCCTACTGGCTGTCATTAGGACCTACTGTAGTCTGGAGTCTACTGGCTGTCATTAGGACCTACTGTAGTCTGGAGCCTACTGGCTGCCATTAGGACCTACTGTAGTCTGGAGCCTACTGGCTGTCATTAGGACCTACTGTAGTCTGGAGTCTACTGGCTGTCATTAGGACCTACTGTAGTCTGGAGCCTACTGGCTGTCATTAGGACCTACTGTAGTCTGGAGCCTACTGGCTGCCATTAGGACCTACTGTAGTCTGGAATCTACTGGCTGTCATTAGGACCTACTGCATGTAGTCTGGAGCCTACTGGCTGTCATTAGGACCTACTGTAGTCTGGAGCCTACTGGCTGTCATTAGGATCTACTGTAGTCTGGAGCCTACTGGCTGTCATTAGGACCTACTGTAGTCTGGAGCCTACTGGCTGTCATTAGGACCTACTGTAGTCTGGAGCCTACTGGCTGTCATTAGGACCTACTGCATGTAGTCTGGAGCCTACTGGCTGTCATTAGGATATACTGTAGTCTGGAGCCTACTGGCTGTCATTAGGACCTACCGTAGTCTGGAGCCTATTGGCTGTCATTAGGATCTACTGTAGTCTGGAGCCTACTGGCTGCCATTAGGACCTACTGTAGTCTGGAGCCTACTGGCTGTCATTAGGACCTACTGTAGTCTGGAGCCTACTGGCTGTCATTAGGACCTACTGTAGTCTGGAGCCTACTGGCTGCCATTAGGACCTACTGTAGTCTGGAGCCTACTGGCTGTCATTAGGACCTACTGTAGTCTGGAGCCTACTGGCTGCCATTAGGACCTACTGTAGTCTGGAGCCTACTGGCTGCCATTAGGACCTACTGTAGTCTGGAGCCTACTGGCTGTCATTAGGACTTACTGCATGTAGTCTGGAGCCTACTGGCTGTCATTAGGACCTACTGTAGTCTGGAGTCTACTGGCTGCCATTAGGACCTAGTGCATGTAGTCTGGAGCCTACTGGCTGTCATTAGGATCTACTGTAGTCTGGAGCCTACTGGCTGTCATTAGGACCTACTGTAGTCTGGAGCCTACTGGCTGCCATTAGGACCTACTGTAGTCTGGAGCCTACTGGCTGCCATTAGGACCTACTGTAGTCTGGAGCCTACTGGCTGTCATTAGGACCTACTGTAGTCTGGAGCCTACTGGCTGCCATTAGGACCTACTGTAGTCTGGAGTCTACTGGCTGTCATTAGGACCTACTGTAGTCTGGAGTCTACTGGCTGTCATTAGGACCTACTGTAGTCTGGAGTCTACTGGCTGCCATTAAGACCTAGTGCATGTAGTCTGGAGCCTACTGGCTGTCATTAGGATCTACTGTAGTCTGGAGCCTACTGGCTGTCATTAGGACCTACTGTAGTCTGGAGCCTACTGGCTGCCATTAGGACCTACTGTAGTCTGGAGCCTACTGGCTGCCATTAGGACCTACTGTAGTCTGGAGCCTACTGGCTGTCATTAGGACCTACTGTAGTCTGGAGCCTACTGGCTGCCATTAGGACCTACTGTAGTCTGGAGTCTACTGGCTGTCATTAGGACCTACTGTAGTCTGGAGTCTACTGGCTGTCATTAGGACCTACTGTAGTCTGGAGCCTACTGGCTGTCATTAGGACCTACTGTAGTCTGGAGTCTACTGGCTGTCATTAGGACCTACTGTAGTACTCTGGAGCCTACTGGCTGTCATTAGGACCTACTTTAGTCTGGAGCCTACTGGCTGTCATTAGGACCTACTGTAGTCTGGAGCCTACTGGCTGTCATTAGGACCTACTGCATGTAGTCTGGAGCCTACTGGCTGTCATTAGGACCTACTGCATGTAGTCTGGAGCCTACTGGCTGACATTAGGACCTACTGTAGTCTGGAGCCTACTGGCTGCCATTAGGACCTACTGTAGTCTGGAGCCTACTGGCTGTCATTAGGACCTACTGTAGTCTGGAGCCTACTGGCTGTCATTAGGACCTACTGTAGTCTGGAGCCTACTGGCTGCCATTAGGACCTACTGCATGTAGTCTGGAGCCTACTGGCTGTCATTAGGACCTACTGCATGTAGTCTGGAGCCTACTGGCTGTCATTAGGACCTACTGTAGTCTGGAGCCTACTGGCTGTCATTAGGACCTACTGCATGTAGTCTGGAGCCTACTGGCTGTCATTAGGACCTACTGTAGTCTGGAGCCTACTGGCTGTCATTAGGACCTACTGCATGTAGTCTGGAGCCTACTGGCTGTGATCGGCGTTGATAACACCTTAACCTGATCTTATGGGTCTGGACATGATAACACCTTAACCTGATCTTAAGGGTCTGGACATACTGAGAACGACCAGCCTCCTCACACCCTCACCCAAACATAACCGCAAGCACGTCGCAGCGCGGTCCCAACCTTAACGCATGTTCGCCAACCTTAATCCTGTCGTTTTCCGGGTTTTCGTTTCATCAGTCTTACTTTACTTTATTTGTTTTTTTGGACAGGACAATGCATATTAATGGACGTCACATGGACGTAAATACACCGGATATAGCACAGTTGCTAATTTTCATCCGCAGTCCTCACAAGAAACACAAAACGGAAAACAGACAGGCAAACAGTGGAATACATTTACATAACATTACATAGGGAACACAGCATAACAAAATAAATACACACACACACAGGGTTCCCCAATTCATTTTCCTCAAGGGCCATATTTTGAGTAGGGAACCAGGCTGGGGGCCGAGTCTGCACGCGCGAAGAATTGGGTTTTTTATTTTTTCATTAATTAATTAAAATGTGTTCTCAACCAGTGGTCCGGGGACCACCAGTGGTCCTTGAGGGGGTGCCCAGTTGGTTTTCAGCATGCAACCAAGTGTAAAATGACTTATACTGGATCTCTTGTCCACTAGTCCCTTCCTAACATTTTAGTCTAGTTTGTATTTGTTGACAAAACTGTCAGTATATTTAGTCTTAGTTTTAGTCATCGCAGCTTAGTTTTCATTTAGTTTTCATTTAGTTTTCCTCAGTGGAAAAATGTAGTCGACGAACATTTTTTGTCATAGTTTTAGTCGAACAAATCAACAAATCAACAACGAACATTTTTTGTCATAGTTTTAGTCGAAGAAATCAACACCGTAAGTCACAATTTCCCACCATACCTCTTCTTCGGGTTCCTCCTCAGCCCCGGAAGGAGGTCCCCCCTCCCCCTCCTCCTCCTCCTCTCCCCCAGCCAATGAGGGGAAAGGGGGTGATGTGGACACCAGGGAGCAGTCTGAGCAGTCTGGAACCCACCGTCTGGCCCAGAGCTCTGGGTCCTCTGAGCAGTCTGGAACCCACAGTCTGGCCCAGAGCTCTGGGTCCTCTGAGCAGTCTGGAACCCACAGTCTGGCCCAGAGCTCTGGGTCCTCTGAGCAGTCTGGAACCAGGAGCATCCAGGGTGGCAGCCCATCCCTGATGAGCCTCCATGACAGGTGAGTTTGTTCCAGTAGAACTCCAGAAGAAATTCTGTAGAACATTTTAAATCGACTTTCCGTTGAACTTATGTTATATTATCGGCAATAAATGGCCAAATCGTTACGCGGTGGTTAAACGCACCAAATTTGGTACACACACTCTTTAGGGTGTATCTCACCATCTCAGAAGGGTCTCTTTAGGGTGTATCTCACCATCTCAGAAGGGTCTCTTTAGGGTGTATCTCACCATCTCAGAAGGGTCTCTTTAGGGTGTATCTCACCATCTCAGAAGGGTCTCTTTAGGGTGTATCTCACCATCTCAGAAGGGTCTCTTTAGGGTGTATCTCACCATCTCAGAAGGGTCTCTTTAGGGTGTATCTCACCATCTCAGAAGGGGTGCCAACAATTTTAGACACATTAAAGGCTTTTTTTAGGGAAAAATCCAAAATGGCCGCCAGAAATTACCTATTATTCCTAAAGGTGATATAATTCTGACATTTTGACTGATTGTGCCAAAAGTATAACCTTTACATTTATAGTAATTACACTAATATTAAAGGATTTGGCAAAAAGAACACATGAAAAATGTCTTGAATATTTTTTAAACAACTTTAAATGCCAAGAATGTACTTAAAAAACACTCGGAATGAGATGACCTTCCACATGAATCCCTTTCTGAGTGATATATTGTCAATGTTAAAAATACACAATTGGTTTTAAAAACTTTTAAAAGACCCTATTACCAATAGATAATATATTGTAAAAATCTTAACCCTAACCCTAACCCTAACCCATTGTTGTAACCCAATTTTCACGATTTTTCAAAAATAGCAGACCTACAAGCTCGTAGCGCGGCACTCGTTGCCGCGCTATGAGCTTGTAGATCTGCTATTTTTCAACAGCTAAAGCATAACATAATGCTTTAAAACACCAAAATGGGTTCCCGCCCACAATGGGTTAAAGATGGAGTGCCACGATTTTTTCCCACCCTAAAACATGATCATCAGGTATTATTATAATATAAGGAGGAAGAACTTGTTCCAAAAAGTGTACAGTATTTGTTAAAATCATGCTTTTATGTGGACACGCCCACCAGTTCATTAAGTATGCCTGGTTTGCCTGGTGGGTGGTGATGGGTGGTGATCCACCTGAACTGAAGCCGCACCCACAGCTGTAGTTGTATGATAAAGGGGGAGGGGTTAGGGGAGGGGCTGATAGTGTGATGTCACTATATTACTGTTGGCCCGTTTGACTGTCAAGGGTTCAGCCTCCAGGAAGAAACCCTAAATACAAAGTGAATACACCATTGCACATAAAAATGACTCCAGGGTGTCTAATGAAGTACTGTCACCTCATAGACACATGAAAAACTGGAAAAATACAAAAATTGTGGCACTCCATCTTTAAGAATTAAATTAAATATCTTCTTTGTGTGATTGGACAGCCAGGAGTCTCTGAGCACGGACAGTAAGACACGCCCCCTGGGTGACAGTAAGACACGCACCCTGGGTGACAGTAAGACACGCCCCCTGGGGTCACCTCGCCTTGGCATCGCCAGTCTGACCCGAACGTCAGAGTACAGGTAGGCTACGCACGCACACACACACACACATGCACACACACACACGCACACACACACACACACGCACGCACACACGCACGCACGCACGCACACACACACACGCACGCACACACGCACGCACGCACGCACACACATACATAAACACACACAAAAAACATAACTCACTTATTTTATCACTCGAAAATTATATATATTTTTTGTAGATATTACGGAAGTCTCGCAAGATTAGATTCCACCTGTGATTTCAGCCAAGTCTCCTTGTACCCATTTGGGACACACCCCCTGTGGAGAGATTGTAGTCCTTATAAACGGCAGATTGTACTCCAAAGGGAATTGTTATGGCAAAACTTAACTTAAATAATAATCACTATTATGGGTCCATAAAACATTTATTCAGCTCTTTTGAATGCATTAATTGCATACACTATTCGGTGATATATTTTCTGCCTATTCGGGCCGAAACCGAATAGGCCGAAATGCATTGTTAGCCATTTATATATATATATATATATATATATATATATATATATATATATATATATATATATGATGCGTATAGGCTACCGGTATGCTTTTTCTTCTCCATTAAACATGTCAGTCAATCAAACCCTATCATTAATCCTACCCTACCCTACCCTACCCTATCCTACCCTATCCTACCCTACCCTAAACCCACCAAATACATGTTGCAACAATAATATATAAGACAGGCTGAGGCTGAGCTGACAATAGATTAACCCATTCAGACAAATGTCTTCTAAATCCTGACAGTTTTCTGAAAAACCTCATGTTTCTGTCAGTCTTTCTCAAACATTTTCATGTCAAGGACCCCCAAAAATATATGCAATTGGCCGCCGGACCCCCCCCCCCCCCCCCATCTGAAAATATGTTGTTCCAGTGACCCCCCCCCACCCACCCAGAAGCAAAGATTTGAGTTAAAAACGCTCGCTCTGAAAGAATATATTCAAAGAATTGCACCACATTTTTCACGATTTTTCAAAAATAGTAGACCTACAAGCTCGTAGCGCGGCACTTGGTGCCGCGCTACGAGCTTGTAGGTCTCTTCTCGTCTCTTCTCAAAGGGTCAATAACAATAGATATAAACCTGAATGCTGTGTGTGTGTCTGTCCAGATCTCCCTGCTCTCCTTCTCAAAGGGTCAATAACAACAGATATAAACCTGAATGCTGTGTGTGTGTCTGTCCAGATCTCCCTGCTCTCCTTCTCAAATGGTCAATAACAACAGATATAAACCTGAATGCTGTGTGTGTGTGTGTGTGTGTGTGTGTGTGTGTGTGTGTGTGTGTGTGTGTGTGTGTGTGTGTGTGTGTGTGTGTGTGTGTGTGTGTGTGTGTGTGTGTGTGTGTGTGTGTGTGTGTGTGTGTGTGTGTGTGTGTGTGTGTGTGTGTCTCCAGATCTCCCTGCTCTCCTTCTCAAAGGGTCAAGGTGTTCACTCAGAAAGGGGTGTGGCCAGGAACACCCCCCCTCTCAGCCCAGGACAGCCAATCAGGAGACCGTATGTGTCCGATTATGAATACTGCGTATAATACACTGTGGGCTCCATTTAGGGGTGTCAAAAAGAATCGATTCGAATTAGAATCGCGATTCCGTTATGAACGATTCAAAATCCATTCATAATTTCCAAAAATCGTTGCCAAAAATGTAAGCTCACCCTAATCACAGTAAACATCATGTCTTCAATCAGTTACTGTAGTCACTTCAGTTCAAGACTGGAGTAGATTGTGATGAAATCCTATGTATTGAATCGAGAATCATTTTGAATAGAAAATCGTTTTGAATCTGGAAAAAAAATGCTTTTGAATTAAAAAAAAAATTGAATCGAATCGTGACCCCAAGAATCGGAATCGAATCGTGGGAGACCCAAAGATTCACAGCCCTACCCCGTATCCCTAAACTTCTTTGGCTTTTTTTTACTATTTTGATAAACATTTTAGAATAGTTCAACTAGCCAATCTACATCGACACGGTGTGAGCTTGTAGACTGGCCATTTTAACTATTCAAAAATGTTTATCTAAATAGTAAATAAAGGCAAAGAAGTTCAGGGATAAGGGGTTTAGCGGTGACGAAAATGGAGCCTGTGTATACATACAGTGTGTGTGTGTGTGTGTGTGTGCGTGCGTGCGTGCGTGGCTGTATAGTTTTGTTCATTAATTCTGGTGTATTAAGTCTACTGTGATGTATTCCGTGGGGGGTTATGGTGTATTAAGTCTACTGTGATGTATTCCGTGGGGGGTTATGGTGTATTAAGTCTACTGTGATGTATTCCGTGGGGGGTTATGGTGTATTAAGTCTACTGTGATGTATTCCGTGGGGGGTTTCAGTCTAACAGGTGGGTGGTACTGTAGTTGTGGTTAATGAGGGGAATGTATTTTATAATTACTCTCCTGGGAAACGGCACCAACCTCCATCTCTTCTTCACGGTACATTGCTGCGGTGTTGCAATCGTTTGCCTCTGCTGCTCATTTAAAAAATAAATATTTCTTCTTTTTTCTTCTTATATATGTGACCAAATTTGACTGAGAGACTGCCATTGGATTTTTTTGATTTTTTGTTTTTTTCACGTCATATGAAAGCAGGGAATCGTAGCTTCAAATGGACATATTGGTTGTTCAGTTTGACCCACCAGTTTAGGAGATATGGCTTATAGAGTAATGTCTTGCAGAGAAACAGCGAGTTGAGAAAACAGGCTTGAAAGGTTCACTTCTGTGGTCTCTAACATTACACCTAGCTACATGTTTAAGCATTTATTTCATATTTACATGTCTTCTGTGGTCTCTAACATTACACCTAGCTACATGTTTAAGCATTTATTTCATATTTACATGTCTTCTGTGGTCTCTAACATTACACCTAGCTACATGTTTAAGCATTTATTTCATATTTACATGTCGATTTCAGCTATGATATTTATTTCAGACATGCTATTAACTCATTCTGGATAAAATATACATTTATTCAGTTCTTCTCCGCTGGTGAAAAGCAGGAGGTTGCACAATGGCTAGCCTGGAGCTCACTTTTATATTTTTATAACACCTAAACTGGCTCCTTTCCAGGCGAAGGAGCAGCGACTCTACTCCGAGTCTCTCTCGTGTGACTGAACTTCTCACCCTATCTCTAAGGGAGATGCCTGCAGCCACCCGTCAAAGAAAACTCATTACGGCCGCTTGCATTCGCAACCTTATTCTTTCGTTCATGACCCACACGTCCATGTTTTGTTTTATTTTTATAGTGAGGGTTTTATATTAGGGCTGTCAAAATAACTGAATTAACCGAGTTAGTACATATAGTTAAAGAATCACACCCGTGTGAACTGAGTGGTGTAATGAAATCATGTCTGACGTAATTAAATCACACCCGGGTGAACAGGGTGAACATAGCAACCATGCAAATTTTTTCTGCACTAACAAAGCCAGTTGTAGGAGTGGTTTACACCACTCAAAATAAAAATCACACCCGTGTGAACTGAGTGGTGTAATATAGCCTGTCTGACGTAATTAAATCATGTCTGACGTAATGAAATCACACCCGGGTGAACAGGGTGAACATAGCAACCATGCTCATTTTTTCTGCACTAACAAAGCCAGTTGTAGGAGTGGTTTACACCACTCAAAATAAAAATCACACCCGTGTGAACTGAGTGGTGTAATATAGCCTGTCTGACGTAATGAAATCATGTCTGACGTAATGAAATCACACCCGGGTGAACCGGGTGAACATAGCAACCATGCTCATTTTTTCTGCACTAACAAAGCCAGTTGTAGGAGTGGTTTACACCACTCAAAAAAAATTGTATATTAGTTATCATTTAGCGCAATTATTTGTATGACAATCATCATCATCATCATCATGGTCACATGATGGTGACCCTCTTTGTGATCCTGCAGACAGATTGGCAGGAGACAGTGGTCGGTCGTCCACAGAGTCGCTGCTGTCCAGGACCTCTCCTGTGGGACTGAGTCCACAGCCTCCAGATCCATCTCCGTCCCTGTCCAGGACCTCTCCTGTGGGACTGAGTCCACAGCCTCCAGATCCATCTCCGTCCCTGTCCAGGACCTCTCCTGTGGGACTGAGTCCACAGCCTCCAGATCCATCTCTGTCGGCCAGCCTGGGCTCGGCGGAGACGCTCTGTGATGACGAGGTCCCACAGATTCCCCTGGACACTCACAAGGACGTCGGTGAGAATGCATTGCACACTCAAACCCTCACCCTAACCCTATAACCTCCTACGGGGCAGCACACCTAAACCTAACCTCCCATGGGGCAGCACACCTAAACCTAACCTCCCACAGGGGGAAGCACACCTAAACCTAACCTCCCACGGGGCAGCACACCTAAACCTAACCTCCCACAGGGGGCAGCACACCTAAACCTAACCTCCCACAGGGGGCAGCACACCTAAACCTAACCTCCCACGGGGCAGCACACCTAAACCTAACCTCCCACAGGGGGCAGCACACCTAAACCTAACCTCCCACGGGGCAGCACACCTAAACCTAACCTCCCACAGGGGGCAGCACACCTAAACCTAACCTCCCACAGGGGGCAGCACACCTAAACCTAACCTCCCACAGGGGGCAGCACACCTAAACCTAACCTCCCACAGGGGGCAGCACACCTAAATCTAACCTCCCACCACAGGGGGCAGCACACCTAAACCTAACCTCCCACGGGGCAGCACACCTAAACCTAACCTCCCCTGGGGCAGCACACCTAAACCTAACCTCCCACAGGGGGCAGCACACCTAAATCTAACCTCCCACCACAGGGGGCAGCACACCTAAACCTAACCTCCCACGGGGCAGCACACCTAAACCTAACCTCCCCTGGGGCAGCACACCTAAACCTAACCTCCCACAGGGGGCAGCACACCTAAATCTAACCTCCCACCACAGGGGGCAGCACACCTAAACCTAACCTCCCACGGGGCAGCACACCTAAACCTAACCTCCCACAGGGGGCAGCACACCTAAACCTAACCTCCCACAGGGGGCAGCACACCTAAACCTAACCTCCCACAGGGGGCAGCACACCTAAACCTAACCTCCCACAGGGGGCAGCACACCTAAACCTAACCTCCCACAGGGGGCAGCACACCTAAACCTAACCTCCCATGGGGCAGCACACCTAAACCTAACCTCCCACAGGGGGCAGCACACCTAAACCTAACCTCCCACGGGGCAGCACACCTAAATCTAACCTCCCACCACAGGGAGCAGCACACCTAAACCTAACCTCCCACAGGGGGCAGCACACCTAAACCTAACCTCCCACGGGGCAGCACACCTAAACCTAACCTCCCCTGGGGCAGCACACCTAAACCTAACCTCCCACGGGGCAGCACACCTAAACCTAACCTTAACCCATGTCTAACCAATGACTAGTCTAAACTAAGTATGCACCCTAAACCTAACTAACTAAACCTAAATTGGCTCTATGTTTCATGTTGCACTGCCAATAACTGAGGGGAAATGGTATTTCATGTTCTTCATGTATGAAAGTTATTCTGATTCATTAGACTAGCTGTGTTAGTTTAGCTGACATCAACCAGTTTACAATAGCAGGCTAGCGAGAGAGCCTTCTGTCTCACCAGAATAACTTCTGGACATTAAAGCTGACCAACAAGGCATTTTCAGGTTCAGGTTCAGGTTCAGGTTTATTTGTCATATGTATAAATACAAGTATAAATACAATGAAAATCATTTTGCTCAGAGCATTCTCAATCTTATAACACAGGACATAGACAAACATCTATAGTGCAAAGAAAAATACAAAAACACAGACAAAGTGCAAGTGGGTGACAAAACAGTGCAATACAGTTCAAGGTCAGCTGTTCAGCAGCCTGACTGCCTGGGGGAAGAAACTGTTACTGAGACGGGTGGTGCGAGATTTGATGCTCTGGTAGCGTTTTTTGGAAGGGAGTTGTTTGAACAGGGTATTTGCGGGATGGCTGGTGTCTTTGATGATGTTGTGGGCTTTTTTCATACAACGAGTGTTGTAGATGTTGTGGAGACTGGGTAGTTCTGTGTTACCGATGATTTTAGCTGCTGTTTTAACGGTCCTCTGCAACCTGTTGCGGTCCTGAGCGGTCGTGTTACCGTACCACACTGTGATACAGCCAGTTAAGACACTTTCAATTATACAGCGATAAAAGTTCACTAGTCCTTTTGTACTTAGGCCAAACTTTTTAAGGCGCCTCAGAAAGTACAGTCGCTGCTGCGCCTTCTTGAGGATGTACTCGGTGTTGAGTGACCATGTGAATGTGTCTGTGATGTGTATGCCCAGGAATTTAAAGTTATCAACTATGTCGACAGATGACCCTTTGATGGAAATGGGGGTGTGGATACCTTTGGACTTCCTGAAGTCTACAATGATTTCTTTGGTCTTATTGGTGTTAAGTGAGAGGTTGTTGTTATCGCACCATAGAGTTAGATCTTCTATCTCCCTCCTATAGGCCCTCTCATCACCGTCGGTTATTAAACCGATCACTGTGGTATCATCCGCAAATTTAATTACGCTGTTATTCCCACATCTGGCGACACAATCAAACGTAAACAAACTGTACAACAGAGGACTGAGGCAGCAGCCTTGGGGCGCACCGGTTCTGGTGAGAACTGTGGATGAGCATCTCTCTCCTATGCGTACACACTGGGGCCTGCCTGTCAGAAAATCAAATAGCCAATTACAGATGGAGCTGCCCACACCAAGGCCACTGAGTTTCAACACTAATTTAGATGGTACAATAGTGTTGAATGCGGAACTGTAATCTATGAACAGTAGTCTGACATAAGAGTTTTTCTTTTCAAGGTGTACCAGGGCAGTGTGTAAAGCAAGAGAGATCGCGTCGTCCACAGATCTATTTGAACAGTAAGCAAACTGTAATGGATCAATGTTAGCAGGGATGATGCTCTTGATATAAAAAATAACCAATTTCTCCAGGCATTTCATGAGAACAGAAGTCAAAGCAACAGGTCGATAATCGTTGAGACAGGTAACAGGTTTTTTCTTGGCAATGGGCACAATTATTGTTTTTTTAAAACATAATGGCACCACACACAATGACAGGGACAGGTTAAATATGTCTGTATAGACCCATGACAGCTGGTTATAGCATGTCTTAAGGACACGAGAGGCTATTCCATCTGGTCCTGCGGCTTTATGAGCATTAACTTTTTTAAATGCTTTACTCACAGTCCTCTGCGTCACCTGTAGGTCCACCACCTCAGGTGAGCTCTGCGCCGTTGTAACTGGGTCCGTGTTGTGAGCCTCGAAGCGGGCAAAAAAGTTATTCAGCTCGTCCGGTAAAGACGCGGAGGTGTCCGTGATTGTACCTGACTTGGGTTTATAGCCCGTAACTGCCTGCAGTCCGCTCCACATTCACCGCGAGTCACAGCCGCTGTAGTTGTATTCCAGTTTGTCCCTGTACTGTCCCTTTGCAGCTTTGATAGCTTTTCTCAGATCGTACCTGGATCGTTTGTAGCGTTCCACGTCCCCGGATTTGAAGGCGATGGTGCGCTCCCTCAGTTTAATGCGTATATCGTTGTTAATCCATGGCTTCTGGTTGGGATAGGAGCGAACGGACCAGCACTGTACCGATCTCACTGTGGGCTGCTCACACTTCACTTTCTGCTTAAAGGCAGGGAGTAGAAGCACGGCCAGGTGGTCGGATTTCCCAAAGTGAGGGCGCGGTAGCGCTCTGTAGGCAGCCTTGATAGTGGAGTAACAATGATCGAGAGTCTTATTCCCTCTAGTTGGGCATTTGACATGTTGGTAATACTTTGGTAGCACAGTTTTCATATTACAGTGGTTAAAGTCCCCCGCCACAATTGATATGGCCTCCGGGTGCATGGTCTCCTGTTTGCTAATAACGCCATACAGCTCATCCAACGCCTCGGCTGCCTTGACTTCTGGCGGAATGTAAACAGCCGTTAGCAATAAACAGGGGAACTCCCTGGGGAGATAGAATGGTCTGCACCTTAATGTGAGATGTTCTAGCACTGGCGAGCAGTACTGTGAGGTAATAACCTAAATTTTGATTTGGTATCCAGGAAACCAAGCTCATATCCTACCGTAGTTGATTTGGTATCCAGGAAACCAAGTTCATGTCCTACCGTAGCTGAAAGTTGTTACTCATTATTGTAAGTTTGAAACGGTCTCTAGCTCTCGGACGATGCGAACATGCGTTAAGTTAGTTTCTTCTCTCCTCCTCCCAGGCGCAGTGGAGCCCGCAGCCCCAGCGGAGCCTCTCTCTGTGGGGGAGGATGAGCCGGTGCTCGGCCTGGAGGACCAGGATCCCTCGGCTCGTCCACTCAGCATCATGAGCTTCAACAGTGACGGCTGCTCTGTCGCTGCCCTGACCTCAGGGTCGCTGACCTCAGGGTCGCGACCCGTCAGCCTCGTCAGCAGTGTCGGAGAAGATGGAACCTTGGAGCATTATGGGATGTCTGTCGTCACGGCAACGTCTTCCGCTGTTACAGACGTAGTGGCCAGAGCAGAGGTCAGTTTCTTTCTTTTTTTTATAATTATATTTTATTGACAAATGAGATTTCATAGACATGGTGAGTTTTACAGCAAGTGTCAATGTTCTTTTTTCCCACAATACAACACGAATACACAAAAGTTACTCATAAGCGCGTGTTGCGAAAAGTACTGGTAAGTACTGGTAAGTATACACAACAAAACAACAAACCGAAAACAGGAAAGAAAGAAGTAATAAGACAATATATATATAAAAAGACAACAAAAGATATTCTGTAAAAATACAGAAAAGAAAAAACAACCTAATATCGCACATGAAAAAGACTAATGTACAAAAACAAAAGAAAAGAAAAGAGAAATCAAAAACAGTGTGTAGTTCAGTTACCATACAGTGTAGGTCCTCCTAGCCTGCCGGGCTACCACACCCCAGACCACCCCCAGACCACCCCCCAGACCACCCCCCAGACCACCGATACACAAAAATGTATCGGTTGAGCCCCTGATTGTAAATTTGATTTGTTCCAATTTCAGAAATAGCATGACATCTTGTAGCCAAGATGTGGTTGGCGGTGGTTTGCTACCTTTCCAGTTCAATAAGATTTGGCCACGGCGATGAGAGAGCAGAATGCGATCACACTAGCTTGTTTAGAGGTTATGCGTAGGTCAGAGGCAGGCGTTCCGAAGATGGCTATCTGGGGAGACGGTGTTACGTTGATCTGTAGTGCCGCAGAAATTGTAACAAAGAAATGTTCCCAGAAATGCGAGAGCCTGGGGCATGTCCAAAACATGTGGGACAGTGTCCCTGGTGACTGGCCCGGTGTAGTACTTTGAACTGGATTAGGGAGAGTCTAGCACAAGAAGACGAGGAGTTAATGGCATTGAGTGCCTTCTCCCAATATTGCTCTGAAAGAGGTCAGTTTCACAACGTCTTCCGCTGTTACCGACGTAGTGGCCAGGGCAGAGGTCAGAGGTCAGTGTCACTGACCCACTGGCCAGGGCAGAGGTCAGTGTCACTGACTGTTATCACCCCCAGTATGTGATAATCACCTTAGAAATACCCCCAGGATGTGATAATCAACATACTGGGAAATCCGGAAGTGAAATATATGGGAGTGTTTGCTTTTTGTGTCAATGACGAAGGCACGCCGTGTCTGGAGGCCTTGAGCCACGTGAGGCACCGCCCAGCGAGTCTCTGGTGGCCTTGAGCCACGTGAGGCACCGCCCAGCGAGTCTCTGGTGGCCTTGAGCCACGTGAGGCCCCGCCCAGCGAGTCTCTGGAGGCCTTGAGCCACGTGAGGCCCCGCCCAGTGAGTCGCAACGCTCGGCACGGCGACTCGCTCGGCTAGCGCCTCGCACGGCGGTGCCTCACGTGGCTCAAGGCCACCAGACCCGACTCAGCGCCGTCCGAGTTACGTCCCGATAGGCAGAGAATAGTAAATATTAGTAGCCCCTAGTTTCCATGCGCCGACAATAGAGTTGGAAATGACACGTCCTGCAGGGGGAGTCCTCGGCCAGGCTATGTCTGCACCACCACCCTGCATGCTGCAGTCCGGGTGAACACAGCCAAACACCACAAGGTCCAGTATGCCCATATTAGCCATATTCCAACGTCGTTGATTTCGTATATTGAATACAGTGATAACGGACGAATCTGCTGCACTGACCTGTTTTAAAGTTACCATAATGCAAACAACAGGGCCTGCCCAAAAGCAGACATATTGATACAATCATTTAATTTATAGTGTAAAAAAATGTGTTTACTGTGGCTCAGGAGGTAGAGCTGGGTAGAGGTGGGTCGGCAGGTTGAATCCCGGCTCCTCCTCCTGTCCACATGTCCAAGTGTCCTTGGGCAAGACACTGAACCCCACACTGCCTCCAATGAGTCGGTCGGTGTGAGCTCGCCACCATTGGTGTGTGAATGTGGGAAGTGAGGACGGTGGCGTCGACTGTTCACCCCTTCACCTCCCAATGTATGAATGAATGGACCTTCACCTCCCAATGTATGAATGAATGGACCTTCACCTCCCAATGTATGAATGAATGAACCTTCACCTCCCAATGGATGAATGAATGGACCTTCACCTCCCAATGTATGAATGAATGGACCTTCACCTCCCAATTAATGAATGAATGGACCTTCACCTCCCAATGTATGAATGAATGGACCTTCACCTCCCAATGTATGAATGAATGAATGAACCTTCACCTCCCAATGTATGAATGAATGAATGAACCTTCACCTCCCAATGTATGAATGAATGAACCTTCACCTCCCAATGTATGAATGAATGGACCTTCACCTCCCAATGTATGAATGAATGAACCTTCACCTCCCAATGGATGAATGAATGGACCTTCACCTCCCAATGTATGAATGAATGGACCTTCACCTCCCAATGTATGAATGAATGGACCTTCACCTCCCAATGTATGAATGAATGAACCTTCACCTCCCAATGTATGAATGAATGAACCTTCACCTCCCAATGTATGAATGAATGGACCTTCACCTCCCAATTAATGAATGAATGGACCTTCACCTCCCAATGTATGAATGAATGAACCTTCACCTCCCAATGTATGAATGAATGAACCTTCACCTCCCAATGAATGAATGAATGGACCTTCACCTCCCAATGTATGAATGAATGGACCTTCACCTCCCAATGTATGAATGAATGAATGAACCTTCACCTCCCAATGTATGAATGAATGAATGAACCTTCACCTCCCAATGTATGAATGAATTAACCTTCACCTCCCAACGTATGAATGAATTAACCTTCACCTCCCAATGAATGAATGAATGAACCTTCACCTCCCAATGTATGAATGAATTAACCTTCACCTCCCAACGTATGAATTAATTAACCTTCACCTCCCAATGTATGAATGAATGGACCTTCACCTCCCAATGAATGAATGAATGAACCTTCACCTCCCAATGTATGAATGAATGAACCTTCACCTCCCAACGTATGAATGAATGAACCTTCACCTCCCAATGAATGAATGAATGAACCTTCACCTCCCAATGTATGAATGAATTAACCTTCACCTCCCAACGCATGAATGAATTAACCTTCACCTCCCAATGAATGAATGAATGAACCTTCACCTCCCAATGTATGAATGAATTAACCTTCACCTCCCAATGTATGAATGAATGAACCTTCACCTCCCAATGTATGAATGGATGAACCTTCACCTCCCAATGTATGAATGAATGAACCTTCACCTCCCAATGTATGAATGAATGAACCTTCACCTCCCAATGTATGAATGAATGGACCTTCACCTCCCAATGTATGAATGAATGAACCTTCACCTCCCAATGTATGAATGAATGAACCTTCACCTCCCAATGAATGAATGAATGAACCTTCACCTCCCAATGTATGAATGAATGAACCGTTGTAAAGCGCATTAATGTTCATTGCCATGCCGTGCTGCAGGTGGCGATGGCCAGGCTCCGGGTGGACGGCGAGGCGATGGCCAGGCTCCGGGTGGACGGCGAGGCGATGGCCACAGTGATGCCCAGCTGTGGTTCCTCCATCTCCTCCTGGCTCAGTGATCTGAGCGTAGGCAGTGACGCGGACCAGTCTCTCCACAGCTTCAGCCAGTCAAACCAGAGCCAACATGGAGAGGCCCTGGCTGACCCTGACCCCGGCCACACGGGAGAGGTCCCCGGGGGGGGTTGTGGCAGCGCAGGAGCCCAGAGAACAGGGGGTCTGGAAGGGGGAGAAGTGTTGCTCTCCGACAGCGGGAGTGAGAAGGGCACTCCGACCAAAGACAGGCTGGAGAAACTGCCACCATCCATGGTTAAAACCAACATCCAGGTTCTGGGGCCGTCTGGTAACCTTTCACCTTTCAAGACCACCATCAGCGTTCACCCATGCGTGGCTATGAGGCCGCTGGCCATTTCCTCGCCAACAAAGTCCAGTCTGATCAAAGTCCCATCCAATCCCAACGCTCTGATCAAAGTCCCAGCCAATCCCAACGCTCTGATCAAAGTCCCAGCCAATCCCAACGCTCTGATCAAAGTCCCAGCCAATCCCAACGCCAACCAAACCCCATATTTAGCTTCACTCTCCAGTGAGATGAGCTTTGAGGACCCCTGGCTGAGGCGGGGCGTTGAGGAGGGGAGGTCCAACGAGGAGAAGGCTGGAGATCAACGGAAATCCTGCAAGGATGGTGAGAGAAATTCTGCTGTGTTTATCATTACAGAATTGGTCATTATTTTAGATTGAATTATTGAACAGTTTATGTCTCGTCATAATCATATTCTATATACGTATAAGTAAGCCTTGCCGAGCCCTGAGGCCCATAGGGGCAGGAGCCTATCTCCTGTTTCTGTAGCCATGAGGCCCATAGGGGCAGGTGCCTATCTCCTGTTTCTGTAGCCATGAGGCCGATAGGACAGGAGCCTATCTCCTGTTTCTGTAGCCATGAGGCCCATAGGGGCAGGAGCCTATCTCCTGTTTCTGTAGCCATGAGGCCCTTAGGGGCAGGAGCATATCTCCTGTTTCTGTAGCCATGAGGCCCATACGGGCAGGAGCCTATCTCCTGTTTCTGTAGCCATGAGGCCCACAGGACAGGAGCCTGTCTCCTGTTTCTGTAGCCATGAAGCCCATAGGGCAGGGGCCTATCTCCTGTTTCTGTAGCCATGAGGCCCATAGGGGCAGGAGCCTATCTCCTGTTTCTGTAGCCATGAGGCCCATAGGGACAGGAGCCTATCTCCTGTTTCTGTAGCCATGAGGCCCATAGGGACAGGAGCCTATCTCCTGTTTCTGTAGCCATGAGGCCCATAGGGACAGGGGCCTATCTCCTGTTTCTGTATCCATGAGGCCCATAGGGCGTGAGGCAGGTGGACAGGGCGCCAGTATGTCGCAGGGACTGAGTGCCAAGCAGGGAGGCATTGGGTCACATATTTACTCTTTGGCATGACCTGGCCAGGGATCGAACCCTGACCTCCCAATCTCAGGGCGGACTATCTAACTGTATAATAGTATGATGAATTGAAACGGCAGATACAAAATCTGAATTCATTAACTTTGTTTACAATTTTATATTATATACATTGTGTGCGTGCGTGCGTGCGTGTGTGTGTACATACAAGACAAGACTGATACAGTAACATATGACATTTTTCTTTTCCACTTTTCCAGTCCAAGGTTGGGACCACCACGGGAGCTCCAGGTCAGGTGGCGAAATGGTCTCTTCTCCAGATTGTTGTAAAAGACTAGATGGCTGTGAGACGACCGCTGTGGTTGCCCACAGAGACGGCCTGAGAGGCGCGTACATCGCCGACGTCCACCGCACAGCCAGCCTGCCTCGCTGGCATCGACTCCACCGCCACGACGGCTCAGACAACGCAGAGTACCGCAGTCTGGGCCTCGCCGAGTCCACTCCCTGCTCCCCCCGCCACGCCACACTGGACAGACGAGGGTCCGCTGGAAGGCAGCAGGGCATCTTCTCCCACAGGAGAGGAGGAATCCCTCCACTTCCTCCCGTACGGAAGTCCAGTCTGGACCAAAGGAACCGGGCCACCGGCCCCCCGCTGAGCCCACTGCACCAGCCCAACCACGGGCTCTCGTTCGGCCTGGCGGCTGAGGACGGTGTCCCCAGACCACGAGGCTCCTTCAGCGCAGAGAGCAGTCGGCTCTTCAGTGCCAAGCTGGAGCAGCTGGCGAACAGAACCAACTCGCTGGGCAGAGCCCACCACGGCTCCCACAGCTCCCAACACTATGACTGCTTCTCCCTGGAGCGGGGAGCGAGTCTGAGAGGAGGAGGAGGAGGAGGAGGAGGAGCTAGGGGGGGCGACAGCACCTTGCCTCGTACGGGTCGCAGCCTCACTAGAGGCGGCTCTCTGTCCTCCTCCAGAACCGCCATGACCTCCGGTGCTGGTCCTGGCAGCGCGCCACAGTCGCCAATTAAAACCAGCAGCCAATCAAAGATCTCGGCGGTGAGTAAACTACTGATGGCCAGCGGCCCTAAGGGGAGGAGTCTGTCCGCCTCCAGCACCAATAAGACTCTCAGCTTCTCCACCAAGTCCCTCCCTCAGGCCGTGAACCGCAGCTCCAGCCTTCCTCCCAATGGAAAGGTAACGTCTCCTTGTTTTATCCATTTCACAGACTCTGCTCACCAGTGTTGACCTGCAGTCACAGATGGTTTCAAAGTTCAGTTCAATTTAAGACCAAATTAATTATTTGATCCACAAAATATACACGAGCAGTTTCATCAGCTTGCCCGTGTGGCTGACATTATTGTGCTGACGATGCGTCACAAAGCAATGCATTGTTCAGGTTTCAGTACTGAGCACGTATAGGTTATTGTGTTCTCTCTCCCTCCCCCATCCCTCCCCCACCCCTCCCCCACCCCTATCTCTCTATCTCTCTCTCCCTCACTGATGGAGTCTCTCTATCTCTCTCTCCCTCACTGATGGAGTCTCTCTATCTCTCTCTCCCTCATTGATGGAGTCTCTCTATCTCTCTCTCCCTCACTGATGGAGTCTCTCTATCTCTCTCTCCATCATTGATGGAGTCTCTCTATCTCTCCCTCACTGATGGAGTCTCTCTATCTCTCTCTCCCTCACTGATGGAGTCTCTCTATCTCTCTCTCCCTCATTGATGGAGTCTTTCTATCTCTCTCTCCCTCATTGATGGAGTCTCTCTATCTCTCTCGCCCTCACTGATGGAGTCTCTCTATCTCTCTCTCCCTCACTGATGGAGTCTCTCTATCTCTCTCTCCCTCACTGATGGAGTCTCTCTCTCTCTCCCTCACTGATGGAGTCTCTCTATCTCTCTCTCCCTCATTGATGGAGTCTCTCTATCTCTCTCGCCCTCACTGATGGAGTCTCTCTATCTAGGAGAGAGACATACTCAGCCCACCACAGGGAGAGAGACATACTCAGCCCCACCACAGGGGGAGGAGAGAGACATAATCAGCCCACCACAGGGGGAGGAGAGAGACATACTCAGCCCACCACAGGGAGAGAGACATAATCAGCCCACCACAGGGGGAGGAGAGAGACATAATCAGCCCACCACAGGGGGAGGAGAGAGACATAATCAGCCCCACCACAGGGGGAGGAGAGAGACATACTCAGCCCACCACAGGGGGAGGAGAGAGACATACTCAGCCCACCACAGGGAGAGAGACATAATCAGCCCACCACAGGGGGAGGAGAGAGACATAATCAGCCCCACCACAGGGGGAGGAGAGAGACATAATCAGCCCACCACAGGGGGAGGAGAGAGACATACTCAGCCCCACCACAGGGGGAGGAGAGAGACATAATCAGCCCACCACAGGGGGAGGAGAGAGACATAATCAGCCCACCACAGGGGGAGGAGAGAGACATAATCAGCCCACCACAGGGGGAGGAGAGAGACATACTCAGCCCACCACAGGGAGAGAGACATAATCAGCCCACCACAGGGGGAGGAGAGAGACATAATCAGCCCACCACAGGGGGAGGAGAGAGACATAATCAGCCCACCACAGGGGGAGGAGAGAGACATAATCAGCCCACCACAGGGGGAGGAGAGAGACATAATCAGCCCACCACAGGGAGAGAGACATAATCAGCCCACCACAGGGAGAGAGACATAATCAGCCCACCACAGGGGGAGGAGAGAGACATACTCAGCCCACCACAGGGAGAGAGACATAATCAGCCCACCACAGGGAGAGGAGAGAGACATAATCAGCCCACCACAGGGGGAGGAGAGAGACATACTCAGCCCCACCACAGGGGGAGGAGAGAGACATACTCAGCCCCACCACAGGGGGAGGAGAGAGACATAATCAGCCCACCACAGGGGGAGGAGAGAGACATAATCAGCCCACCACAGGGGGAGGAGAGAGACATAATCAGCCCACCACAGGGAGAGAGACATAATCAGCCCACCACAGGGAGAGAGACATAATCAGCCCACCACAGGGGGAGGAGAGAGACATAATCAGCCCACCACAGGGGGAGGAGAGAGACATACTCAGCCCACCACAGGGGGAGGAGAGAGACATAATCAGCCCACCACAGGGGGAGGAGAGAGACATAATCAGCCCCACCACAGGGGGAGGAGAGAGACATAATCAGCCCACCACAGGGAGAGAGACATACTCAGCCCACCACAGGGGGAGGAGAGAGACATAATCAGCCCCACCACAGGGGGAGGAGAGAGACATAATCAGCCCACCACAGGGGGAGTAGAGAGACATAATCAGCCCCACCACAGGGGGAGGAGAGAGACATAATCAGCCCACCACAGGGAGAGAGACATAATCAGCCCACCACAGGGGGAGGAGAGAGACATAATCAGCCCACCACAGGGGGAGGAGAGAGACATAATCAGCCCCACCACAGGGGGAGGAGAGAGACATAATCAGCCCACCACAGGGGGAGGAGAGAGACATACTCAGCCCACCACAGGGAGAGAGACATAATCAGCCCACCACAGGGGGAGGAGAGAGACATAATCAGCCCACCACAGGGGGAGGAGAGAGACATAATCAGCCCCACCACAGGGGGAGGAGAGAGACATAATCAGCCCACCACAGGGGGAGGAGAGAGACATAATCAGCCCACCACAGGGGGAGTAGAGAGACATAATCAGCCCCACCACAGGGGGAGGAGAGAGACATAATCAGCCCACCACAGGGAGAGAGACATACTCAGCCCACCACAGGGGGAGGAGAGAGACATAATCAGCCCCACCACAGGGGGAGGAGAGAGACATAATCAGCCCACCACAGGGGGAGGAGAGAGACATAATCAGCCCCACCACAGGGGGAGGAGAGAGACATAATCAGCCCACCACAGGGGGAGGAGAGAGACATACTCAGCCCCACCACAGGGGGAGGAGAGAGACATAATCAGCCCACCACAGGGGGAGGAGAGAGACATAATCAGCCCACCACAGGGGGAGGAGAGAGACATAATCAGCCCACCACAGGGGGAGGAGAGAGACATAATCAGCCCACCACAGGGGGAGGAGAGAGACATACTCAGCCCACCACAGGGAGAGAGACATAATCAGCCCACCACAGGGGGAGGAGAGAGACATAATCAGCCCACCACAGGGGGAGGAGAGAGACATAATCAGCCCACCACAGGGGGAGGAGAGAGACATAATCAGCCCACCACAGGGGGAGGAGAGAGACATAATCAGCCCACCACAGGGAGAGAGACATAATCAGCCCACCACAGGGAGAGAGACATAATCAGCCCACCACAGGGGGAGGAGAGAGACATACTCAGCCCACCACAGGGAGAGAGACATAATCAGCCCACCACAGGGGGAGGAGAGAGACATACTCAGCCCACCACAGGGAGAGAGACATAATCAGCCCACCACAGGGAGAGGAGAGAGACATAATCAGCCCACCACAGGGGGAGGAGAGAGACATACTCAGCCCCACCACAGGGGGAGGAGAGAGACATACTCAGCCCCACCACAGGGGGAGGAGAGAGACATAATCAGCCCACCACAGGGGGAGGAGAGAGACATAATCAGCCCACCACAGGGGGAGGAGAGAGACATAATCAGCCCACCACAGGGAGAGAGACATAATCAGCCCACCACAGGGAGAGAGACATAATCAGCCCACCACAGGGGGAGGAGAGAGACATAATCAGCCCACCACAGGGGGAGGAGAGAGACATACTCAGCCCACCACAGGGGGAGGAGAGAGACATAATCAGCCCCACCACAGGGGGAGGAGAGAGACATAATCAGCCCACCACAGGGAGAGAGACATACTCAGCCCACCACAGGGGGAGGAGAGAGACATAATCAGCCCCACCACAGGGGGAGGAGAGAGACATAATCAGCCCACCACAGGGGGAGTAGAGAGACATAATCAGCCCCACCACAGGGGGAGGAGAGAGACATAATCAGCCCACCACAGGGAGAGAGACATAATCAGCCCACCACAGGGGGAGGAGAGAGACATAATCAGCCCACCACAGGGGGAGGAGAGAGACATAATCAGCCCCACCACAGGGGGAGGAGAGAGACATAATCAGCCCACCACAGGGGGAGGAGAGAGACATACTCAGCCCACCACAGGGAGAGAGACATAATCAGCCCACCACAGGGGGAGGAGAGAGACATAATCAGCCCACCACAGGGGGAGGAGAGAGACATAATCAGCCCCACCACAGGGGGAGGAGAGAGACATAATCAGCCCACCACAGGGGGAGGAGAGAGACATAATCAGCCCACCACAGGGGGAGTAGAGAGACATAATCAGCCCCACCACAGGGGGAGGAGAGAGACATAATCAGCCCACCACAGGGAGAGAGACATACTCAGCCCACCACAGGGGGAGGAGAGAGACATAATCAGCCCCACCACAGGGGGAGGAGAGAGACATAATCAGCCCACCACAGGGGGAGTAGAGAGACATAATCAGCCCCACCACAGGGGGAGGAGAGAGACATAATCAGCCCACCACAGGGAGAGAGACATAATCAGCCCACCACAGGGGGAGGAGAGAGACATAATCAGCCCACCACAGGGGGAGGAGAGAGACATAATCAGCCCCACCACAGGGGGAGGAGAGAGACATAATCAGCCCACCACAGGGGGAGGAGAGAGACATACTCAGCCCACCACAGGGAGAGAGACATAATCAGCCCACCACAGGGGGAGGAGAGAGACATAATCAGCCCACCACAGGGGGAGGAGAGAGACATAATCAGCCCCACCACAGGGGGAGGAGAGAGACATAATCAGCCCACCACAGGGGGAGGAGAGAGACATAATCAGCCCACCACAGGGGGAGGAGAGAGACATAATCAGCCCCACCACAGGGGGAGGAGAGAGACATAATCAGCCCACCACAGGGGGAGGAGAGAGACATAATCAGCCCACCACACACCAGCCTTCATCCATTCATTTTTATGCATTCATCAATCACTCCATAAACCTTCAAATTATGTTGACAGCCTCCACTCCAGCATGCATGCACACTGCTTCGGGGGGTTAAATAAATTCAAACAAAAACTTATTCCAATCATTGATGGTGTCATTCAACTAAGTAGGCCCACGGGACACATTTATTATTTAATTATTTAATGTGTTTAGGTTCAGTCAGGAACACTCGTGTGACGTCAAAGTAGATGTAACTATTTATAGCAACAAATGGAATACAATTATGCTAAGCAGTATGCTAAGGGACGGCTGTGAGATCTCCCGTGGGTATACCAGAGCAGGCCATAATTATTATTATTATTATTATTATTATTATTACTTGCACAAGCAGAGCGTGCAAGTCATGTTTTCAGTCAGGTGCTACGATGCGCGTGTTTGGGGCCAGCATATGACGTCATAACATGTGCTGGCCCCAAACACGCGCATTCGAATTCGAAGTTCGAACCCTGTGGGCTCCCCCAGAGTTAGTGTCGAAGTGTCCTTGAGCAAGACACGTACTGAACCCCAAAATGCTCCTGATGTGCAGGTTGGTGCCTTGCATGGTTTCCGCCGCCATCGGTGTGTGAATGTGTGTGTGTGAATGGGTGAATGTAAATTAATGCACAATCTATGTAAAGAGCCTTGGATAATTAAAGGCGCTATATATAAATGCACCATTTACCATTTAGGAGAGAGCTGTATTTAAACAGACCGCCTTGTTGATGCAATGAGCTGTGATTGGTGCGTATAGGAAAGTGTGGCTGATTGAAAGAAACCGGCAGACTGACAGCTGAGCTTTTGCAGGTGGAACTTCAGGGGAAATGATTTTAAGGATAAGAAGCAGACATCTTACATCAAATGACTTTAAGGATAAGAAGCAGACATCTTACATCAAATGACTTTAAGGATAAGAAGCAGACATCAAATGACTGGACACAAAAGGGTCAGGATAATATGCAGGGCATTCTGCAGCCATGCTGGGGCCAGATGTAGCCTGGTAGAACCACTCCCCCTGCTGGACATCAAGGGGCCAGATGTAGCCTGGTAGAACCACTCCCCCTGCTGGACATCAATGGGCCAGATGCAGCCTGGTAGAACCACTCCCCCTGCTGGACATCAAGGGGCCAGATGTAGCCTGGTAGAACCACTCCCCCTGCTGGACATCAAGGGGCCATATGCAGCCTGGTAGAACCACTCCCCCTGCTGGACATCAAGGGACCAGATGTAGCCTGGTAGAACCACTCCCCCTGCTGGACAACAAGGGGCCAGATGCAGCCTGGTAGAACCACTCCCCCTGCTGGACAACAAGGGGCCAGATGTAGCCTGGTAGAACCACTCCCCCTGCTGGACAACAAGGGGCCAGATGTAGCCTGGTAGAACCACTCCCCCTGCTGGACATCAAGGGGCCAGATGCAGCCTGGTAGAACCACTCCCCCTGCTGGACATCAAGGGGCCAGATGCAGCCTGGTAGAACCACTCCCCCTGCTGGACAACATTTGCATTCTGCCAGCTGAGTGAGTCTGGGATCTCTCAAGCAGAGACGATGTTACTCCGGAGCGATATGCGGCCGTATGGGGCCGCTAGAGGCGGGTTCAAGGCGAGACTTATGACATATTGAAGCTGTGCCACAGCGCAACGTCAACACAACCTAACAGGACTATACAACTCGAAATTATTATGGAGATATCAGATTTTTCATCGTTTCTGCCTGAGAGATCCCAGATGCAGGCAGGAGGAGGGAACATGTGAGTTCTGCAGCCATGCTGGGGGCGTCAAGGGGCCAGATGTGTATGAAAGGAGTTCTGTTGGGGACGTCAAGGGGCCAGATGTGTATGAAGGGAGTTCTGTTGGGGACGTCAAGGGGCCAGATGTGTATGAAGGGAGTTCTGTTGGGGGCGTCAAGGGGCCATATGTGTATGAAGGGAGTTCTGTTGGGGACGTCAAGGGGCCAGATGTGTATGAAGGGAGTTCTGTTGGGGACATCAAGGGGCCAGATGTGTATGAAGGGAGTTCTGTTGGGGACATCAAGGGGCCAGATGTGTATGAAGGGAGTTCTGTTGGGGACGTCAAGGGGCCAGATGTGTATGAAGGGAGTTCTGTTGGGGGCGTCAAGGGGCCAGATGTGTATGAAGGGAGTTCTGCTGGGGACGTCAAGGGGCCAGATGTGTATGAAGGGAGTTCTGCTGGGGACGTCAAGGGGCCAGATGTGTATGAAGGGAGTTCTGTTGGGGACGTCAAGGGGCCAGATGTGTATGAAGGGAGTTCTGCTGGGGGCGTCAAGGGGCCAGATGTGTATGAAGGGAGTTCTGCTGGGGGCGTCAAGGGGCCAGATGTGTATGAAGGGAGTTCTGCTGGGGGCGTCAAGGGGCCAGATGTGTATGAAGGGAGTTCTGTTGGGGGCATCAAGGGGCCAGATGTGTATGAAGGGAGTTCTGTTGGGGACGTCAAGGGGCCAGATGTGTATGAAGGGAGTTCTGCTGGGGACGTCAAGGGGCCAGATGTGTATGAAGGGAGTTCTGTTGGGGACGTCAAGGGGCCAGATGTGTATGAAGGGAGTTCTGCTGGGGACGTCAAGGGGCCAGATGTGTATGAAGGGAGTTCTGCTGGGGACGTCAAGGGGCCAGATGTGTATGAAGGGAGTTCTGCTGGGGACGTCAAGGGGCCAGATGTGTATGAAGGGAGTTCTGCTGGGGGCGTCAAGGGGCCAGATGTGTATGAAGGGAGTTCTGTTGGGGGCATCAAGGGGCCAGATGTGTATGAAGGGAGTTCTGCTGGGGGCGTCAAGGGGCCAGATGTGTATGAAGGGAGTTCTGTTGGGGACGTCAAGGGGCCAGATGTGTATGAAGGGAGTTCTGTTGGGGGCGTCAAGGGGCCAGATGTGTATGAAGGGAGTTCTGCTGGGGACGTCAAGGGGCCAGATGTGTATGAAGGGAGTTCTGTTGGGGACGTCAAGGGGCCAGATGTGTATGAAGGGAGTTCTGCTGGGGATGTCAAGGGGCCAGATGTGTATGAAGGGAGTTCTGCTGGGGACGTCAAGGGGCCAGATGTGTATGAAGGGAGTTCTGCTGGGGGCGTCAAGGGGCCAGATGTGTATGAAGGGAGTTCTGTTGGGGGCATCAAGGGGCCAGATGTGTATGAAGGGAGTTCTGTTGGGGACGTCAAGGGGCCAGATGTGTATGAAGGGAGTTCTGTTGGGGGCGTCAAGGGGCCAGATGTGTATGAAGGGAGTTCTGTTGGGGGCGTCAAGGGGCCAGATGTGTATGAAGGGAGTTCTGCTGGGGACGTCAAGGGGCCAGATGTGTATGAAGGGAGTTCTGTTGGGGACGTCAAGGGGCCAGATGTGTATGAAGGGAGTTCTGTTGGGGACGTCAAGGGGCCAGATGTGTATGAAGGGAGTTCTGTTGGGGACGTCAAGGGGCCAGATGTGTATGAAGGGAGTTCTGTTGGGGGCGTCAAGGGGCCAGATGTGTATGAAGGGAGTTCTGCTGGGGACGTCAAGGGGCCAGATGTGTATGAAGGGAGTTCTGTTGGGGACGTCAAGGGGCCAGATGTGTATGAAGGGAGTTCTGCTGGGGATGTCAAGGGGCCAGATGTGTATGAAGGGAGTTCTGCTGGGGACGTCAAGGGGCCAGAATGTAGCTTTTAGTGGATGTGGAATTCATTGGGAGACACGGTCACCCGCTTCGACTGTTATCAATGGACAAGACCGCAGTTATCAGTTCGTATCAGTACGATTGTTTTCGACGAGTATGGGCATGCTCTGCCGACTGGTAAAAAAACCCGACAGGATTAAGGTTGGCGAACATGCGTCAATATTAGGAACACGCTGCGACATGCTTGCGGTTAAGTTTAGGGGAGGGTATGAGGAGGCTTGTCGTTTTTAGTAGGCAGTAGACCAAAACGACAGGATTAAGGTTGGCGAACATGCGTCAATATTAGGACCGCGCTGCGACATGCTTGCGGTTAAGTTTAGGGGAGGGTATGAGGAGGCTTGTCGTTTTTAGCAGGCTCCCAGCATGTCCAGTAGACCTGAATAGACAGATAAGATCGGTTAACGTGTCTTCAACGCCAATCGCAGCCAGTAGGCTCCAGACGAGCCGATCGGCTAGATAAGATCGGCGTAATAAGTAACCTACTGGGAATTATCGGTTGATTTTCGGTCGAAACGGCTGACACGGTGGGAGTTTACAGAGTCCTGCTGTATTTTAGAGGCAGAGGTTTTCAACTGGTGGTCCATGGACCACTGGCGGCCCGTGAAAGTATCACATACAGTAATGTAGGAAACTTTAAGGACAACTTAAAGGACAACTTTTTTTCAACCAAGGTTCATGTTTTAGGTTGTTATGAGAGAAAGTTAAAGGTGAGTGTTTTAGGTTGTTATGAGAGAAAGTTAAAGGTGAGTGTTTTAGGTTGTTATGAGAGAAAGTTAAAGGTGAGTGTTTAGGTTGTTATGAGAGAAAGTTAACACCCTCCGCGCCATTGCCGACGATTAAAGTCAATTGAAGCCTAATTTTGATACTGGCGCTTAACGCCATTGCCGACGACCTTCGGCAATTGAGCTTTTATAGCGCGTTCGATTGCTCGAGCCAAAATGTTAGCTAGCTGTGTTGTTAGCACAGAACTGGATCGCCCATTTTAGATCGTCGTCGCCATAAGCATCCATTCTATCCATTTATTTCAATCGCCTGTAACTCCTATTCCTTGTCCCAGATGGCATTTTTGGTCAAAACAGAGTTTCTTTGACGGCACAGAGCTGACAATCTAGAGCTCTCCGGAGCTCCGGCCTGGATTCACATTGTAAACAAGGCCCACCCAGCTGTGTGAAAACTCCTAACGTAGGACTACCGGTTGTGGACCGGAAATGGCGGCTGTTCAAAATAAGAGCTCAAATTAAAAAAATGCTGGTGTGAATTAGATCCTAATTTTTCAATAAATGATAGCGGTCTAAGTGTTAAAGTGTAGGGGTCTGAGGTGACCTGTCCATTCCTCATCAGGCAGTAGGGGTCTGAGGTGAAATGAAATGAAATGAAATGAAATGAAATCTATATTTACCCAGGGTATCTGGGCTAAGCTCAAGAACTTGTTTCCAGCCAGGCCCTGCTCATAGAACACATTTCATCATAGTGGTTGATGCCTTGTTCAAGGGCATTTCAGCGGTGGTAATTTTAACGTGTCGGACGGCTGGTTCGAACTGGGAACCTTCCGGTATCTAGACCGCGCCGCTATCCGTTCGGCCACCACTGCCACTGCCACTGACCTGTCCATTCCTCATCAGGCAGTAGGGGTCTGAGGTGACCTGTCCATTCCTCATCAGGCAGTAGGGGTCGTTGACCTGTCCATTCCTCATCAGGCAGTAGGGGTCTGAGGTGACCTGTCCATTCCTCAACAGGCAGTAGGGGTCTGAGGTGACCTGTCCATTCCTCATCAGGCAGTAGGGGTCTGAGGTGACCTGTCCATTCCTCATCAGGCAGTAGGGGTCTGAGGTGACCTGTCCATTCCTCATCAGGCAGTAGGGGTCTGAGGTGACCTGTCCATTCCTCATCAGGCAGTAGGGGTCTGAGGTGACCTGTCCATTCCTCATCAGGCAGTAGGGGTCTGAGGTGACCTGTCCATTCCTCAACAGGCAGTAGGGGTCGTTGACCTGTCCATTCCTCATCAGGCAGTAGGGGTCTGAGGTGACCTGTCCATTCCTCATCAGGCAGTAGGGGTCTGAGGTGACCTGTCCATTCCTCAACAGGCAGTAGGGGTCTGAGGTGACCTGTCCATTCCTCATCAGGCAGTAGGGGTCGTTGGGGCTTTCATAGAGGAGGTCCTGACGCATGAATGTGTTTGGACTCTCGGAACCTCGAGAACCTTGTGACCTCGCTCCGTCCAGGAGCGCTGCACGGCTCATTGTCAGTTCTGCTGATATACGTATTATGACGGGGATGGAGTAAGTGGAGGTCCTCTCTGTGCTCTCTCTCTATGTCTGTCTGGATGGAGTAAGTGGAGGTCCTCTCTGTGCTCTCTCTATGGATGGAGTAAGTGGAGGTCCTCTCTGTGCTCTCTCTCTATGTCTGTCTGGATGGAGTAAGTGGAGGTCCTCTCTGTGCTCTCTCTATGGATGGAGTAAGTGGAGGTCCTCTCTGTGCTCTCTCTCTATGTCTGTCTGGATGGAGTAAGTGGAGGTCCTCTCTGTGCTCTCTCTATGGATGGAGTAAGTGGAGGTCCTCTCTGTGCTCTCTCTATGGATGGAGTAAGTGGAGGTCCTCTCTGTGCTCTCTCTCTATGGATGGAGTAAGTGGAGGTCCTCTCTGTGCTCTCTCTATGGATGGAGTAAGTGGAGGTCCTCTCTGTGCTCTCTCTCTATGGATGGAGTAAGTGGAGGTCCTCTCTGTGCTCTCTCTCTATGGATGGAGTAAGTGGAGGTCCTCTCTGTGCTCTCTCTATGGATGGAGTAAGTGGAGGTCCTCTCTGTGCTCTCTCTCTATGTCTGTCTGGATGGAGTAAGTGGAGGTCCTCTCTGTGCTCTCTCTCTATGTCTGTCTGGATGGAGTAAGTGGAGGTCCTCTCTGTGCTCTCTCTCTATGTCTGTCTGGATGGAGTAAGTGGAGGTCCTCTCTGTGCTCTCTCTCTATGTCTGTCTGGATGGAGTAAGTGGAGGTCCTCTCTGTGCTCTCTCTCTATGTCTGTCTGGATGGAGTAAGTGGAGGTCCTCTCTGTGCTCTCTCTCTATGTCTGTCTGGATGGAGTAAGTGGAGGTCCTCTCTGTGCTCTCTCTAAGTGGAGGTCCTCTCTGTGCTCTCTCTAAGTGGAGGTCCTCTCTGTGCTCTCTCTAAGTGGAGGTCCTCTCTGTGCTCTCTCTAAGTGGAGGTCCTCTCTGTGCTCTCTCTAAGTGGAGGTCCTCTCTGTGCTCTCTCTAAGTGGAGGTCCTCTCTGTGCTCTCTCTAAGTGGAGGTCCTCTCTGTGCTCTCTCTAAGTGGAGGTCCTCTCTGTGCTCTCTCTCTATGTCTGTCTGGTCGGAAATTACAGCTCCCGCCTAACACTCTGACGCTGTGGTGGGTCTAAAGTCAAGTTCAAGTTCAAGTATTTATTTGCCATTTCAAAACAAGTTTGATAGGAAATTGTCATGATACTTCCTCTCACATACAAGACAACACAATAAACAACAGCACAAAGACAAGAACAAAAACAAAACAACAACAAAAAGAGACACAAGAAACAGAACCAGACCAGGACCAAGCTGCAGCTTTGACGCATGTATACAGTACAGACAGTAGAAGAAACTGGTTAGTGAAATTATGTAGCAATTTTTAAAGTGCATAATTATAATTAAAGTGCATACCGTCTAGTTTGTGTTTGAAGTGCAAGAGTGTCGTTAAGGTACCTGACTGCTTGGAGGTATGTGCTGTCTCTAAAACGGGAGGTTCTACTCCCAATGCTGCCATATCTCCTACCTGATGGGAGGAGATTGATAAGGTAATGGGCTGGATGGGAATAGTCGGCTATGATTTTTTTAGCCCTCTTCACCAATCTAGTGGGATAGAGTGATGCCAGCGATGGAAGGCTCGAACCAATTATCCTAGCTGCCTGACGTGTAACCCTCTCCAACCGTGTCCTGTCCTGTGCGGTTGTATTACCGTACCAGACAAGCATGGAAAAGGTGAGCACGCTCTCAATGACTGACCTATAGAAGTGTATCATAGCTGTTTTACTGACCTTGAACTTTCTGAGCTGCCGCAAGAAGTAGAGACGCTGGTGGGATTTACTGACCTTGAGGCTGGTGTTGAGTTCCCATGATAGGGATTCGTGGATGGTGGTTCCGAGGAACCGGAACGAGGAGACCGTCTCAACCTCTACTCCATTTATGGAGAGAGGAGGGAGGAAGGTTTTGTTCTTCCTCCTAAAGTCAACAACCAACTCTTTGGTTTTTGAGATGTTAAGTATGAGATTACGGTTCTCACACCACCTCACCAGGTCATCTATCTCATTACGATAGCCAGATTCATCACTGTTTGTGATTAGGCCTACCACAGAGGTGTCATCTGCAAATTTAAACAACAGGACTGAATTAGTGTGTGATTGACAAAAATATGTGTAGACAGAATATAGAAAAGGAGAAAGAACACAGCCCTGGGGGGCACCTGTGTTCAGAACCTTGGATTGTGAGATTAATTTGCCGACTTTGACAGCTTGTTTTCTGTCACTTAAAAAGTCATAAATCCATTTGCAAATGGATTGTTTAACACCCAGTTCCTGCAGGGTTTGGATCAACTTAACAGGAACGATAGTGTTAAACGCAGAACTGAAGTCGACAAATAAGATACGAGCATATACAGGCACAACCCTGGTTTCCAGATGTTGAAGGATAGAGTGCAAACACAAGGACACTGCATCGTCAACACTTCTATTTGCCCTATATGCAAACTGATGGGAATCAAGTGAGATGCTGGACATTAATCTACACACCAGCCGCTCAAAAACCTTCATAATGACCGATGTTAAGGCAACAGGCCTATAATCATTAAGACAGGTGATGTTGTTATTCTTCTTTGGGACTGGGATGATCACTGCTGACTTAAAACAAGCAGGCACGATAGAGTGTAGCAAGGACTGGTTAAAGATGGAAGTGAGGACTGGTGCCAGCTGGTCGGCACAGTGTTTAAGGGTGGCAGGCGACACGCCGTCAGGCCCTGCTGCCTTTCTGGTGTTTTGCTGGCGGAGCAGAACTCTGACGTCATGTTCTGATACAGTGGGAGGTGTGTCCCCCTGCTCTTCCAAAAAGGAGGGGGTCTGATAAGCCCCACCATCGAAACGACAGTAGAACTCATTAAGCCTCCCAGGGAGAGAGGGGTCACTGTCTAGAACATGGTTCTTGGTTTTATAATCAGTGATCGCCTGCAGCCCTTGCCAAACACCTCTGATGTCATTAGCTTGAAGTTTGTTTTCAAGTTTAGCTTTGTAGGAAGCTTTAGCCCTAAGCACGGCACGTTGGAATTCATATTTTAATGCTTTATATAGCACCAAATCCCCCTGCTTAAAAGCATCATGTTTCCTCCTACAAAGCACCCTCACTTCATTATTGAACCAGGGCTTATCGTTGCCGTAAACAGTGACAGATTTAGTTGTAATACAGACATTCTCACAGAATTGAATATAGGAGGTAACAGTGTCAGTGTAGGTGTTAATATCATCCTGGTCAGACCAGAAGTCACTCCATACTGTGGAATCAAAGCAGTCCTGTAACATGTCTATTGCTTGAGGAGACCATTTCCTGATGTGTTTTATGGTTGGTTTTTCCACCCTCAGTTTCTGACGATACTTTGGGATCAACAGGATTGTGATGTGGTCCGACTTACCAAGAGGGGCCCGCGCCACAGCATGATACGCCTCTCGAATGACAGAATAACATTGGTCCAAAGTCTTATCCTCCCTCGTGGGAATGTGGATCTGAGGCTTGTATCTCGGTAGAGCCTTCTTTAGGGAGACGTGGTTAAAGTCACCCAGGCAAAACACCACTGCATCCGGGTTGGAATTCTCCACCTCCATGATGATATTATGCAGCTGTTGTGTCGCAGATGTAGCTGAGGCATCTGGTGGGATATACACGACAGACAGGATGATAGAAGAGAACTCTCTCGGCCGATAGAAGGGCTTACACATGAGCATCAGACACTCCAACTCCGGTGTGCAGGTTCGTGACAGAATTTTAACGTCAGTACACCATCTCGTGTTGATATAACAACAAACACCGCCCCCGCATTGTTTGCGCGAGTCAACTTTGGAGCGGTCGGCTCGGTGTAGCGTGAAGCCAGCCTGTTGCACCGAGGAATCCGGGATCTCCTCATCCAGCCATGTTTCTGTGAGGCATATAGCTGCGGCGTCCTTGTAGTCCCTTTGAGTACGGATGAGCATAGCAAGTTCTTCTTTTTTCTTCACCCTGGCTGATTTGTCCGCCAGGGAACGGACATTAGCGAGAATCATGCTCGGAAGAGCAGAGCGATGTATGCGCAGCCTTAGGCGGACGAGTGCCCCCCCTCTCTTGCCTCGCTTCCTCGGCTGCCAGCCTAGGTTTAGCCGCCCCTCATGTTGTTTAAAATCCGGGGGGAGAATAGGCAGAGAACTGGGCATGATGTCGCGAATGTGCAGAAGCTCCTCTCTGCCATACTGTATCATGCCAGCGCTGGGTTCCAGAGACATACAGACTAACAAAAAACAACAAACAAACATGGAGAGGAGTACCGAGTCGCCATAGAGCGGCGCCATGTTGCATCACCTGTCAGCCTGTCAGCCTGTCAGCCTGTCACTCTCACAACTCATATGGGCTGACCAGGGGCTGACCAGAGGCTGACCATGGGCTGACCAGACCTCTATTATGGGCTGACCAGACCTCTATTATGGGCTGACCAGACCTCTATATGGGCTGACCAGACCTCTATTACGACGTCACACACCTATAGAGAGTATGGGCTGACCAGACCTCTATTACGACGTCACACACCTATAGAGAGTATGGGCTGACCAGACCTCTATTACGACGTCACACACCTATAGAGAGTATGCGCATGCTTAAAGTGAATGGCACATCGAGTGGCAAATCGAGTGGCAAAGCAACATGCAAAGTGAGTTTAACATTGTTTAATGTTGTTTAATGCAATCAGATAAGACTTTTCTGTGTGGATGTCTGGGCTGTCAAGGCCAGAAAGTAGTTTTTTGCCACTCAGTAGGCGTTCCTGCATAACTTCCTGGTTTGATGATGATGTCACACGCATACCCTCTATTTCTACAGGCACCATTGCGGTTTGTGCAGGTTGTCCTGTCCTTCACCCCCTGTTTACACTCACAGAATATTTGGTGCACGTTATACACAATTTAATTCACTATTGTTCCCACTGAGCATTCTGTGTAAGTAAAGCTTTTGGGAACCAACAGACCTTAAAAAAGGACAACTTTTGTTTTTTTCAACCAAGGTTCATGTTTTAGGTTGTTATTAGAGAAAGTAAAAGATGAGGGTATTTTTGAGTGGTGTAAACCACTCAAACAACTGGCTTTGTTAGTTTACGTGTCCACGTGTTTGTTCGTACCAAAAAAGTGAGCATGGTTGCTATGGTCACTCAGTTCACACAGGTGTGATTTCATTACGTCAGACATTACGCCAGACCACAGCTGACCAGGCTATATAATACCTTACACCACTCAGTTCACACGGGTGTGATTCTTTTTAAAATTTGCTGCTTTCTTTCGTTTTAGGGATTTTAGCTGTTTTTTGCAGGGGGGCGGGGGCATTCGAGCACAGGGCTAAATATGTATTTCTTTAAACAAAAAAATGTGATTTATTTTTTTATTCTTTACTATAGTCCTACTAGACCCCAAGACATTACATTTGGCCACGAAAGATCACGGGATCTACTGAATGTGTCAAACTGACATATTGAGCCTATGACACACAGTGTGGCTTCCCCCCCAGTAGGCTACCTTCACATTCAGTACATCATGTGATCTTTTGTGGCCAGATGTAATTTCTTGGGGACTAGGACTATAGTAAAGAATAAAAAAAGAAATCGCTAAAGAATTTTGTAAAGAAATACATATTTAGTCCCATGCTCGAATGCCCCCGCCCTCCTGTCAAAAGCAGCTAAAATCCCTAAAATGAAAGAAAGCAGCAAATAATAAAAAAAATAACACTCATCTTTAACTTTCTCTCATAACAACCTAAAACACTCACCTTTAACTTTCTCTCATAACAACCTAAACACTCACCTTTAACTTTCTCTCATAACAACCTAAAACACTCACCTTTAACTTTCTCTCATAACAACCTAAAACACTCACCTTTAACTTTCTCTCATAACAACCTAAAACACTCACCTTTAACTTTCTCTCATAACAACCTAAACACTCACCTTTAACTTTCTCTCATAACAACCTAAACACTCACCTTTAACTTTCTCTCATATACAACCTAAACACTCACCTTTAACTTTCTCTCATAACAACCTAAAACACTCATCTTTAACTTTCTCTCATAACAACCTAAACACTCACCTTTAACTTTCTCTCATAACAACCTAAACACTCACCTTTAACTTTCTCTCATAACAGCCTAAACACTCACCTTTAACTTTCTCTCATAACAACCTAAAACACTCATCTTTAACTTTCTCTCATAACAACCTAAAACACTCACCTTTAACTTTCTCTCATAACAACCTAAAACACCCATCTTTAACTTTCTCTCATAACAACCTAAAACACTCACCTTTAACTTTCTCTCATAACAACCTAAACACTCACCTTTAACTTTCTCTCATAACAACCTAAACACTCACCTTTAACTTTCTCTCATAACAACCAAAAACACTCACCTTTAACTTTCTCTCATAACAACCTAAACACTCACCTTTAACTTTCTCTCATATACAACCTAAACACTCACCTTTAACTTTCTCTCATAACAACCTAAAACACTCATCTTTAACTTTCTCTCATAACAACCTAAAACCCTCACCTTTAACTTTCTCTCATAACAACCTAAACACTCACCTTTAACTTTCTCTCATAACAACCTAAAACACTCATCTTTAACTTTCTCTCATAACAACCTAAAACACTCACCTTTAACTTTCTCTCATAACAACCTAAAACACTCACCTTTAACTTTCTCTCATAACAACCTAAAACACTCACCTTTAACTTTCTCTCATAACAACCTAAACACTCACCTTTAACTTTCTCTCATAACCACCTAAAACACTCACCTTTAACTTTCTCTCATAACCACCTAAAACACTCACCTTTAACTTTCTCTCATAACAACCTAAAACATTCACCTTTAACTTTCTCTCATAACAACCTAAACACTCACCTTTAACTTTCTCTCATAACAACCTAAAACACTCACCTTTAACTTTCTCTCATAACAACCTAAACACTCACCTTTAACTTTCTCTCATAACAACCTAAACACTCACCTTTAACTTTCTCTCATAACAACCTAAAACACTCACCTTTAACTTTCTCTCATAACAACCTAAACACTCACCTTTAACTTTCTCTCATAACAACCTAAAACACTCATCTTTAACTTTCTCTCATAACAACCTAAAACACTCACCTTTAACTTTCTCTCATAACAACCTAAAACACTCACCTTTAACTTTCTCTCATAACAACCTAAAACACTCACCTTTAACTTTCTCTCATAACAACCTAAACACTCACCTTTAACTTTCTCTCATAACCACCTAAAACACTCACCTTTAACTTTCTCTCATAACCACCTAAAACACTCACCTTTAACTTTCTCTCATAACAACCTAAAACATTCACCTTTAACTTTCTCTCATAACAACCTAAACACTCACCTTTAACTTTCTCTCATAACAACCTAAAACACTCACCTTTAACTTTCTCTCATAACAACCTAAAACACTCACCTTTAACTTTCTCTCATAACAACCTAAAACACTCACCTTTAACTTTCTCTCATAACAACCTAAACACTCACCTTTAACACTTAGACCGCTATCATTTATTGAAAAATTAGGATCTAATTCACACCAGCATTTTTTTAATTTGAGCTCTTATTTTGAAAAGCCGCCATTTCCGGTCCACAACCGGTAGTCCTACGTTAGGAGTTTTCACACAGCTGGGTGGGCCTTGTTTACAATGTGAATCCAGGCCGGAGCTCCGGAGAGCTCTAGATTGTCAGCTCTGTGCCGTCAAAGAAACTCTGTTTTGACCAAAAATGCCATCTGGGACAAGGAATAGGAGTTACAGGCAACAGGTTTGCTCAGGTTCCTCGGAGCCTCAGATGGTGGCGTGGCTGCTGGGGAAATAGAAGCCTCCTAGGTGAAGCCTCCTAGGTGAAGCCTCCTAGGTGAATCCTCGGAGCCTCATTCGGGTAGATGTTCTAAATGGTAAATGGTAAATGGTGCATTTATATAGCACCTTTATCCAAGGCGCTTTACATAGATTGTGCATGTTCTGAAGAGTCACCAGCGTTGCCACAACCCACATATTTGAGGGGCGCTAGCCCCTCCTATATTCAGCTTTAGTCGCCACACACACACGTCTCAATAATTTCCATTGACAATGAAAGGAGAAATTAGGTGAAATGTCCGCCAAATATGATGTAAATGTAACCAACCCCCAGACTTCACACGAGTGTGATTTTCTTTAGAGCACTTATGACAGCCAAGTCTATGGACTTTGAGGATCTTATACAATGTTTGTTATAGAGCACTTAGTAAATCATTTGCCAGCCAAGTCTATGGACTTTAACGTTTGTTTAAGGCCCTAAATGACGACGTAAGACGTCATGCTGCCGATATGAATACACCCTCCCTCCCTCCCTTTATTTATCACATTATATCTTGCTTTGCAGACTCCGGGTCCAGTCCAGGGTCCAGTCCAGGGTCCAGTCCAGGGTCCAGTCCAGGGTCCAGTCCAGGGGGGTCCAGTCCAGGGGGGTCCGGTCCAGCAGCAGGGAGCCTCTTCTGGCTCCTGGTCGACCCAGTCTCTGAGTCGCAGCCGGGGGGGAACCCTGGCCGCCAAGCTGCCTCTGAGGGCCGTGAACGGCCGGATCTCCGAGCTGCTCCAGGCCAGCGCGGGGGCTCGCTCCAGAGGCCACGCGGCAGGAGGAGGCTCTGATCCTGGGGAGGAGGGAGGAGCTGAAGGGGCGAGGTAATGACATGACATCATTCTCAACTGGCTTGATGCCTTTAGGGCCTTGCAAACGTGAAGCGAGGAACGCAGGCGTTGTTGCCTGGATCAACACAGGTCTCCTCCAGGTCTGTTGAAGAGGGCCTGGATCAACACAGGTCTCCTCCAGGTCTGTTGAAGAGGGCCTGGATCAACACAGGTCTCCTCCAGGTCGGTTGAAGAGGGCCTGGATCAACACAGGTCTCCTCCAGGTCGGTTGAAGAGGGCCTGGATCAACACAGGTCTCCTCCAGGTCTGTTGAAGAGGGTCTGGATCAACACAGGTCTCCTCCAGGTCGGTTGAAGAGGGCCTGGATCAACACGGGTCTCCTCCAGGTCTGTTGAAGAGGGCCTGGATCAACACAGGTCTCCTCCAGGTCGGTTGAAGAGGGCCTGGATCAACACAGGTCTCCTCCAGGTCTGTTGAAGAGGGTCTGGATCAACACAGGTCTCCTCCAGGTCTGTTGAAGAGGGCCTGGATCAACACAGGTCTCCTCCAGGTCTGTTGAAGAGGGCCTGGATCAACACAGGTCTCCTCCAGGTCTGTTGAAGAGGGCCTGGATCAACACAGGTCTCCTCCAGGTCTGTTGAAGAGGGCCTGGATCAACACAGGTCTCCTCCAGGTCTGTTGAAGAGGGCCTGGATCAACACAGGTCTCCTCCAGGTCGGTTGAAGAGGGCCTGGATCAACACAGGTCTCCTCCAGGTCGGTTGAAGAGGGCCTGGATCAACACAGGTCTCCTCCAGGTCTGTTGAAGAGGGCCTGGATCAACACAGGTCTCCTCCAGGTCTGTTGAAGAGGGCCTGGATCAACAAAGCTCTCCTCCAGGTCTGTTGAAGAGGGCCTGGATCAACACAGGTCTCCTCCAGGTCTGTTGAAGAGGGCCTGGATCAACACAGGTCTCCTCCAGGTCTGTTGAAGAGGGCCTGGATCAACACAGGTCTCCTCCAGGTCTGTTGAAGAGGGCCTGGATCAACACAGGTCTCCTCCAGGTCTGTTGAAGAGGGCCTGGATCAACACAGGTCTCCTCCAGGTCTGTTGAAGAGGGCCTGGATCAACACAGGTCTCCTCCAGGTCTGTTGAAGAGGGTCTGGATCAACACAGGTCTCCTCCAGGTCTGTTGAAGAGGGCCTGGATCAACACAGGTCTCCTCCAGGTCTGTTGAAGAGGGCCTGGATCAACACAGGTCTCCTCCAGGTCTGTTGAAGAGGGCCTGGATCAACACAGGTCTCCTCCAGGTCTGTTGAAGAGGGCCTGGATCAACACAGGTCTCCTCCAGGTCTGTTGAAGAGGGCCTGGATCAACACAGGTCTCCTCCAGGTCTGTTGAAGAGGGCCTGGATCAACACAGGTCTCCTCCAGGTCTGTTGAAGAGGGCCTGGATCAACACAGGTCTCCTCCAGGTCTGTTGAAGGAAGAGGGCCTGGATCAACACAGGTCTCCTCCAGGTCTGTTGAAGAGGGCCTGGATCAACACAGGTCTCCTCCAGGTCTGTTGAAGAGGGCCTGGATCAACACAGGTCTCCTCCAGGTCTGTTCAAGAGGGGCGAAACAACGCAAGCGTATAAAAAAAAAAAAGCTAAACAGAATCCAGGTCTGGTGAGTCTCGGGGGGGGGAGTGTGCACGGAACGACCAGCGCGTGCAACAAATTCATGGGACCGCGCTCACGTAAATACGCTTGCGTTGTCGCACCGCGACTTCTCCGAACAAAAACGCAGGTCTCATTGAAAATGAACTATAGGCACGTTTTATCGCTTTCCCGTTTGCAAGGCCCTTTTGTCCTTCTGAGCAATGGGCTCGGATGTCCTTCTGAGCAATGGGCTCGGATGTCCTTCTGAGCAATGGGCTCGGATGCCATTTTGGATAGAACTTGGGCCCCTTTCCTAGTTCCTTCACAGGTGTCACCTAAAGGCTCTGTTCCATTCTGGTCAGGGTGCTGCTATATGTGACCAGATTTGACTGAGAGTCTGCCATCGCGCAAATTCCAGCTTTTCACCAGAGGAGAAAAACTTTTTTTCTTTTTTCAAAATGAGTTAATAGCACAGGCAGACTACTAGAGCATGTCTGAAATACGTGTCAGAGCTGAAATAAATATATGAAATAAATGCTTAAACATGTAGCTAGGTGTAATGTTAGAGTCCACAGAAGACATGTAAATATGAAATAAATGCTTAAACATGTAGCTAGGTGTAATGTTAGAGACCACAGAAGACATGTAAATATGAAATAAATGCTTAAAGGTGTAGTGAAATGATCATATGGGCATACCTAACAATGGATGCCAAAAAAATGTGAAAATTCTCATTTTTGTGTGTCAAAAGTCCATAAATTATTACTTCCTGAAAACGAAAACGTGCTGCGTGATGATGTGTCGAGGCCAACATCGATAAAAGCCAATAAAAATGAAGCTCACCAGTTTAATTCCCCATATCTCCGCATCCGTCCAGCACAGGCTGCACAGCTGCTACTGATTACAGACATCTTCCGTTTTTATTCCCATTCAAGATAACATCCAGAGAGTGTATTACTCGGTTTCAACTTAATCATCACGCTAAAAATGTATCTGAAAACATTATAGGGTAGAAATAAGCCACATTAAGTGTAAACTGGTAAAGCTGGCTGACTATCTGATTTGTAAACAAACATCCACACGCTGTCCTGCGTAGCATAGCTACCCGTCCCTAGCTACGTCCCATCCCCTGAAGGGATGCGACGCTCTGATTGGTTCAGAAACTTCATAGCGGTGTTTCAACTTGAGACCGTCTGAAACTTCAAAATAAAATGTCCACCATTTCCGTTTCACTACGCCTTTAAACATGTAGCTAGGTGTAATGTTAGAGACCACAGAAGACATGTAAATATGAAATAAATGCTTAAACATGTAGCTAGGTGTAATGTTAGAGACCACAGAAGACATGTAAATATGAAATAAATGCTTAAACATGTAGCTAGGTGTAATGTTAGAGACCACAGAAGTGAACCTTTCAAGTCTGTTTTCTCAACTCGCTGTTTTCTGCAAGACATTACTCTATAAGCCATATCTCCAAAACTGGTGGGTCAAACTGAACATCCACTATGTCAATTTGAAGCTATGATTCCCTGCTTTCATTAGACAGGAAAGCGGGAGAGAGATAATTGGAGAGACACGCAGCAAAGGTCGTCGTGAACGGGACTCGAACACGCAACATGCTGTCAGTCAGGTCCAAAGCCTACAGTATATGTGGCATGCGCCTGAACCGCTTGGCCAGCGGGCGCCAGAAATTTAAAAAGTTTGAGAAGCATTGCAGAGTGACTGGAACAGAGCCTTAATTAGTATCATCTGTAACACTGATGATGGAAGTACTGGAAGAACTGGCCCGGAAGTAGGCAGAGATTCTGTGTGCATAGAGAGTGTCTCGGCCCCATACAGCAGTACTGACTCCACTGTGAGGGTCCATGTCTCGGCCCCATACAGCAGTACTGACTCCACTGTGAGGGTCCATGTCTCGGCCCCATACAGCAGTACTGACTCCACTGTGAGGGTCCATGTCTCGGCCCCATACAGCAGCACTGACTCCACTGTGAGGGTCCATGTCTCGGCCCCATACAGCAGCACTGACTCCACTGTGAGGGTCCATGTCTCGGCCCCATACAGCAGCAGCACTGACTCCACAGTAGCTATGAACCACCGCCTCTTTAAGGTCTTCTCCCATATCTGATTTCCACACTCTCCTCATCCCGTGCAAGGCTTTCCAGGCAAGTGCTCGCCGAACCTTCAGATCCTGTTCAGTTGAGGCAGTCCAGGCCCCGAGGCGGTACTTGAAGTCCTCGACTCGCTCGAGCACCGTCCCGTCTGCAGTGGCAATGGTTTTGTCCTCGGTGTTGACTGCCATCACCTTTGTTTTCTAGGCATTGAGCTGTATGGTTTGCTCCTTGTTTAGTGCTCCTAGCGGAGGAGGAGGAGGAGGAGGAGGTGCAGCTGGAGAGGAGAAACCTTCGGAGGTCCCCAGCCTGCCGTCTCCCTACAGTAAGATCACGGCACCCAGAATACCTCAGCGCTGCAGCAGTGGACATGCGAGTGACAACAGGTACGGTAAAAAAAAAGAATTATAAAAAAAGGATACTTTGAAAACCAACGTCTGTCAGCCCCACACATTCATTCATGAATAATAATGAATTCTATTCGATGTCGCCCTATATTTCAGGGTAATAAAAAAAAAAAAAAAAAAACATGATCATCAGGTACTATGATTTATCCCATTTAGGCCTCTGACAAAAACATATCATACCTGTTTCTATATCAGTGGTTCTCAAACTACATCATGTCAAGGACCCCAAAAATGATATGTAATTGGTCGCCGACCCCCATCTGAAAATATGTTGTTCCAGGGACCCCCCCCTCCAATGGCAGTCCCTCAGTCAAATTTGGCCACACATTTGAATATTATAACCACACCTGGGGGTCTATTAGAGTAATGTTAACTCCATAGAGACATACACAAAACCTGGGGGTCTATTAGAGTAATGTTAACTCCATAGAGAGTATACAAAACACCTGGGGGTCTATTAGAGTAATGTTAACTCCATAGACACATACACAACACCTGGGGGTCTATTAGAGTAATGTTAACTCCATAGAGAGTATACAAAACACCTGGGGGTCTATTAGAGTAATGTTAACTCCATAGAGATGCATACAAAACACCTGGGGGTCTATTAGAGTAATGTTAACTCCATAGACACATACAAAACCCCTGGGGGTCTATTAGAGTAATCTTAACTCCATAGAGATGCATACACAGCACCTAGGGGTCTATTCGAGTAATGTTAACTCCATAGACACATACACAACACCTGGGGGTCTATTAGAGTAATGTTAACTCCATAGAGATGCATACACAACACCTGGGGGTCTATTAGAGTAATGTTAACTCCATAGACACATACACAACACCTGGGGGTCTATTAGAGTAATGTTAACTCCATAGACACATACACAACACCTGGGGGTCTATTAGAGTAATGTTAACTCCATAGACACATACAAAACACCTGGGGGTCTATTAGAGTAATGTTAACTCCATAGACACATACAAAACACCTGGGGGTCTATTAGAGTAATGTTAACTCCATAGACACATACAAAACACCTGGGGGTCTATTAGAGTAATGTTAACTCCATAGACACATACACAACACCTGGGGGTCTATTAGATAATGTTAACTCCATTGACACATACAAAACACCTGGGGGTCTATTAGAGTAATGTTAACTCCATAGACACATACAAAACACCTGGGGGTCTATTAGAGTAATGTTAACTCCATAGAGATGCATACAAAACACCTGGGGGTCTATTAGAGTAATGTTAACTCCATAGACACATACAAAACACCTGGGGGTCTATTCAAGTAATGTTAACTCCATAGACACATACACAACAGCTGGGGGTCTATCTATTAGAGTAATGTTAACTCCATAGACACGTACAAAACACCTGGGGGTCTATTAGATAATGTTAACTCCATAGACACATACAAAACGCCTGGGGGTCTATTAGAGTAATGTTAACTCCATAGAGATGCATACAAAACACCTGGGGGTCTATTAGAGTAATGTTAACTCCATAGCCACATACACAACACCTGGGGGTCTATTAGAGTAATGTTAACTCCATAGACACATACAAAACACCTGGGGGTCTATTAGAGTAATGTTAACTCCATAGACACATACAAAACTCCTGGGGGTCTATTAGAGTAATGTTAACTCCATAGACACATACAAAACACCTGGGGGTCTATTAGAGTAATGTTAACTCCATAGACACATACAAAACACCTGGGGGTCTATTAGAGTAATGTTAACTCCATAGACACATACAAAACTCCTGGGGGTCTATTAGAGTAATGTTAACTCCATAGACACATACAAAACACCTGGGGGTCTATTAGAGTAATGTTAACTCCATAGACACATACACAACACCTGGGGGTCTATTAGAGTAATGTTAACTCCATAGACACATACAAAACACCTGGGGTCTATTAGAGTAATGTTAACTCCATAGACACATACACAACACCTGGGGGTCTATTAGAGTAATGCTAACTCCATAGACACATACAAAACACCTGGGGGTCTATTAGAGTAATGTTAACTCCATAGACACATACAAAACACCTGGGGGTCTATTAGAGTAATGTTAACTCCATAGACACATACAAAACACCTGGGGGTCTATTAGAGTAATGTTAACTCCATAGACACATACAAAACACCTGGGGGTCTATTAGAGTAATGTTAACTCCATAGACACATACAAAACACCTGGGGGTCTATTAGAGTAATGTTAACTCCATAGACACATACACAACACCTGGGGGTCTATTAGAGTAATGTTAACTCCATAGACACATACAAAACACCTGGGGGTCTATTAGAGTAATGTTAACTCCATAGACACATACACAACACCTGGGGGTCTATTAGAGTAATGTTAACTCCATAGACACATACAAAACACCTGGGGGTCTATTAGAGTAATGTTAACTCCATAGACACATACACAACAGCTGGGGGTCTATCTATTAGAGTAATGTTAACTCCATAGACACATACACAACACCTGGGGGTCTATTAGAGTAATGTTAACTCCATAGACACATACAAAACACCTGGGGGTCTATTAGAGTAATGTTAACTCCATAGACACATACACAACACCTGGGGGTCTATTAGAGTAATGTTAACTCCATAGACACATACACAACACCTGGGGGTCTATTAGAGTAATGTTAACTCCATAGACACATACAAAACACCTGGGGGTCTATTAGAGTAATGTTAACTCCATAGACACATACAAAACACCTGGGGGTCTATTAGAGTAATGTTAACTCCATAGAGACATACACAACACCTGGGGGTCTATTAGAGTAATGTTAACTCCATAGAGAGTATACAAAACACCTGGGGGTCTATTAGAGTAATGTTAACTCCATAGACACATACACAACACCTGGGGGTCTATTAGAGTAATGTTAACTCCATAGAGAGTATACAAAACACCTGGGGGTCTATTAGAGTAATGTTAACTCCATAGAGATGCATACAAAACACCTGGGGGTCTATTAGAGTAATGTTAACTCCATAGACACATACAAAACCCCTGGGGGTCTATTAGAGTAATCTTAACTCCATAGAGATGCATACACAACACCTAGGGGTCTATTCGAGTAATGTTAACTCCATAGACACATACACAACACCTGGGGGTCTATTAGAGTAATGTTAACTCCATAGAGATGCATACACAACACCTGGGGGTCTATTAGAGTAATGTTAACTCCATAGACACATACACAACACCTGGGGGTCTATTAGAGTAATGTTAACTCCATAGACACATACAAAACACCTGGGGGTCTATTAGAGTAATGTTAACTCCATAGACACATACAAAACACCTGGGGGTCTATTAGAGTAATGTTAACTCCATAGACACATACAAAACACCTGGGGGTCTATTAGAGTAATGTTAACGCCATAGACACATACACAACACCTGGGGGTCTATTAGATAATGTTAACTCCATTGACACATACAAAACACCTGGGGGTCTATTAGAGTAATGTTAACTCCATAGACACATACAAAACACCTGGGGGTCTATTAGAGTAATGTTAACTCCATAGAGATGCATACAAAACACCTGGGGGTCTATTAGAGTAATGTTAACTCCATAGACACATACAAAACACCTGGGGGTCTATTCAAGTAATGTTAACTCCATAGACACATACACAACAGCTGGGGGTCTATCTATTAGAGTAATGTTAACTCCATAGACACGTACAAAACACCTGGGGGTCTATTAGATAATGTTAACTCCATAGACACATACAAAATGCCTGGGGGTCTATTAGAGTAATGTTAACTCCATAGAGATGCATACAAAACACCTGGGGGTCTATTAGAGTAATGTTAACTCCATAGCCACATACACAACACCTGGGGGTCTATTAGAGTAATGTTAACTCCATAGACACATACAAAACACCTGGGGGTCTATTAGAGTAATGCTAACTCCATAGACACATACAAAACTCCTGGGGGTCTATTAGAGTAATGTTAACTCCATAGACACATACAAAACACCTGGGGGTCTATTAGAGTAATGTTCAACTGTAAGAGATTTCACTACACAGGACTGAATGAATGCACTGGCTTTTATTACGAGAAGGGGATTACATTGAGAATGAATGAATGGAACATGATAAAGTCAAGAATGAATGCATTCGTATTGGCATGACGTTAGGAGCTTTGGCGGGGGCCCCAGCAGAGGCTCTGATCGGGAGCCTCGAATCGGATCCTGCCTGATGGAAGGCAGGGGCTCCGGACCCGCCCCAAAGGAAGGAGTAAAATGAATGTTTTACCTGGAAGGAACTATACAAACGACGTTGGTGAGATTCCCTCGACGAGACGGTGCCTTCGGCGAGAAGGGATCCATGGGAGAGTGAGGAAGGCCCCGCTCATAGGAGCCTCACGCTAGATGACTCGCGGGAGTTGGCTTGGAGGGGATGAAGCTGACGCTGCCAGTATGGGAGCCCTCGCGGAAGGGGCTCGTGGGAGAACGATTAGTAGGCATGGTTGGTAGGCGAATAAGCCCGATGGTTAGCGAGCCTCTGGATGGCTAGCCGGACATCGTTTGCCGGCAGAGTCTATTGGAATGAGAGTAAAGTTGATTAGCATGGCATGAATGAAACGTGAATGGGTTGATTATTTCGCGGGGCAGGCGTCCTCACGATAGAGGCATCCTCACGATAGAGGATTTGATTATTTCACGAGGCATCCTCCCGACGGAGGATTTCGGAATGGTGGCTGATTGTGGCAAGATGAGATGAATATTCGCCGGCGTCCTCACGATAGAGGATTTCGATATGGTGGCGTGAATGAGGTGCGTGGAACGTGCTGAGAATGATAATTACGTGGTATTTGAGAATTTGGCAAATGGCTGGCGGATTGTGTTTACCGGGAGAATCTATTAGGTGAGAGAGAGAGGATACTCATTTCTTGGGGCATCCTGCGAGGATGAGGTGGTGGAAGGAAGCATGAATGTTAGACGTGAGCACGTTGCCTGCTGGAGAGTGAGACCTCTCGACGGAGGTTTCCGAGTGATGGTGAGACGGGACGATGGAGTGACGTGGATGTGAAGCCGCTGAGGTCAGCGGGTAGATGCGACTGTAGCGACGGGTCGATGCGAAGTTAGTAGATATAGCACCTTGATGAAGATCCATTGCGGAATCTTAACATGGAGGCATCTTTACAGTGGAGGTATGAAAGATCCGGGGGGATGAATTCTGCGAGCCTGGAGAACGCTGGGGTGAGAGAAAGACTGGACTTTGCGAGAAACTCTTAACGAGGTGTGAGCGGGGATATGTTAAATGAATGAGCAGGAACCCGGCCACCTATGGCGACCACCAGTCATTGTAGCGAGTACTGTGAAGCACAGCGGTTGACGGGGGACCGTGAGATTAGGTTGAGCCATTTAGTAATGGAGACTGGAGATGCGTTTTACGAATAGAGAGATGAGCATGGAACGTGGGGACGGAATTAATTGAGGTCGAAGGAGATCAGTCTGCTCTGCAGATGGACCCTGCGAGACCTGGGGATCAGGTTTGTTTGACGAATACGGGGCAGACCGAGGGGAATGGTTTAACGACGTTAGGTTTCTTGGGTTATGACTAACGCAGCGGACATTGAAATCAATATTATTATTAATAATATTAGACCGACTGGCGGGAAACTATTCCGCTTGGAAAATTCCCCCCCAAAACCTGAAGTGGGAGCTTGCTGCGTTTTTGGAGCGTTGTAACGATAGCCTGAGCTCTCTGAGCAACGGAACTGCGAATAGGTTATGGCTTATGAGCGAGTGATTTGAGTGAAAACTGAATGCCGCTGATCTGGGAGCGGGACACCTGTGGCTGCTTGGTGAAGAGACATCAACGTCGAGCTGGTTCTTACTAGGGAAATGAGTACCTGATGTCGTAGATTGAAATACCAGTTGTGATGGCAGATTACGATTAGACGTTGTGTGGATGGCTGCCTATGTGTTTAGAAATTACAGTGCAGTTAGGACGTTACGGTGCATGGCTGCCTATGTGTTTAGGAATTACGGTGCAGTTAGGACGTTACGGTGCGTGGCTGCCTATGTGTTTAGGAATTACAGTGCAGTTAGGACGTTACGGTGCGTGGCTGCCTATGTGTTTAGGAATTACAGTGCAGTTAGGACGTTACGGTGCGAGGCTGCCTATGTGTTTAGGAATTACAGTTCAGTTAGGACGTTACGGTGCGTGGCTGCCTATGTGTTTAGGAATTACAGTGCAGTTAGGACGTTACGGTGCGAGGCTGCCTATGTGTTTAGGAATTACAGTGCAGTTAGGACGTTACGGTGCGTGGCTGCCTATGTGTTTAGGAATTACAGTTCAGTTAGGACGTTACGGTGCGTGGCTGCCTATGTGTTTAGGAATTACGGTGCAGTTAGGACGTTACGGTGCGAGGCTGCCGAGTTTAGCTGATGCAGTGCATGGCTGCCGATGAGTTTAGCTGATGCAGTGCGTGGCTGCCGATGAGTTTAGCTGATGCGGTGCGTGGCCGCCGATGAGTTTAGCTGATGCAGTGCGTGGCTGCCGATGAGTTTAGCTGATGCAGTGCGTGGCTGCCGATGAGTTTAGCTGATGCAGTGCGTGGCTGCCGATGAGTTTAGCTGATGCAGTGCGTGGCTGCCGATGAGTTTAGCTGTTGCAGTGCGTGGCTGCCGATGGGATTAGATATTGCGGTGGATGGCTGACGAGGAGTTTAGCTCGGTGGGGTCCATGTTGAAGAAGACCGGTAGACGAATGAGGCCTGGCTGAGAACCTGACCTTCCCGGCATGCGTGAACGGTACTCGTATCCCAGATGATCGCCAAGCAGGTAGCTGGACATGGAGGAGCACAAAGCATGGAATTAGTGTGGTCGGACCGTCATAGCAGTTGAAGTGTGAGTAGAATTATTAAGACTTAATTGACACTGGAGCAGGAGAAGCAATGAAGTTGACGGGGTGAGTATGGTCATCGAGGTCGTGTTGTTAGCGCGTATGGACGGAGTAGTGTTGACTGAAGCAGTGGTAGCGTTGCGTTTGGAGTTAACGTGACCATCGTGTTGAAAGCGGAGGAGCGGTTGAGGAGGATGAAGGATCGTGTTTCATGCTGCGGTTTAGTCATGTCGTGACCATTGTGAAATGACTGAATGTGTAGCATTAACTGAAGCTGGAGTCTGACGGACACATGAATTAGGCAAATCGAATTTCGCAGTTGAAAGTGTAAGCATGACGAAGTCCTAAATGTGCGATTATGGAGACAGCGGGAAGCCGCTCCACGCACTTGAGCCGATTCCTGCGCAAACGCAATGTGGATAATCACACCCGTGTGAAGTGAGGGGCGCTGATGTATGGAAAGCTAACTCATGTTGACTAGGTGATGAAATGGTGATGTGAAACGAACGGTGCCGACATGAACATTAAATGCCATTACTGATGAGGAGACGATATGGCGTAATGAGGGACAATATGGCATGCATTTTCCCTTCATTTCCGATTGTCAACGACTGACCTTATAATAATAAGCTGCGGAACTGGCTAGTGATTGGAGAGTGAGGCCTAAAGACGTAGAAGGAGTTGAGTAAAGTCCTTCGCCAGCGGAAGCACCAGTTCTTAACTAACTAAAGCTAACCAGACATGATGGAGAACCTATGCTGAAATAATCAGACGAGCTGCGAAGCAATGTTCTGAGGTGTAGTGAGGCTACGAGCACGCTTAGACCCTCAGACACCAGTTACTGTACTTGGAGCGTTCTTTCTTGGCCACTACAGACGTCGAAATGGCAGAGCTACGAGCTCACAACGTGAGGGTCTAACGTCAATCAGGGTTTGTCATATATGCAATATGTGTAGCTGCACCTTTAAGAGAACTGTGTTGCTATGGCTACGATGCTGCCGTAAAGCACATCGTCTAGTGTTGATGTTTTGAATGTGACCAACGTGTGTTGTGATGGACAACCGGTGCATGCTGCTGCCTGCTGTGATGTTGACGTGCCTAAAGTTTAGTGAACTGCTACTTGGATTATACACATGCGTGGACAATGGGACTTCTAGAAACTGTTACAAGTGACCGAAGCACTTGGCGGACGCATCGCTTCGGAAAATGGCTAAGTTTAATACCCCGGACAGTTTGCATTCTACCGTCCAAAGAAGGGTAAGACTGGAAGCGGCGTATCCAGCCGTATCGTCTGGCGACGAAACTAGCGGAGGATGGGCGAGGTTCAGGTCAGTTCCCCGATATAGTTTGGGAGTCGCTGCGCTAGAAGCGTACGGTAGCGACGAGCGGTAGACGAGAGGGCTAATGGTAGCTGTTGGATAATGTTTGGTAGCAGGTAGCTGCGGCATATGGCTAGTGAAAGCAGTATGAGCTGCTGGAAATGTTTGAAAAGCATGTGGTTGCAACCTAAGCTAATGAAGCGGAATGTTTGGTAGAACGAAGCGCCCCCACTAGCGGAATGATTGAAGCATGAATCTGAAACACTAGCAGATTACCATGGCATGAATTAAATGGAGCAAAGTGTTTAGCGATGGGGAAATAGGACGGTATTGCGTCCGCGGATGAGGCAGCATCGGAACGGAATCGAAGTTAGGCTGTTAGCAGTTACGTTTGCGTTGTGAGTTGGACCATTCAAGTGAATAAATAGCAGTGCGAGCAAGTAGTGTAATACTGTATCTGATGGAGGCATGCAGGGCCTGGGACGCTGGCGAGGCACCCGTCGGTGTGTCCTAGGATGAAAGCTGCGGGACCAGGGCGGTGAGGGCGCCTGGTCGTGGAAGCAAGATGTTGTCTTCATGTTGAACTACGAAGTTGGTTGGAAAGAAACGACGGATGGTGAGCTGAGATGAGCTCTCGTGTCTGTGTGTGACCTGAACGGAAGGCATAAGTGAGACAAGGAAGTAGGAGGCCCCTTTTAAGGGGCCCAGACGTGAGATGCACTGATCTGGTTGGAGCAGGGCAGAGGGTCGAATAGGGGAACTGAGTTGGGTGGTGGCTGTTCGTTCCACCTCTCAGTTGAACTTTCGTTTATAACTTACACTTAACTCCATAGACACATACAAAACACCTGGGGGTCTATTAGAGTAATGTTAACTCCATAGACACATACAAAACTCCTGGGGGTCTATTAGAGTAATGTTAACTCCATAGACACATACAAAACACCTGGGGGTCTATTAGAGTAATGTTAACTCCATAGACACATACACAACACCTGGGGGTCTATTAGAGTAATGTTAACTCCATAGACACATACAAAACACCTGGGGTCTATTAGAGTAATGTTAACTCCATAGACACATACACAACACCTGGGGGTCTATTAGAGTAATGCTAACTCCATAGACACATACAAAACACCTGGGGGTCTATTAGAGTAATGTTAACTCCATAGACACATACAAAACACCTGGGGGTCTATTAGAGTAATGTTAACTCCATAGACACATACAAAACACCTGGGGGTCTATTAGAGTAATGTTAACTCCATAGACACATACAAAACACCTGGGGGTCTATTAGAGTAATGTTAACTCCATAGACACATACAACACACCTGGGGGTCTATTAGAGTAATGTTAACTCCATAGACACATACACAACACCTGGGGGTCTATTAGAGTAATGTTAACTCCATAGACACATACAAAACACCTGGGGGTCTATTAGAGTAATGTTAACTCCATAGACACATACACAACACCTGGGGGTCTATTAGAGTAATGTTAACTCCATAGACACATACAAAACACCTGGGGGTCTATTAGAGTAATGTTAACTCCATAGACACATACACAACAGCTGGGGGTCTATCTATTAGAGTAATGTTAACTCCATAGACACATACACAACACCTGGGGGTCTATTAGAGTAATGTTAACTCCATAGACACATACACAACACCTGGGGGTCTATTAGAGTAATGTTAACTCCATAGACACATACAAAACACCTGGGGGTCTATTAGAGTAATGTTAACTCCATAGACACATACAAAACACCTGGGGGTCTATTAGAGTAATGTTAACTCCATAGACACATACAAAACACCTGGGGGTCTATTAGAGTAATGTTAACTCCATAGACACATACACAACACCTGGGGGTCTATTAGAGTAATGTTAACTCCATAGACACATACAAAACACCTGGGGGTCTATTAGAGTAATGTTAACTCCATAGACACATACACAACACCTGGGGGTCTATTAGAGTAATGTTAACTCCATAGACACATACAAAACACCTGGGGGTCTATTAGAGTAATGTTAACTCCATAGACACATACACAACAGCTGGGGGTCTATCTATTAGAGTAATGTTAACTCCATAGACACATACACAACACCTGGGGGTCTATTAGAGTAATGTTAACTCCATAGACACATACAAAACACCTGGGGGTCTATTAGAGTAATGTTAACTCCATAGACACATACAAAACACCTGGGGGTCTATTAGAGTAATGTTAACTCCATAGAGATGCATATAAAACAGCAAAAAGTACAAAAAACGTGATGTTTCCGCATGGAAGCGTTCTATTATCTGACGTTCTCTCCCGTGTCCAACCACACAGCAGCGTTCTAACGTTCTCTCCCGTGTCCAACCACACAGCAGCGTGCTGAAGTTCTCTCCTAGTGTCCAACCACACAGCAGTGTTCTAACGTTCTCTCCTGGTGTCCAACCACACAGCAGCGTGCTGAAGTTCTCTCCTAGTGTCCAACCACACAGCAGTGTTCTAACGTTCTCTCCTGGTGTCCAACCACACAGCAGCGTGCTGAAGTTCTCTCCTAGTGTCCAACCACACAGCAGTATTCTGATGTTCTCTCCCGTGTCCAACCACACAGCAGCGTGCTGAGCGGAGAGCTGCCCCCGGCCATGGGCAAGACGGCGCTGTTCTACCACAGCGGGGCGAGCAGCGGCTACGAGAGCATGCTGAGAGACAGCAGCGAGAACACGGGCAG
>NC_136808.1:63513171-63545671 GCF_951216825.1 Electrona antarctica | reverse complement strand
GAGGCAGCTGCCTATCATCTGGTCAGGATGGGGTCCGAGGCAGCTGCCTATCATCTGGTCAGGATGGCGTCCGAGGCAGCTGCCTATCATCTGGTCAGGATGGGGTCCGAGGCAGCTGCCTATCATCTGGTCAGGATGGCGTCCGAGGCAGCTGCCTATCATCTGGTCAGGATGGCGTCCGAGGCAGCTGCCTATCATCTGGTCAGGATGGCGTCCGAGGCAGCTGCCTATCATCTGGTCAGGATGGCGTCCGAGGCAGCTGCCTATCATCTGGTCAGGATGGCGTCCGAGGCAGCTGCCTATCATCTGGTCAGGATGGCGTCCGAGGCAGCTGCCTATCATCTGGTCAGGATGGCGTCCGAGGCAGCTGCCTATCATCTGGTCAGGATGGCTGTACAGTAGAGAGATCTGGCCCTGAACACAACACAAGTTCATGCATACAGTATATACAGTACATACAGTATGTGTTGGAAGGTTACCAGTGTCACTATTAACAGGTGTCACTCAATGTCACTCGTCTCATGGCAGTCTGAAGTAACCTGTATTGAAGAGGATGAGGTCATCAGTTAAAACATTGTATAATAGTAACCTGTATTGAAGAGGATGAGGTCATCAGTTAAAACATTGTATAATAGTAACCTGTATTGAAGAGGATGAGGTCATCCGTTAAAACATTTGAGGATTAATTAAATGAAATGGTTCCACTATATTACTGTGGTAGAATGGAGCTGACTCAGCCTATTGGAGGTAGAATGGAGCTGACTCAGCCTATTGGAGGTAGAATGGAGCTGACTCAGCCTATTGGAGGTAGAATGGAGCTGACTCAGCCTATTGGAGGTAGAATGGAGCTGACTCAGCCTATTGGAGGTAGAATGGAGCTGACTCAGCCTATTGGAGGTAGAATGGAGCTGACTCAGCCTATTGGAGGTAGAATGGAGCTGACTCAGCCTATTGGAGGTAGAATGGAGCTGACTCAGCCTATTGGAGGTAGAATGGAGCTGACTCAGCCTATTGGAGGTAGAATGGAGCTGACTCAGCCTATTGGAGGTAGAATGGAGCTGACTCAGCCTATTGGAGGTAGAATGGAGCTGACTCAGCCTATTGGAGGTAGAATGGAGCTGACTCAGCCTATTGGAGGTAGAATTAGTCCATGTCTGTTTATTTTAGCAACAATGAGCGTCACGCACGCACGCACGCACGCACGCACGCACGCACGCACGCACGCACGCACGAGAGGTTTCTGGTAAGAAATTAATGGAAATGTGTGAGAGAAAAAGGTGTGTGTTTGACATTAGGTTTCTCTCTCTCTGTTCCTCAGTCTCTCTCTCTCTCTCTCTCTCTCTCTCTGTTCCTCAGTGCAGTCTCTCTCTCTCTCTCTCTCTCTGTTCCTCAGTTCAGTCTCTCTCTCTCTCTCTGATCCTCAGTTCACTCTCTCTCTCTCTCTCTCTCTCTCTCTCTCTCTCTCTCTCTCTCTCTCTGTTCCTCAGTCTCTCTCTCTCTCTCTCTCTCTCTCTCTCTCTCTGTTCCTCAGTTCAGTCTCTCTCTCTCTCTCTCTCTGTTCCTCAGTTCAGTCTCTCTCTCTCTCTCTGATCCTCAGTTCACTCTCTCTCTCTCTCTCTCTCTCTCTCTCTCTCTCTCTCTCTCTCTGTTCCTCAGTTCAGTCTCTCTCTCTCTCTCTGATCCTCAGTTCACTCTCTCTCTCTCTCTCTCTCTCTCTCTCTCTCTCTCTCTCTCTCTCTCTCTCTCTCTCTCTCTCTGTTCCTCAGTTCAGTCTCTCTCTCTCTCTCTGATCCTCAGTTCACTCTCTCTCTCTCTCTCTCTCTCTCTCTCTCTCTCTCTGTTCCTCAGTTCAGTCTCTCTCTCTCTCTCTCTCTCTCTCTCTCTCTCTCTCTCTCTCTGTTCCTCAGTTCAGTCTCTCTCTCTCTCTCTCTCTCTCTCTCTCTCTGTTCCTCAGTTCAGTCTCTCTCTCTCTCTCTCTCTCTCTCTCTCTCTCTCTCTCTCTCTCTCTCTCTGTTCCTCAGTTCAGTCTCTCTCTCTCTCTCTGATCCTCAGTTCACTCTCTCTCTCTCTCTCTCTCTCTCTCTCTCTCTCTCTCTCTCTCTCTCTCTCTCTCTCTCTCTCTGTTCCTCAGTTCAGTCTCTCTCTCTCTCTCTCTCTGTTCCTCAGTTCAGTCTCTCTCTCTCTCTCTCTCTCTCTCTCTCTCTCTCTCTCTCTCTCTCTCTCTCTCTCTCTCTCTCTCTCTAAGGAGTACAAATGGCTGAATGTGTCTCCTTGACCTTCATATTCTGCACAGAGACCAAGAGACAGATATAACCTTATTAAAATACCATCTCTCTGCGCGCACACACACACACACACACACACACACACACACACACACACACACACACACACACACACACACACACACACACACACACACACACACACACACACACACACACACACGTTACATAATACGCACACAGACCTTGTGAGCTATTAGTTCCCAGCTTGGGTTCAATGTGACAATTGGAGGTTCACGTTAGTTCTGTGTAATGGACAGACAGACAGACAGACAGACAGACAGACAGACAGACAGACAGACAGACAGTAGAACGGTATATAAATAGGATCAGTGAGTAAGAAGAGCTCCTTGTTTCATGATTTGTTGTGCTGGATTTATTGGCGGACGAATGTAGACGATAACAAACAGACCATTGTATTGGTTGAATGTAGACGATAACAAACAGACCATTGTATTGGTTGTATGTAGACGATAACAAACAGACCATTGTATTGGTTGAATGTAGACGATAACAAACAGACCATTGTATTGGTTGAATGTAGACGATAACAAACAGACCATTGTATTGGTTGAATGTAGACGATAACAAACAGACCATTGTATTGGTTGAATGTGGACGATAACAAACAGACCATTGTATTGGTTCAATGTGGACGATAACAAACAGACCATTGTATTGGTTGAATGTAGATGATAACAAACAGACCATTGTATTGGTTGAATGTAGACGATAACAAACAGACCATTGTATTGGTTGAATGTAGATGATAACAAACAGACCATTGTATTGGTTGAATGTAGACGATAACAAACAGACCATTGTATTGGTTGAATGTAGATGATAACAAACAGACCATTGTATTGGTTGAATGTAGATGATAACAAACAGACCATTGTATTGGTTGAATGTAGATGATAACAAACAGACAAATGTATTGGTTGAATGTAGATGATAACAAACAGACCATTGTATTGGTTCAATGTGGACGATAACAAACAGACCATTGTATTGGTTCAATGTGGACGATAACAAACAGACCATTGTATTGGTTGAATGTAGATGATAACAAACAGACCATTGTATTGGTTGAATGTAGATGATAACAAACAGACCACTGTATTGGTTGAATGTAGATGATAACAAACAGACAAATGTATTGGTTGAATGTAGACGATAACAAACAGACAAATGTAGACGATAACAAACAGACCATTGTATTGGTTGAATGTAGATGATAACAAACAGACCACTGTATTGGTTGAATGTAGATGATAACAAACAGACAAATGTATTGGTTGAATGTAGACGATAACAAACAGACCATTGTATTGGTTGAATGTAGACGATAACAAACAGACCATTGTATTGGTTGAATGTAGATGATAACAAACAACACCATTGTGGCGTAACTAGTGACTAGTGACTAGTAGACCAGCTCAGTGGCCTTGTGCTTAGAGTGTCCGCCCTGAAACTTGGGTCATACCAAAGACTGTAAAAATAGGACCTTATGCCTCCCTGCTTGACACTCAGCTTTGACTTTGACTTTAGTAAATAGTAACTAGTAACTTCATGTTGTTCATCCTGACTCACCTCACATCCCCCCCGCAGTGGTGGAATGGTGGGGGGGGATGTACAGTAAAAGTACCAATACTGCAAGTACTTTGTTAAAAGTAAAATTACGGAATTGAAAATGTACTTGAGTACAGTAGAAAGTAGAAAGTACTCATATTGCAGAATGTCCCATTTCACGCTCACAACGCGTCGTGCTGCGGCGCGTTGTGAGCTTGTAGATCGGCTATTTTCAGCATGCAACCAAGTGTAAAATGACGTATACTGGATCTCTTGTCCACTAGTCCCTTCCTAACATTTTAGTCTAGTTTTTATTTGTCGACGAAATTGTCAGTATATTTAGTCTTAGTCACCACAGCTCAGTTTTCATTTAGTTTCCATGTATTTTCCGTCAGTGAAAAGAAGGTATAGTCGACGGACATTTTTCGTCTTTGTTTTAGTTGACGAAAACAACCCTGACGTGCATCTGAACGAAGTGCACGGTGCGAACATGGACAATAAGAACATGGACAATAAGAACATGGACAATAAGAACATGGACAATAAGAACATGGACAACATGGACATGGACAATAAGAACATGGACAATAAGAACATGGACAATAAGAACATGGACAACATGGACAATAAAGCTGACCTTGAGTTTCTGTCTCTTGTCTCTTCCAGGTACCCAGCGCCGTCGCCTACTCCCCGCCTTGACCCTGGACTCCTCCTCGTCGCCTCACCGCTCCTCCAAACAGACCGCCGCCACCACCTCCTCGTCCTCGTCCTCCTCCAGCCCCAGTGCATGCTGGGTAGACGGCCCCCTGGGACCCCCGGCCACGCCCCCCGGCGCCAGGAGCTGCAGCGAACCGTTTGAGATCAAAGTCTACGAGATAGACGACGTGGAGCGCATGCAGAGGAGGAGAGAAAAGGGCGGGAGCAAGGTGAGACTGATCTGAGGTCAGCTGATGTCGTTCTAGAGAGCTAGTGTATAGAGGAGGAGCAAGGTGAGACTGATCTGAGGTCAGCTGATGTCTTTCTAGAGGAGGAGCAAGGTGAGACTGATCTGAGGTCAGCTGATGTCGTTCTAGAGGAGGAGGAGCAAGGTGAGACTGATCTGAGGTCAGCTGATGGCGTTCTAGAGAGCTAGAGTATAGAGGAGGAGCAAGGTGAGACTGATCTGAGGTCAGCTGATGTCGTTCTAGAGAGCTAGAGTATAGAGGAGGAGCAAGGTGAGACTGATCTGAGGTCAGCTGATGTCATTCTAGAGAGCTAGAGTATAGAGGAGGAGCAAGGTGAGACTGGTCTGAGGTCAGGTGATGTCGTTCTAGAGAGCTAGAGTATAGAGGAGGAGCAAGGTGAGACTGATCTGAGGTCAGCTGATGTCGTTCTAGAGAGCTAGAGTATAGAGGAGGAGCAAGGTGAGACTGATCTGAGGTCAGCTGATGTCGTTCTAGAGAGCTAGAGTATAGAGGAGGAGCAAGGTGAGACTGATCTGAGGTCAGGTGATGTCGTTCTAGAGAGCTAGAGTATAGAGGAGGAGCAAGGTGAGACTGATCTGAGGTCAGGTGATGTCGTTCTAGAGGAGGAGGAGCAAGGTGAGACTGATCTGAGGTCAGCTGATGTCGTTCTAGAGGAGGAGCAAGGTGAGACTGATCTGAGGTCAGCTGATGTCGTTCTAGAGGAGGAGGAGCAAGGTGAGACTGATCTGAGGTCAGGTGATGTCGTTCTAGAGAGCTACAGTATAGAGGAGGAGCAAGGTGAGACTGATCTGAGGTCAGGTGATGTCGTTCTAGAGAGCTACAGTATAGAGGAGGAGCAAGGTGAGACTGATCTGAGGTCAGCTGATGTCGTTCTAGAGGAGGAGCAAGGTGAGACTGATCTGAGGTCAGGTGATGTCATTCTAGAGGAGGAGGAGCAAGGTGAGACTGATCTGAGGTCAGGTGATGTCATTCTAGAGAGCTATAGAGGGGGAGGGAACAAGGTGTCGTTGTTCTAGAGATGAGACTGATCTGAGGTCAGGTGATGTCGTTCTAGAGAGCTACAGTATGTACAAAAAAACCCACCCCAAGGAGTGGGGACCAAATTATTCCCCCCCCCCCCCCCCCCTTGTGGCCATGGGGGGTACTGCACCCTGGATGCGTTTTTAATTCACTAATACATTCATTATTAATCTATAATTTGTTAAATTGAAAAAAGGGCTTCGTTAAGACCTCCATATTATTATGGTCAATGCCTGTGTGAAAAGTGGGAGTGATTGGTGCAGGCAGTGAGGAGCTACGGCGGTGTTTCTGACACACATTCAGACATTCAGACATTGACTGAATTATAGTATGATGATGATGATGATGATATGATGATATGATGATTAATATATGGAGAACGCCGGGACAAACTCTTCTCCCTTCTGGCTCCAAAACTATGGAATGCACTCCCCATCACAATCAGAACTGCAGCCTCACTCCCAATCTTCCGCCGTAGTCTGAAAACCCACCTCTTCAGACTCCACCATGGCCCGTAGCACTAGCCCCTTAGATAGCACTTTATGTAGACTTAGATAGTATTTTAAATATAGCACTTTATGTAGACTTAGATAGTATTTTAAACAGACTTATAGCATGTTACGTAGACAGCACTAGAATTGCATTTTATGTAGTCATTGCATTTATAGTACACATGTATAATATATAATATAGTATAGTATGTATAGTTTACATAGATACTCCACTGTTACGATCTTAGCTTACGCATGTTTCATGATAACTACTTTTTATATATGTGATGTATGCCATGCTTTTTGTTATTGCTTAATGTAAATTGCTCTGGATTAAGAGCGTCTGCTAAATGCCTACATTGTAATTAGTAAATTGTCTGTCTGTCTGTCTGAAGCCAGTGTATATGAGTTCTGTCTGTCTGTCTTTCTGAAGCCAGTGTATATGAGTTCTGTCTGTCTGTCTTTCTGAAGCCAGTGTATATGAGTTATGTCTGTCTGTCTGTCTGTCTGTCTGTCTTTCTGAAGCCAGTGTATATGAGTTATGTCTGTCTGTCTGTCTGAAGCCAGTGTATATGAGTTCTGTCTGTCTGTCTGTCTTTCTGAAGCCAGTGTATATGAGTTATGTCTGTCTGTCTGTCTGTCTTTCTGAAGCCAGTGTATATGAGTTCTAAGCTGTGTGTGTTAATTGGAACTCTCTGGTCAACAGAGGATCAGTGATGTCAGAGCCAAGTATCTGTGTCTGAAGAGAGAGCTGGAGCAAACCAAACAGCACCTGATGCTAGAACCTCACACATGGACCGCAGAGTGTAAGTCTCCTCTCTCTATCTGTGTCTGTGTGTGTGTGTCTGTGTGTGTGTGTGTGTGTGTGTGTGTGTGTGTGTGTGTGTTATAATCCTTCTCCCTCTTGTTGTTTCTCTAGTCGACCTGCAGCAGGCCTACGATCTGGATTCGTTGGAGTATCTGGACGCTCTCCAGAGCCTCACTGATAAACTGGAGAGCAGAGTGAACTTCTGTAAAGCTCACCTCATGATGGTCACCTGCTTCGACGTGTCCTCCAAGCGCAGGTAGACCTCATGATGGTCACCTGCTTCCACGTGTCCTCCAAGCGCAGGTAGACCTCATGATGGTCACCTGCTTCCACGTGTCCTCCAAGCGCAGGTAGACCTCATGATGGTCACTCCAAGCGCAGGTAGACCTCATGATGGTCACTCCAAGCGCAGGTAGACCTCATGATGGTCACCTGCTTCCACGTGTCCTCCAAGCGCAGGTAGACCTCATGATGGTCACCTGCTTCCACGTGTCCTCCCAGCGCAGGTAGACCTCATGATGGTCACCTGCTTCCACGTGTCCTCCCAGTGCAGGTAGACCTCATGATGGTCACCTGCTTCCACGTGTCCTCCCAGCGCAGGTAGACCTCATGATGGTCACCTGCTTCCACGTGTCCTCCCAGTGCAGGTAGACCTCATGATGGTCACCTGCTTCCACGTGTCCTCCAAGCGCAGGTAGACCTCATGATGGTCACCTGCTTCGACGTGTCCTCCAAGTGCAGGTAGACGGACGGATAGGATGAAGAATGGACACAGTCGTGATGTTTGTTTTTTATCTGGGATTTGAAAAACCCTGTAAGATACATCAGTCGTCATGAAAACATAACTTTGGATGGATTGATAGCTGGAGAGACAAGCCTACTCCATGCCGACCATGTCCACTACAGAGAGAGGACAGATGGACAGACAGACGGACAGACACTGGACATTGTTTGGTGGCTGGATGGACAGACAGACACGTGCATGTGTTAAAAGACTTTTCTTTGAACCATATCAATACAACGTAGGCTACGGTATGGACCGTGGTGCAGTAACGCACGCACGCACGCACGCACGCACGCACGCACGCACGCACGCACGCACGCACGCACGCACACATTGTGTGAACTAGAGAAGAATGATTTAGGACATACATGAGAGAGAGAGAGAGAGAGAGAGAGAGAGATATAGAGAGAGAGAGAGAGAGAGAGAGAGAGAGAGAGAGAGAGAGAGAGAGAGAGAGAGACATTGGGGGTGTATGTAAGTAGTCGGAGCACTTTTTAGAAATGTAGACGGTTGCCTTTGGGTTGTTCATGTGGTTTAAAAAGAAAAAGAAGGAACAGAAAGACAAAGAAATAAAATGAAAACAAAATAAGTGCCTTTCGAACATTTCAACAACACCGAGACCAATTCTTCTTGTGTTTCATTTTACTGATGCTAGCGTTACCACGCTGACAACTAGCTCTGGCCCATAGCCTTACTGCTGCCCAGCACTAAGGCTATGGTCCAGAGCTCTGGACCATAGCCTTAATGCTGCTATGACTCTGCCCAGCATTAAGGCTATGGACCAGAGCTCTGGTCCATAGCCTTAATGCTGGGCAGCACTAAGGCTATGGTCCAGAGCTCTGGACCATAGCCTTAATGCTGGGCAGCACTAAGGCTATGGTCCAGAGCTCTGGACCATAGCCTTAATGCTGCTATGACTCTGCCCAGCATTAAGGCTATGGTCCAGAGCTCTGGTCCATAGCCTTACTGCTGCTATGACTCTGCCCAGCATTAAGGCTATGGTCCAGAGCTCTGGTCCATAGCCTTACTGCTGCTATGACTCTGCCCAGCATTAAGGCTATTGGCCAGAGCTCTGGCCCATAGCCTTAATGCTGCTATGACTCTGCCCAGCATTAAGGCTATGGTCCAGAGCTCTGGCCCATAGCCTTAATGCTGCTATGACTCTGCCCAGCATTAAGGCTATTGGCCAGAGCTCTGGCCCATAGCCTTAATGCTGCTATGACTCTGCCCAGCATTAAGGCTATTGGCCAGAGCTCTGGCCCATAGCCTTAATGCTGCTATGACTCTGCCCAGCATTAAGGCTATTGGCCAGAGCTCTGGCCCATAGCCTTAATGCTGCTATGACTCTGCCCAGCATTAAGGCTATTGGCCAGAGCTCTGGCCCATAGCCTTAATGCTGCTATGACTCTGCCCAGCATTAAGGCTATGGTCCAGAGCTCTGGCCCATAGCCTTAATGCTGCCCAGCATTAAGGCTATGGTCCAGAGCTCTGGTCCATAGCCTTACTGCTGCTATGACTCTGCCCAGCATTAAGGCTATGGTCCAGAGCTAGCTGACAACGACACACAGAAGAAAGTCAAACTAAATGAGTTCATCTTAGTTGTAAATGTGACCAAATGAAGGCCGTTAAACACACCCTGTTCTTTAATAAAACCCAAAAGACTGACAGTATAATTGTGTCAATGTTGACCTCTTGACCTCCGGCCTCTTGACCCCCACCTGAACATCCACTAATGAAACGGTGGGTCTGATCACACACGGTTAAAACGTCAGAACTTCTGTGTTTGTAAATAAATCAATGAAGTGACTCGCCGTGTCTGACCGTCTGACCGACTGACTGTCTGTCTGACCGACTGCCCAACCGACTGTCTGTCTGTCTGTCTGACCGACTGCCCAACCGACTGTCTGTCTGTCTGTCTGACCGACTGCCCAACCGACTGTCTGTCTGTCCGAGACTGACTGATTGTTTTTTTTCCAGAATCTTTGTATTGTTAATCTCTTGTCTAAAAACGGAGTGATTGATGTCACCGTGTGTTTTCCTGATATGATTATTACTTTTTATTGGAGTGCAATGGGACCAAGTAGAGGCTGTTCTTTAGCAGGAAGTTATTGGATAATATATTATAACGCCTGCACTATTGGACTACAGAATAGTGACATCATTATAACGCCTGCACTATTGGACTACAGAATAGTGACATCATTATAACGCCTGCACTATTGGACTACAGAATAGTGACATCATTATAACGCCTGCACTATTGGACTACAGAATAGTGACATCATTATAACGCCTGCACTAGGCGGACTACAGAATAGTGCAGTTAGTCCAACATGTCTTAGTCATTGAATAATGAATATACAGTTAGTAAAGAAGGCAGCTGGTCAGAGTTGACCAGCTGTACGACGTCATACTGTACGCTAAATCAATCTGAACAAGACGAAGGCAGGAGATGAATGGATGTCTGCCTGGTTCCATTGTTTGTTTTGGATAAGATGATCTGTTAATATTAATATATAATGGTGCTTGATCTAAATGTTTGTACAAATATAAATACATGATAGAGCTGTGTGGCCCTTCTCCTATCACCACCATGACTAAACAGCGATTTATACTTAGGCTTCACTCACACTGTCACAACAGAATGTTGTATAGCTGATGCATGAGACTTGTTGACTGTTGCAAGCTCGCAATTAATTTCCAATGGGAGTCACGTGGTTTGACACAACATTTGTGTTGTATGAGGGGGTGGGGGGGCAGTCGAAACACAGCCGAAAGCCGTACAACACAAATGTTGTGTCAAACCATGTGACTTCCATTGGAAATGCATTGCGAGCTTGCATCAGTAAACAAGTCTCACGCATCTAGCATCCAACAATGTTGTATTCTAGATGCGAAGGTGTGAGTCAGGCCTTAGGCTTCACTCACACTGTCACAACAGAATGTTGTATAGCTGATGCATGAGACTTGATGAATTGTTGCAAGCTCGCAATTCATTTCCAATGGGAGTCACGTGGTTTGAAGAGACAAACGTGTTGTATGAGGGGGAGGGGGGCAGTCGAAACACATACAACATATACATACATCAGCTTGCAGGCAAAAATGTTGTATCAAACCATGTGACTTCCATTGGAAATGCATTGGGGCGGCCATGACACTTACAACTTGCTTACATCTACCAGCACCATTGTTGTATGCTAGATGTATAGGTGTGAGTGAAGCCTTAGACGTGCTGCAGTGTGTAGCACACCTGTGTGTTTGTAGATCTATTTCCGGTGTGTTTGTAGATCTATTTCCGGTGTGTTTGTAGATCTATTTCCGGTGTGTTTGTAGATCTATTTCCGGTGTGCGATGCAGAGCAGCACGACGGAGTATATGAATCACGCATACAATTAAAAATCACATCATTAAAACATCTTCATCAGCACATGGAATGACCCTTTGACCTTGGAATGCCCTTTGACCTTGGAAATGCCCTTTGACCTGTTCTGTGGGACCATGTCTGCTATCTGGGGAAATAAAGAAAGGAGGAGACAGTGACATCACCAGTGTCCCTTTAATCACATTAGCTGTGGACTGAGCTCTGGCTCTGAGGATGACTTGAGATGTTGTTAGATTTAAAGATACTATGTGTAGTAGGCATGTGTTTTATATGTAAAGCAATAATTGAGAATGATCGGACGGAGGTGGAATGTTTAGTGAGATACTGCATGAGGGGGGGGGAGTGTTTTTCAGAGAGTTTCTAAAACAGCAGTAATGAAATGACATGATTGTTTGAGATGCCGATCTGTTTCAGCGGTATGATTCCATGTAGATATCCACAGAGGTACACAAATCTTCAATAAATTGTTTTTCCGGTAAATGTCCACAGAGGTCCGATGACATCCCGCAATCAGGGAATTAAACGGGAAAATGCATTTTGCATTAACGCCCGTTTTCGCCTACTTTCACCCTGTGCTGTAAGCGTTATGAAGCCTACACACAGAGCACCTTTAAATCACTTCATGTTTCTACAGGAATGTGTTTCCCAAAAGCATGTTGACACTAAAACCATCTTCATGTTGACACTAAAACCATCTTCATGTTGACACTAAAACCATCTTCATGTTGACACTAAAACCACCTTCATGTTGACACTAAAACCATCTTCATGTTGACACTAAAACCATCTTCATGTTGACACTAAAACCATCTTCATGTTGACACTAAAACCATCTTCATGTAGACACTAAAACCATCTTCATGTTGACACTAAAACCATCTTCATGCTAGACCCCTCCTCACAGCTAGATGGACCCCTCCTCACAGCTAGATCCCTCCTCAAAGCTAGACCCCTCCTCACAGCTAGATGGACCCCTCCTCACAGCTAGACCCCTCCTCAAAGCTAGACCCCTCCTCACAGCTACATGGACCCCTCCTCACAGCTAGACCCCTCCTCACAGCTAGACCCCTCCTCAAAGCTAGACCCCTCCTCACAGCTAGACCCCTCCTCACAGCTAGACCCCTCCTCACAGCTAGACCCCTCCTCACAGCTAGATAGACCCCTCCTCACAGCTAGACCCCTCCTCACAGCTAGACCCCTCCTCACAGCTAGACCCCTCCTCACAGCTAGACCCCTCCTCACAGCTAGACCCCTCCTCACAGCTAGATGGACCCCTCCTCACAGCTAGATGGACCCCTCCTCACAGCTAGACCCCTCCTCACAGCTAGACCCCTCCTCACAGCTAGATGGACCCCTCCTCACAGCTAGATGGACCCCTCCTCACAGCTAGACCCCTCCTCACAGCTAGACCCCTCCTCACAGCTAGATGGACCCCTCCTCACAGCTAGACCCCTCCTCACAGCTAGATGGACCCCTCCTCACAGCTAGACCCCTCCTCACAGCTAGACCCCTCCTCACAGCTAGACCCCTCCTCACAGCTAGATGGACCCCTCCTCACAGCTAGATGGACCCCTCCTCACAGCTAGACCCCTCCTCACAGCTAGATGGACCCCTCCTCACAGCTAGACCCCTCCTCACAGCTAGACCCCTCCTCACAGCTAGACCCCTCCTCACAGCTAGATAGACCCCTCCTCACAGCTAGATAGACCCCTCCTCACAGCTAGATGGACCCCTCCTCACAGCTAGACCCCTCCTCACAGCTAGATAGACCCCTCCTCACAGCTAGATGGACCCCTCCTCACAGCTAGACCCCTCCTCACAGCTAGACCCCTCCTCACAGCTAGATAGACCCCTCCTCACAGCTAGATAGACCCCTCCTCACAGCTAGACCCCTCCTCACAGCTAGACCCCTCCTCACAGCTAGATAGACCCCTCCTCACAGCTAGACCCCTCCTCACAGCTAGATGGACCCCTCCTCACAGCTAGACCCCTCCTCACAGCTAGATGGACCCCTCCTCACAGCTAGACCCCTCCTCACAGCTAGACCCCTCCTCACAGCTAGACCCCTCCTCACAGCTAGACCCCTCCATACATTTAGATGGACCCCTCCTCACAGCTAGACCCCTCCTCACAGCTAGACCCCTCCTCACAGCTAGATGGACCCCTCCTCACAGCTAGACCCCTCCTCACAGCTAGACCCCTCCTCACAGCTAAATGGACCCCTCCTCACAGCTAGATGGACCCCTCCTCACAGCTAGACCCCTCCTCACAGCTAGACCCCTCCTCACAGCTAGATGGACCCCTCCTCACAGCTAGACCCCTCCTCACAGCTAGACCCCTCCTCACAGCTAGATAGACCCCTCCTCACAGCTAGACCGCTCCTCACAGCTAGACCCCTCCTCACAGCTAGACCCCTCCTCACAGCTAGATGGACCCCTCCTCACAGCTAGACCCCTCCTCACAGCTAGACCCCTCCTCACAGCTAGATAGACCCCTCCTCACAGCTAGACCGCTCCTCACAGCTAGACCCCTCCTCACAGCTAGACCCCTCCTCACAGCTAGAGGGACCCCTCCTCACAGCTAGACCCCTCCTCACAGCTAGACCCCTCCTCACAGCTAAATGGACCCCTCCTCACAGCTAGACCCCTCCTCACAGCTAAATGGACCCCTCCTCACAGCTAGACCCCTAAGATGCATGATAAACGGACATACTGGGCCCATAAGATCGTATGATAACGGTCGAATCCGCTACTATGTCAGTGGTGCTCAATATTTCATGTCAAGGACCCCAAAAATTATGTATTTGACCGCCGACCCCCATCTGAAAATATGTGGTTCCAGGGACCCCCCTAGAAGCAAACATTCGCTGGGAAAGAATATATATTCAAAGATTTGCGCCACATTTTCACGATAAAAAAAATATATAGCAGATCTACAAGCTCGTAGTGCGGCACCGAGTGCCGCGCTACGAGCTTGTAGATCTGCTATTCTTCAACAGCTAAAGCATAACATATCGTCACATATCGTCACCATCTCCACTGTGCGTGCGTGCGTGATTGTGTGCGTGCGTGCGTGCGTGCGTGCGTGCGTGCGTGCGTATGTTTCTAGGAACACAGTGGCCCTATTGAAGCTTTGATCAGCGCACACACAGCAGGACATGGAAATGAGGAAAGGAAGTGAGGAGAGGAAGTGAGTTGAGGAACACAAGAGAACAAACATAATGAGACGGAGAGAAAGGGAAAACACAGAAAGGGGTTCGAGGGTGTGAAGGAGGAGGACAGACAGACAGACAGACAGACAGACAGACAGACAGACAGACAGACAGACAGACAGACAGACAGACAGACAGACAGTCAGACAGACAGACAGAGTAAAAACAAATCTGCCTCTGGGTGGCGCTATAAAATACCATGTATTGCATGTTGTCTTCAAAAGTAGTGTGAATGAAGTTTCACCACAATCGGACGCTGTGTTCATGATTTGCGGCATTTTGTTCAAAACGGGATGTCCATCTTATAGCCAATCAGGATTGATCTGTGTTGAGCACATGACTATAGAGATAGTGTATACCTAATACCGATTTGCGTGATGTATATGGATAAAATGTGTAGGAGTAAAGTCTGCCTCGCGGTGGCGCTATAACAGGCAGATGTGGAAAACGCAGGGCAAAGGTTTCCTCTAGGGAGTGCACATACATCGTGCAGTTATGGGTAAAAACACGAATCGGATGGCTATAGCGCTGCCTCCTGGTGGCGCTATAACAGGCATGTGAATAATGAGGGGCAGAGGTTCAGCTCTGTATGGAATCCAGGGAGTGTTTGTGTGTGCACATGCAGTTTCACTGTGATCAAGCCAATGGTGCCGGAGATTAGCTGTTCACAGACGGACAGAATGTGTGGGCGAGGCGGCCCGGTGGCACAGTTGGTAGTGCTGTCGCCTCACAGCTAGAAGGTCCTGGGTTCGATTCCCACTCGGGACGCTGTGGGTGCTGGCGGCGTGTTTCCTCCTCCGGCTCATCAGTGCCCATACCGGGGTTGGCGAAAGGGACCTTCTGTGTGGAGTTTGCATGTTCTCCCCGTGTCCCCTAGGGTAGGTACCCTCACAAAATACATACAATATTCCTGGTCTCTAAACTGCCTCCCCCTGGCCAGCCTGGGGCGCCTGATGGAGGGGAAAGGAACTGGTTGGAATAACGTGTTCCTTCCACGCGCTACGTCCAACCAGGGAAACTCCCCCCTGTCAGGTGTAAAGGAGCAACTTGGACACTCATGAATGAAGGAAGCATGAGTTCAAGTCCGTTGCTCTCCCCATGTCCCCCATATATGGGGACTAGGTTGGCGGAGGGTGTGTAGAGCCCAGGATCACATTAGATAATTGACACAGGGGTGAAAAATGGGTTACAAAATCGTGGGATAAAAAAATTAAAATAATGTGTGGGTGGCTGTGGCTCAGGAGGTAGAGCAGGTCGTCCAATGATCCCTGGGTTGGCGGTTCGAATCCTGGCTCCTCCTGTCTACATGTCCTTAGTGTCCTTGGGCAACACACTGAACCCTACGTTGCCTCCAGTGAGTCGGTCGGTGTGAGCTCAGCTCGCCACCGTCGGTGTGTGAATGTGGGAAGTGAGGACGCTGGCGTCGACTGTTCGTCAGTTCACCTCCCAATGTATGAATGAATGAACCGTTGTAAAGCGCTTTGAGCACTTGGAAAAGCGCTATAAAATGCAATTAAAAAAAATGCAATTCATTAAAACAGTCTCTGCAATGCCTTCGGCCTGGTGGAGACGGAGAGATGATGCCTTTTGATTATTTCCAGTGTTCTCAAAGAAAATGTCATGTTGATCCCCAAGGGATTATGTTGGCAACAACAATGTTATTGTTCACAAAGTGGGGGAAGATTAGTTATGCCACTCGTACCCAAAGGCCTGTTGGCCTGATGTGTTCTTTCTGTTCTGAAATAACCCCTTTTGGACACATGAGGTGAGGCAGGAGCAGTGGGGGGCCCATGCAGGCTGTCTGAAGGACAGGGGCGCAGGGGCCCATACAGGCTGTCTGAAGGACAGGGGCCCATGCAGCTGTCTGAAGGACAGGGGCCCATGCAGCCGTCTGAGGGACAGGGGCCCAGGGGCCCATACAGGCTGTCTGAAGGACAGGGGCCCATGCAGCTGTCTGAGGGACAGGGGCCCATACAGGCTGTCTGAAGGACAGGGGCCCAGGGGCCCATGCAGCTGTCTGAGGGACAGGGGCCCATGCAGCTGTCTGAGGGACAGGGGCCCATGCAGCTGTCTGAAGGCCCATGCAGCTGTCTGAAGGACAGGGGCCCATGCAGGCTGTCTGAAGGACAGGGGCCCATGCAGCTGTCTGAGGGACAGGGGCCCAGGGGCCCATGCAGCTGTCTGAAGGACAGGGGCCGATGCAGCTGTCTGAAGGACAGGGGCCCATGCAGCTGTCTGAGGGACAGGGGCCCATGCAGCTGTCTGAAGGACAGGGGCCCATGCAGCTGTCTGAGGGACAGGGGCCCATGCAGCTGTCTGAGGGACAGGGGCCCATGCAGCTGTCTGAAGGACAGGGGCCCATGCAGCTGTCTGAGGGACAGGGGCCCATGCAGCTGTCTGAAGGACAGGGGCCCATGCAGCTGTCTGAGGGACAGGGGCCCATGCAGCTGTCTGAGGGACAGGGGCCCAGGGGCCCATGCAGCTGTCTGAAGGACAGGGGCCCAGGGGCCCATGCAGCTGTCTGAGGGACAGGGGCCCATGCAGCTGTCTGAGGGACAGGGGCCCATGCAGCTGTCTGAAGGACAGGGGCCCAGGGGTCCATGCAGCTGTCTGAAGGACAGGGGTCCATGCAGCTGTCTGAAGGACAGGGGCCCATGCAGCTGTCTGAAGGACAGGGGCCCAGGGGCCCATGCAGCTGTCTGAAGGACAGGGGTCCATGCAGCTGTCTGAAGGACAGGGGTCCATAAAGCTGTCTGAAGGACAGGGGCCCATGCAGCTGTCTGAAGGACAGGGGTCCATGCAGCTGTCTGAAGGACAGGGGCCCATGCAGCTGTCTGAGGGACAGGGGCCCATGCAGCTGTCTGAAGGACAGGGGCCCATGCAGCTGTCTGAGAGACAGGGGCCCATACAGGCTGTCTGAAGGACAGGGGCCCATGCAGCTGTCTGAGGGACAGGAGCCCATGCAGCTGTCTGAGGGACAGGGGCCCATGCAGCTGTCTGAGGGACAGGGGCCCATGCAGCTGTCTGAAGGACAGGGGCCCAGGGGCCCATGCAGATGTCTGAGGGACAGGGGCCCATGCAGCTGTCTGAGGGACAGGGGTCCATGCAGCTGTCTGAGGGACAGGGGTCCATGCAGCTGTCTGAAGGACAGGGGCCCATGCAGCTGTCTGAGGGACAGGGGCCCATGCAGCTGTCTGAAGGACAGGGGCCCAGGGGCCCCATGCAGCTGTCTGAGGGACAGGGGCCCAGGGGCCCATGCAGCTGTCTGAAGGACAGGGGCCCATGCAGCTGTCTGAGAGACAGGGGCCCATGCAGCTGTCTGAAGGACAGGGGCCCAGGGGCCCATGCAGCTGTCTGAGGGACAGGGGCCCATGCAGCTGTCTGAAGGACAGGGGCCCATGCAGCTGTCTGAGAGACAGGGGCCCATACAGGCTGTCTGAAGGACAGGGGCCCATGCAGCTGTCTGAGGGACAGGAGCCCATGCAGCTGTCTGAGGGACAGGGGCCCATGCAGATGTCTGAGGGACAGGGGCCCATGCAGCTGTCTGAGGGACAGGGGCCCATGCAGCTGTCTGAAGGACAGGGGCCCATGCAGCTGTCTGAGGGACAGGGGCCCAGGGGCCCATGCAGCTGTCTGAGGGACAGGGGCCCAGGGGCCCATGCAGCTGTCTGAAGGACAGGGGCCCATGCAGCTGTCTGAGGGACAGGGGCCCATGCAGCTGTCTGAAGGACAGGGGCCCATGCAGCTGTCTGAGGGACAGGGGCCCATGCAGCTGTCTGAGGGACAGGGGCCCATGCAGCTGTCTGAGGGACAGGGGCCCATGCAGCTGTCTGAGGGACAGGGGCCCATGCAGCTGTCTGAGGGACAGGGGCCCATGCAGCTGTCTGAGGGACAGGGGCCCATGCAGCTGTCTGAGGGACAGGGGCCCATGCAGCTGTCTGAAGGACAGGGGCCCATGCAGCTGTCTGAGGGACAGGGGCCCATGCAGCTGTCTGAGGGACAGGGGCCCATGCAGCTGTCTGAAGGACAGGGGCCCATGCAGCTGTCTGAGGGACAGGGGCCCATGCAGCTGTCTGAAGGACAGGGGCCCATGCAGCTGTCTGAGGGACAGGGGCCCATGCAGCTGTCTGAAGGACAGGGGCCCATGCAGCTGTCTGAGGGACAGGGGCCCATGCAGCTGTCTGAAGGACAGGGGCCCATGCAGCTGTCTGAAGGACAGGGGCCCATGCAGCTGTCTGAAGGACAGGGGCCCATGCAGCTGTCTGAGGGACAGGGGCCCAGGGGCCCATGAAGGATGTCTGAGGGACAGGGGACTATACAGGACTATACAGGACTATACTAGGACTATACAGGACTATACAGGACTATACCAGGACTATACAGGACTATACAGGACTATACCAGGACTATACAGGACTATACCAGGACTATACCAGGACTATACAGGACTATACCAGGACTATACCAGGACTATACCAGGACTATACAGGACTATACCAGGACTATACAGGACTATACAGGACTATACAGGACTATACCAGGACTATACAGGACTATACCAGGACTATACCAGGACTATACCAGGACTATACAGGACTATACCAGGACTATACCAGGACTATACCAGGACTATACAGGACTATACCAGGACTATACAGGACTATACAGGACTATACCAGGACTATACAGGACTATACCAGGACTATACAGGACTATACCAGGACTATACAGGACTATACCAGGACTATACCAGGACTATACAGGACTATACAGGACTATACCAGGACTATACAGGACTATACCAGGACTATACAGGACTATACCAGGACTATACAGGACTATACAGGACTATACCAGGACTATCCAGGACTATACAGGACTATACCAGGACTATACAGGACTATACCAGGACTATACAGGACTATACCAGGACTATACAGGACTATACAGGACTATACCAGGACTATACCAGGACTATACCAGGACTATACAGGACTATACCAGGACTATACCAGGACTATACCAGGACTATACAGGACTATACCAGGACTATACAGGACTATACAGGACTATACAGGACTATACCAGGACTATACCAGGACTATACAGGACTATACCAGGACTATACCAGGACTACACCAGGACTATACCAGGACTATACCGGACTATACCAGGACTATACCAGGACTATACCAGGACTATACCAGGACTATACAGGACTATACCAGGACTATACAGGACTATACAGGACTATACAGGACTATACCAGGACTATACCAGGACTATACCAGGACTATACCAGGACTATACCAGGACTACACCAGGACTATACCAGGACTATACCGGACTATACCAGGACTATACCAGGACTATACCAGGACTATACAGGACTATACCAGGACTATACAGGACTATACCAGGACTATACCAGGACTCTACCAGGACTATACCAGGACTATACAGGACTATACCAGGACTATACCAGGACTCTACCAGGACTATACCAGGACTATACCAGGACTATACCAGGACTATACAGGACTATACCAGGACTCTACCAGGACTATACCAGGACTATACCAGGACTATACCAGGACTATACAGGACTATACAGGACTATACCAGGACTATACAGGACTATACCAGGACTATACAGGACTATACCAGGACTATACAGGACTATACCAGGACTATACAGGACTATACCAGTACTATAAAGGGCTATACAGGACTATACCAGGACTATACAGGACTATACAGGACTATACCAGGACTATACAGGACTATACAGGACTATACCAGGACTATACAGGACTATACCAGGACTATACCAGGACTATCCAGGACTATACCAGGACTATACCAGGACTATACAGGACTATACCAGGACTATACAGGACTATACCAGGACTATACAGGACTATACCAGGACTATACAGGACTATACCAGGACTATACCAGGACTATACCAGGACTATACAGGACTATACAGGACTATACCAGGACTATACCAGGACTATACAGGACTATACCAGGACTATACAGGACTATACCAGGACTATACAGGACTATACCAGGACTATACCAGGACTATACAGGACTATACCAGGACTATACAGGACTATACAGGACTATACCAGGACTATACAGGACTATACCAGGACTATACCAGGACTATACAGGACTATACCAGGACTATACAGGACTATACCAGGACTATACAGGACTATACAGGACTATACCAGGACTATACAGGACTATACCAGGACTATACCAGGACTATACAGGACTATACAGGACTATACCAGGACTATACAGGACTATACCAGGACTATACCAGGACTATACAGGACTATACCAGGACTATACCAGGACTATACCAGGACTATACCAGGACTATACAGGACTATACAGGACTATACCAGGACTATACAGGACTATACCAGGACTATACCAGGACTATACAGGACTATACCAGGACTATACAGGACTATACCAGGACTCTACCAGGACTATACCAGGACTCTACCAGGACTATACCAGGACTCTACCAGGACTATACCAGGACTATACAGGACTATACCAGGACTATACAGGACTATACCAGGACTATACAGGACTATACAGGACTATACCAGGACTATACAGGACCATAGAGCGTCGCAGCCCCGCCCCCTTGAGAGACCCGGAAAAGAAACCCCCTTTAATTTTCCTCATAGACTTTTCAGAAAGTATTTATTTAAAGACGTTTACGCCGCGAACAAAGCCAACTCTTGTCATGACAAATCATGACAACAAACACAATATTTTGGGCCAAACAAAGAATTAGAAAGCAGAAAAAAAACGGCAGGTTACAACACATGTTTTGTTGTTTTTCTTCTTTGTAATTACTTGTTTGGTCCAAAATATTGTGTTTGTTGTCATGATTTGTCATGACAAGAGTTGGCTTTGTACGACGCTTAAAAGGTCTTTAAAGGGGCATTCCACTCATTTTCAACATTTTACTATGTCATTAATATACCTTAGAGCTGTTGTGTGGAAATAATAAAAAGTCCCCCCGATTCTGTGTTTCCTAGAACTAGAGATCTGAAAAAAATCATTAACATGGTGAAACACATCTTGATGATGTCATCAAGATGCGTTTCACCATGTTAATGATTTTTTTCATACTTAAAGTTCTAGGAAACACAGAATCGGGGGGACTTTTTTGTTATTTCCACACAACAGCTCTAAGGTATATTAATGACATAGTAAAATGTTGAAAATGGGTGGTTTTCTCCTTTAAATAAATACTTTTTGAAATGTCTATGGGGAAAAATGCATTGGGAACTATTTCCTGGGCCTGGCGTCGTCATGAAAGGGGGCGGGACTGCGACGCTCTATACAGGACTCATTGAAGCAACATTACATTAGATTGGGATAGTTTGGGGACATCATGATGTTCTGAGACGTCTCAGAGGATTAGATATGGATTCTTGTATGAATTATTTGAAAGCTCCACTTCGATAGACCTTAAATGATGGCTCATTATTACCATGAATGCTGTGGAATATGAACTGCATTATTTAACAGAGATGTTCCAACCTTATGCTACACATTGATTTATCCTGAATATCACCATATTATTATTTTTTCCTTTGTCAGTCCTTTCCCTTTTTTCCTTTTATTTCCTCCCCCCGTCCTCGCTTCATTTCTCAGTCTCAGTTCCCTTGTCTCCCTGAAGGTGAGACAGGTCTCAGTTCTCTCGTCTCCCTGAAGGTAAGACAGGTCTCAGTTCCCTCGTCTCCCTGAAGGTGAGACAGGTCTCAGTTCCCTCGTCTCCCTGAAGGTGAGACAGGTCTCAGTTCTCTCGTCTCCCTGAAGGTGAGACAGGTCTCAGTTCCCTCGTCTCCCTGAAGGTGAGACAGGTCTCAGTTCCCTCGTCTCCCTGAGGGTGAGACAGGTCTCAGTTCTCTCGTCTCCCTGAAGGTGAGACAGGTCTCAGTTCTCTCGTCTCCCTGAAGGTGAGACAGGTCTCAGTTCTCTCGTCTCCCTGAAGGTGAGACAGGTCTCAGTTCCCTCGTCTCCCTGAAGGTGAGACAGGTCTCAGTTCCCTCGTCTCCCTGAAGGTGAGGCAGGTCTCAGTTCTCTCGTCTCCCTGAAGGTGAGACAGGTCTCAGTTCCCTCGTCTCCCTGAAGGTGAGACAGGTCTCAGTTCCATCGTCTCCCTGAAGGTGAGACAGGTCTCAGTTCCCTCGTCTCCCTGAAGGTGAGACAGGTCTCAGTTCCCTCGTCTCCCTGAAGGTGAGACAGGTCTCAGTTCTCTCGTCTCCCTGAAGGTGAGACAGGTCTCAGTTCCTCGGAAGAGGAGGAGGAGGAAGAGGAGGGGGAGGAGGAAGATGAGGAGGGGGAGGAGGAGGAGGGGAGGAGGGGGAGGAGGAAGAGGAGGAGGAGGAGGAAGAGGGGGAGGAAGATGAGGAGGAGGGGGGAGGAGGAGGGGAGGAAGAGGAGGAGAAGGGGGAGGAAGAGGAGGGGGAGGAGGATGAGGAGGGGGAGGAAGAGGAGGAGGGGAGGAGGAGGGGGAGGAAGAGGAGGGGGAGGAGGAGGGGGAGGAAGAGGAGGGGGAGGAAGATGAGGAGGGGGAGGAAGAGGAATAGGAGGAGGAGGAGAGAGCTGAGAGGAGAGTGGAGGAGAGAGCTGAGAAGAGAGTGGGAGAGAGAGAGCTGAGAGGAGAGTGGAGGAGAGAGAGAGCTGAGGACTCAGAGGAGAGAGAGAGCTGAGGACTCAGAGGAGAGAGAGAGAGAGAGAGAGAGAGAGAGAGAGAGCTGAGGACTCAGAGGAGAGGAGGGTATAATAGCTTAAGAAAAAAGACAGAGACTGGAAGGTTCTGTAGAACCAGAGGTGGTTCAGAGAGACTGGAAGGTTCTGTAGAACCAGAGGTGGTTCAGGGAGAGACTGGAAGGTTCTGTAGAACCAGAGGTGGTTCAGAGAGACTGGAAGGTTCTGTAGAACCAGAGGTGGTTCAGAGAGACTGGAAGGTTCTGTAGAACCAGAGGTGGTTCAGAGAGACTGGAAGGTTCTGTAGAACCAGAGGTGGTTCAGAGAGACTGGAAGGTTCTGTAGAACCAGAGGTGGTTCAGAGAGACTGGAAGGTTCTGTAGAACCAGAGGTGGTTCAGAGACTGGAAGGTTCTGTAGAACCAGAGGTGGTTCAGAGAGACTGGAAGGTTCTGTAGAACCAGAGGTGGTTCAGAGAGACTGGAACGTTCTGTAGAACCAAAGGTGGTTCAGAGAGACTGGAAGGTTCTGTAGAACCAGAGGTGGTTCAGAGAGACTGGAAGGTTCTGTAGAACCAGAGGTGGTTCAGAGAGACTGGAAGGTTCTGTAGAACCAGAGGTGGTTCAGAGAGAGACTGGAAGGTTCTGTAGAACCAGAGGTGCTTGCGGCCTCAGGGGCGACTCACACGGTCGCAACAGATTGATGTATGCTTGTTGTATGAGATGTATAGCTGATGCAAGCTCACAATGCATTTCCAACGGGAGTCACATGGTTTGACACAACATTTGTGTTGTATGAGGGGGAGGGGGGCAGTCGAAACACAGCCAAAAGCCATACAACAGCTTGTAGTCCAATGTTGTATCAAACCATGTGACTTCCATTGGAAATGCATTGGGGCGGCCATGACACTTACATCTTGCTTACATCTAGCATGCATCAATGTTGTATGCTAGATCAAAAGGTGTGAGTGAGGCCTTACACTGTGGCCACCAATCTCTCCATGGGCCCAATGTATTTAAGTGAACTGGTTGGTGCACCCCAAGGTAAATATGAGACACCTTACTGTAGGTCTTCAGACCTAAACGTGCACCTTTATAACTATTGTACATCTAACTCCAGCTAGGTTTTAACAACATGTGATGTAACTAAAGACAAAGTCTCTTTTAGAGAAGTCGGTTCACTCACAAGCACCAGTTGTTTGTTAAGCATTAGTAAAACATGTCAACTTTGGATGGAAACCATTTTGAAATGTAAATAACAGCCTGGCAGAATCAATAGCTTCCCCAGACGTACAGGTACCAGCAGGTGGATTTCGTTTTATGATTTCCATTATATATCCAAACAAAATCAACTAATTGATGCCTATAGATATGGACTAGTTTGTAAATGGCAAGGTATACGTTATCTGTTGCTCTCCCTTAAACCCTGACCTCTGTTTGGAGGTGTTACTACTGTATGGAGTCCATACATCAGTGCATGTTTACTTACACACACACACACACACACACACACACACACACACACACACACACACACACAATCCAAAACATAACATAACAATGTTTTATTTTGGTCTTCAGTTCATGTACAAAATGAAACAGTATATACATCAGTGCATGTTTACTCTCACTCACACACACACACACACACACACACACACACACACACACACACACACACACACACACACACACACACACACACACACACACACACACACACACACACACACACACACACACACACACACACACACAAACACACACACACACACACTCCAAAACATAACATGTTTTATTTTGGTCTTCAGTTCATGTACAAAATGAAACAGTATAAACATAAAGATACATTGCTATGACCAAAACAGGTGTAGGCTGAAGCTAATTAGCTTATTTTGCTTCCCTCACCAACTACACATATATATGCTTCCCTCACCAACTACACATAATATATATGATGCTTCCCTCACCAACTACACATAAAATATATGATGCTTCCCTCACCAACTACACATAATATATATGATGCTTCCCTCACCAACTACACATAAAATATATGATGCTTCCCTCACCAACTACACATAAAATATATGATGCTTCCCTCACCAACGCTATGCTTCCCTCACCAACTACACATAAAATATATGATGCTTCCCTCACCAACGCTATGCTTCCCTCACCAACTATACATAATATATATGATGCTTCCCTCACCAACTACACATAAAATATATGATGCTTCCCTCACCAACGCTATGCTTCCCTCACCAACTATACATAATATATATGATGCTTCCCTCACCAACTACACATAAAATATATGATGCTTCCCTCACCAACGCTATGCTTCCCTCACCAACTATACATAATATATATGATGCTTCCCTCACCAACTACACATAAAATATATGATGCTTCCCTCACCAACGCTATGCTTCCCTCACCAACTATACATAATATATATGATGCTTCCCTCACCAACACTATGCTTCCCTCACCAACTACACATAACATATGATGCTTCCCTCACCAACGCTATGCTTCCCTCACCAACTATACATAATATATATGATGCTTCCCTCACCAACTACACATAAAATATATGATGCTTCCCTCACCAACGCTATGCTTCCCTCACCAACTATACATAATATATATGATGCTTCCCTCACCAACACTATGCTTCCCTCACCAACTACACATAACATATGATGCTTCCCTCACCAACGCTATGCTTCCCTCACCAACTACACATAACATATGATGCTTCCCTCACCAACACTATGCTTCCCTCACCAACTACACATAACATATGATGCTTACCTCACCAACGCTATGCTTCCCTCACCAACTACACATAAAATATATGATGCTTCCCTCACCAACGCTATGCTTCCCTCACCAACTACACATAAAATATATGATGCTTCCCTCACCAACACTATGCTTCCCTCACCAACACTATGCTTCCCTCACCAACTACACATAATATATATGATGCTTCCCTCACCAACTACACATACAATATATGATGCTTCCCTCACCAACTACACATACCATATGATGCTTACCTCACCAACGATATGCTTCCCTCACCAACTACACATACCATATGATGCTTCCCTCACCAACACTATGCTTCCCTCACCAACTATACATAATATATATGATGCTTCCCTCACCAACGCTATGCTTCCCTCACCAACTACACATAATATATATGATGCTTCCCTCACCAACTACACATAATATATATGATGCTTCCCTCACCAACGCTATGCTTCCCTCACCAACTACACATAACATATGATGCTTACCTCACCAACGCTATGCTTCCCTCACCAACTATACATAATATATATGATGCTTCCCTCACCAACGCTATGCTTCCCTCACCAACTACACATAACATATGATGCTTCCCTCACCAACACTATGCTTCCCTCACCAACTATACATAATATATATGATGCTTCCCTCACCAACGCTATGCTTCCCTCACCAACTACACATAATATATATGATGCTTCCCTCACCAACTACACATAACATATGATGCTTCCCTCACCAACACTATGCTTCCCTCACCAACTACACATAACATATGATGCTTCCCTCACCAACGCTATGCTTCCCTCACCAACTACACATAACATATGATGCTTCCCTCACCAACGCTATGCTTCCCTCACCAACTACACATAACATATGATGCTTCCCTCACCAACACTATGCTTCCCTCACCAACTACACATAACATATGATGCTTACCTCACCAACGCTATGCTTCCCTCACCAACTACACATAACATATGATGCTTCCCTCACCAACACTATGCTTCCCTCACCAACTACACATAACATATGATGCTTCCCTCACCAACACTATGCTTCCCTCACCAACTACACATAACATATGATGCTTCCCTCACCAACGCTATGCTATATATGACACAATATATATGACAAACAGAGAAAACTACAACAAAGTAAAGTACAGGAAAAAAACCAAAAACAAAGAGAAAAAACAGAACCGTTTTTCTTTTTCTTCTTAATATTGTGATAAAAGCGGTTATCAGATCATAATAATACATGTATTGTTGTACAGGTATATTATGATAAATGATATGTAGATGTATGTATGTACATACATGTCATAATATATTTATAATGTCACTAGGCATGTACATATGTGACCAGATTTGACTGAGAGACTGCCATCGCGCAAATTCCAGCTTTTCACCAGAGAAAAACGTTTGTTTTTTTGTTTTGTTTTTCAAATTGAGTTAATAGCACAGGCAGACTCTTCACATACTAGAGCATGTCTGAAATAAGTGTCAGAGCTGAAATCAACATGTAAATATGAAATAAATGCTTAAACATGTAGCTAGGTGTAATGTTGGAGTCCACAGAAGACATGTAAATATGAAATAAATGCTTAAACATGTAGCTAGGTGTAATGTTAGAGTCCACAGAAGACATGTACATATGAAATAAATGCTTAAACATGTAGCTAGGTGTAATGTTAGAGACCACAGAAGACATGTAAATATGAAATAAATGCTTAAACATGTAGCTAGGTGTAATGTTAGAGTCCACAGAAGACATGTAAATATGAAATAAATGCTTAAACATGTAGCTAGGTGTAATGTTAGAGTCCACAGAAGACATGTAAATATGAAATAAATGCTTAAACATGTAGCTAGGTGTAATGTTAGAGTCCACAGAAGACATGTAAATATGAAATAAATGCTTAAACATGTAGCTAGGTGTAATGTTAGAGTCCACAGAAGACATGTAAATATGAAATAAATGCTTAAACATGTAGCTAGGTGTAATGTTAGAGTCCACAGAGGACATGTAAATATGAAATAAATGCTTAAACATGTAGCTAGGTGTAATGTTAGAGACCACATAAGACATGTAAATATGAAATAAATGCTTAAACATGTAGCTAGGTGTAATGTTAGAGTCCACAGAAGTGAACCTTTCAAGCCTGTTTTCTCAACTCGCTGTTTTCTGCAAGACATTACTCTATAAGCCATATCTCCAAAACCGGTGGGTCAAACTGAACAACCAATAAGTCAATTTGAAGCTATGATTCCCTGCTTTCATATGACATGAAAAAACAAAAATTTTAAAAAATCCAATGGCAGTCGCTCAGTCAAATTTGGTCACATATACATGTACATATACATGTACATATCATAATATATTTATAATGCCACTAGGCGTGCTCCATCTCAGCGCGACACTCCTCCATCTTCATCAACAGTTCTGTGGTCAAAGGCTGGTCGTTGCCGTGGGTGACCTTGATGATGTCATAAGCCTTAGTGGAAGAAGGAAGTAAGGAATGTTAGGGACTAGTGGGTTAGGGACTAGTGGGTAAGGAATGTTAGGGACTCACTACAATATATACTGTGTACCTGTGTGAGTGTTGCCATGGCATCTCTTACGTGTCCCAAGTAATGCTGTATCTTTCCAACTCTCATCAGTTGAATTCCATGGACAGGATGGACATCCGGATAGTACAGCCTGGAGAGAAAAACACTTTTATTAGGGGTGTGTGCATCTCTCCCTTACAAGACGATTCAATACGTATCGATACGCATTGGGCTACGATGCGATTCGGAGACGATACATTTTATATACAGAACGATTCGATAAGATTCGATTCAGTCAAAATCGATACGATTTCGATTTTGTGGAATTTCGTGGAATTTGATGCGATTCGATACGATACGGTGCGATCTGACACATTTAACCTTTTTTAGATTTTTAATTTGAAGCTAGATCTATAAAGAATAGGGTTGGGACTTCATTAAAAAAACATCTAATTAATTGGAGGCTTTGTGATTAATTCATCTCAATTAATCACATTTTACATTACAGTCATTTTTTTTTTTTTTAGCAGACGCTTTTATCCAAAGCGACTTACAATAAGTGTATTCAACATAGGTAGGGAACAAAAACTACTAATCACCAGAAGTCTTTAGTGCATTTTCTGCAAAAACAAGCAACCAAGAGTATACCTAGCGCTAAGGTAAAAGTGCAATATATCAGCTACCTATTTCCTTAATCGCATATCGCCTATTTGACCTGAGCAGTGAGATTTTTTTTTACAAATGGATTTGGATACGAATGAATCAATGAATAGTGACTACATGAGCATAGGCAGTAAACCAAGTAGTAATAATAATAGTGATAATATTATTATTTATATTAAGTACTTTTTTACCCATTTTGACCTGAGATCAGATTCTAAAAATATCTTCTACATCCTGACAGTTTTCTGAAAAAGCTATGTTTCTATGTCAGTCGTTCGATTTTTCAAAAATAGCAGACCTACAAGCTCGTAGCGCGCCACTCGGTGGCGCGCTACGAGCTTGTAGATCTGCTATTTTTCAATAGCTAAAGCATAACATAATGCTAACACCAAAAGGGGTTCCCGCCCAAAATGGGTTAAAGACGTGGAAGTGGAACATGAGAAAACAACTTTATTAGAGAAAAACTAAGACTATGGAATAAAATAAATGAAAGTGTTATGAGATAGCTGGGGAAAGCAATATTCTAGAGGTGGGTTTGAACTTATTGGGTGGTGGCATGTCTCTGAGCTTTATTGGGTGGTGGCATGTCTCTGAGCTTTATTGGGTGGTGGCATGTCTCTGAGCTTTATTGGGTGGTGGCATGTCTCTGAGCTTTATTGGGTGGTGGCATGTCTCTGAGCTTTATTGGGTGGTGGCATGTCTCTGAGCTTTATTGGGTGGTGGCATGTCTCTGAGCTTTATTGGGTGGTGGCATGTCTCTGAGCTTTATTGGGTGGTGGCATGTCTCTGAGCTTTATTGGGTGGTGGCATGTCTCTGAGCTTTATTGGGTGGTGGCATGTCTCTGAGCTTTATTGGGTGGTGGCATGTCTCTGAGCTTTATTGGGTGGTGGCATGTCTCTGAGCTTTATTGGGTGGTGGCATGTCTCTGAGTTTGAACTTATTGGGTGGTGGCATGTCTCTGAGCTTTATTGGGTGGTGGCATGTCTCTGAGTTTGAACTTATTGGGTGGTGGCATGTCTCTGAGCTTTGGGAAGTGCATAGTTTTGACAGGTCTGCCTGCTGTGGGACTGTGAAACCCTGACCATTAAACACGGGCAGACGCAACGATACAGTCTATCATTCATTGTGAAGCATCGAGTGTGAGGGTTGGGGAACGGATGGAAAGTACCATAGTGTTATTAACACTCCCATCGCCCAGGACGAAGTCCTTTGTCCTTTCTATTAGTAACGGCCGACGCTCAGGACGAAGTCTTGTCCAAAAGACAAAGTTTATTGATATGAGGACGGATCGCATGGCTCCACAGCCTGGGAGCGCCTGTTGGGCAATCCTCGGTGTTGTGCAAGAGTGAGACGTCATCGAAAAACTCCCTCCCCTGTTTAGCTGATGAAAACGAAAATCTTAAAACGTTCATAACTCGCGATCTAAATCATCCCGTCTAATTATGCAAAAAAGATCCTGTGTTAGACGGCGCTCAGCGGTCCAGTCGCTAGTAGCGATAGATTTATTCTTACCTCCCGTTGTTGTCGAACGACTCTAGAGTGGTGTGGCTATTGTTAGCTGCTACACACACATCAACAACAACTTCCGGTCCGTCCGGAAAAGGGGTCCGTCGAATGGGCGCTATAATGTAATGAAATAACTCTGAGCGATTAAAGTGTTAAGGAGGACTCCTTCTAACTCCTCCTAACGATATGGACCAGAGTTAAACTAATGTTAGCTCCCATGCTAACTAGTAGCTTCCCTCGTCAGAAACAACACCACCGTCCCAGATCGGGTGGAAGCTGCTGATATCACTCTGCTTGTGCCCGTGGATGGGAAATAAGATTTAAAAGGCTATGGAAGCGTGGATGAAAGCACAGATGTGTGCAATACAGTTGTGTGGTGACTCGTATCTGCGTGTGTATCCCGTCTGACGACGAGTGGTTTATGCTGCTCGTGTGTTGTCGCTGGCTGCTGATGCATAGTTAAGAGCGTCATAAGCATGCGCCCGTCCTGCGCTGGAAGTAACAGATCTACAAGTTATCTACCCGTCGCAATGCACAGCGCTTTGGGCTTGTACGTCTGTGTTTGGGCTTGTACATCTGTGTTTTTCCCGCAGTTAGTTGAATTATATCGATTCACAACTTTAGGATGGAACCAACGTCCGATGCAGACGCTATTTTGACCGATCCAGACACACGTGCATCGATGTAGTCGCATCGTTCATGTTAAAATCGATTATCGATTCATAACGATATTTTTTGACATTTCTTATACCAGCCCCACCAGACATATAAGCACACAGTGCGTGTGCGTGTGTGTGTGTGTGTGTGTGTGTGTGTGTGTGCGCGCGCGCGTGCGTGCGTGCGTGTGTGTGTGTGTGTGTGTGTGTGTGTGTGTGTTGGAATGCTGTGGTTCCACCTTGCTGGCTTAATGATCTAGCCAACCTCATTAGCATATTATGCAAATGAGGTTGGTAAATAAATGGTAAATGGTGCATTTATATAGCGCCTTTATCCAAGGCGCTTTACATAGGTTGGCTTCGTTTAGCTCTGCGGGCCACACCGCATGCCTATGAGAACCCTAACCCTAACCCTAACCCTAACCCTATGAGAAGCACTACAGCAAATAAAACAACTTTGTAATCTTTCTTTCTCTCAGTTACGCGTTGTGAGCTTGTGGTACCCTATTTTCAGCATGCAAGTGTAAAATGACTTATACTGGATCTCTTGTCCACTAGTCCCTTCCTAACATTTTAGTCTAGTTTTTAGTCACCATAGCTTAGTTTTCATTTAGTTTCCATTTACTTTTCGTCAGTGAAAAGAGGTATGTCGTTAGCCTTAGCCTTAGTTTTAGTCGACGAAAACAACACTGCACTGAAGCATGAAAAGCAAAGTTACCTCCAGCCCTAATGAATACAATACACACGCACGCACACACGCACGCACACACGCACGCACACACACACACACACACACACACACACTCACGCTCACGCACGCACGCACGCACGCACGCACGCACGCACATAGAAACACCTCTCTCTACGCTATACACGTTAAATAGAATCTGGATGGAAATATGGAAAAATACTAAAGGAATGGAAAACAAGAGCAAGAGGAGGTTGAAGGAAGAAAAGGTCTCTACGCCTCCTCCTCTTCCTCCTCCTCCTCCTCTTCCTCTCTGTATGTCAGGGATG
>NC_136808.1:63493432-63512971 GCF_951216825.1 Electrona antarctica | reverse complement strand
GTTGCACCCAAGGACGCCAACCCTCCCAGCAAGTTCGGGACACAAGCGGACAAAGACAAGGCGCGCGAGGCTGCGGGACAACGCAGGGAGAAACGAGGGGGGGTGAGGGTGAGTTATTGATAATAACAACAACAACGTGATTGATTGATTCATGATTGCCCAGTATCCCACACCGTTGGACATTGGTCAATCCACGCCCACCTCTGTAGCTGAAACTCTGTTTTTCACTTGGTATTTGATTACTTTTCACTAAGAAAAACGTATATATATATATATATTTTGTAAGTAATAAATTCACTTTATATGCACTTTTAATTAAGCTAAAAATAAAAAAAGACTACTAGCTTAAGTTCAACAACTTTGAATTGGACAAGCCGTTCTAACAGGACGATTATTATAACAATACAAGTACTGTTTTAAGAGTGGCTTAGAGCAGTCATTTTATAACGGAAAGGTTTCCGGTTCGATCCCCAGCTCCCGCTCACGTCTTTGAGCAAGGCACTGAACCACTAACTGCTCCCGATGAGCACATTGGTACATTGCATGACCTCCACCATCTGTGTGTGAATGGGGAGTTGTAATTAGGGTTGGGATTCGTTAGGATTTTAACGGTTCCGGATCCTAACTGTTCCCTTAACGGATCCTAATATTATTATTTTCCCCTTTTTTCTGACATAGATTATGCTTATATTATAACTAACCTAACCAAGTACATAATAAACACAAATTCATTAATTAAATTATTGAAAATGCACTTTACAATCATGAGGTGGCACTATTATTTAAACTTCACCAGTACCACCAGCTAGCCACCACAACAATATCATTGTTGCAATTTGTACTGTATATTGCAATTTGTACTGTATATTAAATATAGGCTACAGTACACATTGCAATAATGATATTGTTGTGGTGACAAATTTTAATGTTCAGATTAATTTAATATGAAGGTGGTCCTCAATGTGGAGGTGGTACAAGTTGCAACAACCTTTGCAGGGAACTATAGCATCGCATTTATTGCACTTTGCGTGCTCAGCCTCAGTCATTTCCCTCTCTGTTAACCACACTTTGGAGATCTGTGCGACATACTGTCCCACTCGCTCCGCGGCGGTCGCTGAATGCACAGAACAGACACAGCAGAGCTAAATGACGACTGATGAGATCCGTTTGGGGAACCGTTAATAAAAAAAAGATGGAACCGGCTCCGGATCCGCAATGTCAGAACTGGGTCTGAAATGGACCCGGTTCCGAATCCCAACCCTAGTTGTAATACAGGGGTCTTCAACAGGGGGTTTGGTGTACATGGGGAGTTGTAATACAGGGGTCTTCAACAAGGGGTTTGGTGTACATGGGGAGTTGTAATACAGGGGTCTTCAACAGGGGGTTTGGTGTACAGGGGGAGTTGTAATACAGGGGTCTTCAACAGGGGGTTTGGTGTACATGAGGAGTTGTAATACAGGGGTCTTCAACAGGGGGTTTGGTGTACAGGGGGAGTTGTAATACAGGGGTCTTCAACAGGGGGTTTGGTGTACATAGGGAGTTGTAATACAGGGGTCTTCAACAGGGGGTTTGGTGTACATGGGGAGTTGTAATACAGGGGTCTTCAACAGGGGGTTTGGTGTACATAGGGAGTTGTAATACAGGGGTCTTCAACAGGGGGTTTGGTGTACATGGGGAGTTGTAATACAGGGGTCTTCAACAGGGGGTTTGGTGTACATGAGGAGTTGTAATACAGGGGTCTTCAACAGGGGGTTTGGTGTACATGGGGAGTTGTAATACAGGGGTCTTCAACAGGGGGTTTGGTGTACATGAGGAGTTGTAATGCAGGGGTCTTCAACAGGGGGTTTGGTGTACATGGGGAGTTAGAATGCAGGGGTCTTCAACAGGGGGTTTGGTGTACATGGGGAGTTGTAATGCAGGGGTCTTCAACAGGGGGTTTGGTGTACAGGGGGAGTTGTAATACAGGGGTCTTCAACAGGGGGTTTGGTGTACATGGGGAGTTGTAATACAGGGGTCTTCAACAGGGGGTTTGGTGTACATGAGGAGTTGTAATACAGGGGTCTTCAACAGGGGGTTTGGTGTACATGGGGAGTTGTAATACAGGGGTCTTCAACAGGGGGTTTGGTGTACATAGGGAGTTGTAATACAGGGGTCTTCAACAGGGGGTTTGGTGTACATAGGGAGTTGTAATACAGGGGTCTTCAACAGGGGGTTTGGTGTACATGGGGAGTTGTAATACAGGGGTCTTCAACAGGGGGTTTGGTGTACATGAGGAGTTGTAATACAGGGGTCTTCAACAAGGGGTTTGGTGTACATGAGGAGTTGTAATACAGGGGTCTTCAACAGGGGGTTTGGTGTACATGGGGAGTTGTAATACAGGGGTCTTCAACAGGGGGTTTGGTGTACATGGGGAGTTGTAATACAGGGGTCTTCAACAGGGGGTTTGGTGTACAGGGGGAGTTGTAATACAGGGGTCTTCAACAAGGGGTTTGGTGTACATGGGGAGTTGTAATACAGGGGTCTTCAACAAGGGGTTTGGTGTACATGGGGAGTTGTAATACAGGGGTCTTCAACAGGGGGTTTGGTGTACATGAGGAGTTGTAATACAGGGGTCTTCAACAGGGGGTTTGGTGTACAGGGGGAGTTGTAATACAGGGGTCTTCAACAAGGGGTTTGGTGTACATGGGGAGTTGTAATACAGGGGTCTTCAACAAGGGGTTTGGTGTACATGGGGAGTTGTAATACAGGGGTCTTCAACAGGGGGTTTGGTGTACAGGGGGAGTTGTAATACAGGGGTCTTCAACAGGGGGTTTGGTGTACATAGGGAGTTGTAATACAGGGGTCTTCAACAAGGGGTTTGGTGTACATGGGGAGTTGTAATACAGGGGTCTTCAACAGGGGGTTTGGTGTACATGGGGAGTTGTAATGCAGGGGTCTTCAACAGGGGGTTTGGTGTACATGGGGAGTTGTAATACAGGGGTCTTCAACAGGGGGTTTGGTGTACATGGGGAAATGTAATGCAGGGGTCTTCAACAATTTACAATTTACAATTTAGGCATTTAGCAGACGCTCTTAATCCAGAGCGACTTACATTAAGTTCAACATGGGGTTTGGTGTACAGGGGGAAAAAGAGCAGACCAAGTATCGAGCCAAAGGTCAAGTTTACCTTTGGGGTTTTAATTTAAGTAATTAAATATCTGAAAATGCACATTAACATAAAACAATATGTAGTGGGGGTGTTCAGTGCTGTAGCCTAGGGTTTTCAGTACAGTATACCATCATTATTCCCTGTGCCACATGTGCACGTATAGGCTTAGGCTATATGCTTCACCTCACCACAACGTGTTGGTTTAGGACTACACCTCACCACAACGTGTTGGTTTAGGACTACACCTCACCACAACGTGTTGGTTTAGGACTACACCTCACCACAACGTGTTGGTTTAGGACCACACCTCACCACAACGTGTTGGTTTAGGACTACACCTCACCACAACGTGTTGGTTTAGGACCACACCTCACCACAACGTGTTGGTTTAGGACCACACCTCACCACAACGTGTTGGTTTAGGACTACACCTCACCACAACGTGTTGGTTTAGGACTACACCTCACCACAACCAACGTGTTGGTTTAGGACTACACCTCACCACAACGTGTTGGTTTAGGACCACACCTCACCACAACGTGTTGGTTTAGGACTACACCTCACCACAACGTGTTGGTTTAGGACTACACCTCACCACAACGTGTTGGTTTAGGACCACACCTCACCACAACGTGTTGGTTTAGGACTACACCTCACCACAACGTGTTGGTTTAGGACTACACCTCACCACAACGTGTTGGTTTAGGACTACACCTCACCACAACGTGTTGGTTTAGGACTACACCTCACCACAACGTGTTGGTTTAGGACTACACCTCACCACAACGTGTTGGTTTAGGACTACACCTCACCACAACGTGTTGGTTTAGGACCACACCTCACCACAACGTGTTGGTTTAGGACCACACCTCACCACAACGTGTTGGTTTAGGACCACACCTCACCACAACGTGTTGGTTTAGGACTACACCTCACCACAACGTGTTGGTTTAGGACCACACCTCACCACAACGTGTTGGTTTAGGACTACACCTCACCACAACGTGTTGGTTTAGGACTACACCTCACCACAACGTGTTGGTTTAGGACTACACCTCACCACAACGTGTTGGTTTAGGACTACACCTCACCACAACGTGTTGGTTTAGGACTACACCTCACCACAACGTGTTGGTTTAGGACTACACCTCACCACAACGTGTTGGTTTAGGACTACACCTCACCACAACGTGTTGGTTTAGGACTACACCTCACCACAACGTGTTTCAATGTTTTTGCCTCAGGGGGGACGAGGTGGAGGACGGGGAGCGAAGATCCCCAATGACAGGTGAGTCTCTGGGTTGGGATGGGATTATGATTAACACTTTAATTGCCCGGAACTATTTAATCCATTACATTCATGCGCCCAGTCGATTTATAAACACAGACGCCTTTTCCGGACGGACCGGCCGGAAGTTCATGATGTTGTGTAGCAGCTAACAATAGCCACAGCACTTTAGAGTCGATCGACAACAACGGGAGACAAGAATAAATCTATCGAGACTAGCGACTGGACCGCGGAGCGCCGTATAACACAGGATCTTTTTTCAGAAAAAGACAGGATGATTTAGATCGCGATTTATGAACGTTTTAAGATTTTCGTTTTCATCAGCTAAACAGAGGAGGGAGTTTTTTGATGACGTCTCAGTCTTGCGCGTCACCGAGGAGAGCCCAGCAGGCGCGCCTGGGCTATACAGCCAGGCGATCCGTTCTCGTATCAATAAACTTCGTCTTTAGGACAATACTTCGTTCTGAGCGTCGGGCGTTACTAATAGAAAGGACAAAGAACTTCGTCCTGGGCGATGGGAGTGTTAAGAATATATATTCAAAGATTTGTGCCACATTTTCACGATTTTTCAAAAATAGCAGGTGCGCTACGAGCTTGTAGATCTGCTATTTTTCAATAGCTAAAGTATAACATAATGCTTAGTTAAAACACCAAAAGGGGTTCCCGCCCAGAATGGGTGATATATTTGTAAGCTTGAAGATCAAAGCTCTATTTCCGCTATTTTGTAAATGTTTTGGAAGGGGAAAAAATAAAAATAAATAAATGATTGTGTCAGTCATTCCTTTGCATTTTTAAGTTATTTGTCATATCTGCCCTGTGCAATGTGTGATTACGAAGCCTTAGAACGCAAACAAGAAATACAAACTGTAACGTTCCACCGTTCAACGCACAAAACACAATTAGATCGTTAATCGCAAATATTTGTGTGACAATTAATCGGCAACTTCAATTTGTAATCCTAGTTTAAGCTAAATACACTATTGTCCCTTTCCCCACACGCAGACAGTCCCTCGCAAACAAGAGCAAAGTGTACGACACAAAGGGCCGGCTGATCACCAGCGGTAAGGACCTGTGTGACTGCCTGGACGTGGACTGTATGGGCTGCTTCTACCCCTGCCCCGACTGCGGCTCGCGCAAGTGTGGCGTGGAGTGCCGCTGCGACCGCAAGTGGCTTTACGAGCAGGTGGAGGTGGAGGGGGGAGAGATCATTCGTAACAAATTTACATGTTAAGGATCGTTTCGGATGGGGAAGAAAATGCAGGGTTTTGTATTTTCTTAAAACATTTTGTTTCAGTTCTTTGAAATATATAATGTATTGTCTATAGGCTATGAGATCCATGGCTTCAAGACCTTGTTGTCTAGCTGCCTTTTTTTGATTTGTTTTAATGTTTTCTGACATTTATGATGATGTGCCTGTATAGGCCTGATGAGTGAAGGCCTATTCATAGTCTGGTTTATCGGTGGTGAGGTGGGTGGTGAGGTGACCACCGCTCCGGTGGTGAGCTGACCACCGCTCCGGTGGTGAGGTGACCACCGCTCCGATGGTGAGGTGACCACCTCTCCGGTGGTGAGGTGACCACCGCTCCGGTGGTGAGGTGACCACCGCTCCGGTGGTGAGGTGACCACCGCTCCGGTGGTGAGCTGACCACCGCTCCGGTGGTGAGCTGACCACCGCTCCGGTGGTGAGCTGACCACCGGAGCTGAAATAACGTTGAGCGGTGGTGAGTAAAAACAGAGAAGGGCTGGGGCAGTGGCGGTGGTTTGCTCTTCACCGCGGCTCGTGACGTCATGTTGTAGTTTGGTGGTCACCTCACCACCGAAAATCCAGACTATGTATGAGCCTTTAGGGGTATGTGATATAAATCCAGACTATGTATGAGCCTTTAGGGGTATATGATATTTTTGGTTAAATAAGTGTTTTGCCTGACTCCCCAGCTTTTATAAAAAGACAAATCATTTTCAGGTAGGTGGCAAATCATCCATCAATCAGGATTAATTTTTAATAGTGTTCCAGTTGTAATGTCTGCTCATTTCTTTGTCATCACTTCACTTGTTAATCCTGTATTGGTTATCTCTCCTGATTGGATAAAATTAGTATCCCGGCCATCGTGGAAATGCATTTTCTGTTTAAGAAAGAACTGGAGAGACATGGAGACTCTTGTTGCCGTAGCAATGAGTACTACTATCAGAATATAAAGATATATGACGCTTATTTGAACAAATATCACTTATCCTACCTTTTAAGGTAAAACATTGTGCCCAGTTCTTGTGTAAAATAAACGCCTTTCTTAAAATGAAATGTGAATATTTTGAGTATTTTTATTTATTTTAGAGTCTTAAAGGTATATTCAGTGATTTCACTTAATTCAAATATCACTTATTTTTTCTTTTTTTTTGGATAATCCTCCCTACTATAAAGTGTGCTGACCATATAAGGAGTTCCTCCCTGTCCCCAGTGAGCCCCTGGGGTCAAAAAACCCTAGTTTCGGTTTGGGCTTTGGGTGGCAAAGCCTTCATCCAATCAGGATGAGAGGGGCGGGCCTTGGTGCACATGCTGTTGGTCTGTTGTACTTCCCCCACTGTAGAGCGTGTGCATGTGCACATCCTGTTACCGGGTGGACCGGGTATTTTTCCAAATCACCCAAATCACTGAATGCTCCTTTAAGTGGAAACTGGGATAATATTATTATGGATCTTGAGATCTTTGGGAAGGACGTGGCTTCAATGTGGACATGGGACTTCCATCATGTGACCAGCGTGTGACATCAGTACTTACTGTTTGGGTCGCGGCCCATTTGTGGGTCAATAAATATCAATTATTTGTTCTTAATTATTTCAAAAGATGAAAATCTTGATGAATGAATTACTAATTCAAACAGGTTTTCAACAGAATTTCATGAATGAACTAGAAAAAGTGCCCTTCTGGGCACAGGTCTCCACTAGGAGGATAGGAGTGTGTGTGATGTTTGGCAAAATGTTTAGGAGCAATATAAGTGTGTGTGTGTGTGTGTGTGTGTGTGTGTGTGTGTGTGTGTGTGTGTGTGTGTGTGTGTGTGTGTGTGTGTGTGGCTTGGCCTGTTGTAGCGCCACCATGAGGCTGATTTGAAAACTGTCAAGTGGCATTTCTTCCAAAGCCTAGTGGGAATATGCATGAACAGTTTCACCACAATCGGACACGGCGTTGAGTAGTTGTGGCGATTTGTACAAAGCAGGCTACTCCTGAAAAGTTTAGAAGCCAATCGTAGCCAATGAGGGTGGATTATGAGAAATCAAACAAACCCGTCTTGATCACATGACTATGAAGAGCATGTGTACCGATTTGCGTGAAATTTGGATAAAATCTGAAGGAGTAATATTAGAAAATGTGTTTTACATATGTCGGCCTCCTGTTGGCGCTATAAAGACCAGATGTGAAAAATTCCAGGCAAAGGTTTTTCCTTGGCCTGTAGGGAGTTGGCATACAAAGTTATCCACAGATCCGTGCAGTTAGAGGTAAAAACACTTTTCGGCCAGTTATAGCGCCACCATGAGGCTGAGTTGAAAATGTTCATGTGGCATTTCTTCCTCGGCCTAGTGGGAATGTGCGTGCACAATTTCACGGAAATCACACGATGTGTTCATGATTTGCAGCATTTTGTTTGAAACTGAGCACTCCTGCGAACTTTGGAAGCCAATCTTAGCCAATCAGGATGGAGTCTGAGAAATCTGAAAGACCCGTTTCGTTGAATGGCTCTAGAGAGACTGTGTACCAATTTGCGTGATGTTTGGACAAAATCTGTAGGTGTACTGTCCAAAAACTTGTTTTGCACAAAGCCGCCTCCTGGTGGCGCTATAACAGGCCGTTCTGGAAATTTTGGGGCAGAGGTTCATCGTTGGCATCCAGGGAGTGTGTGTGCAAAATGTGCCATCGACCGGGTTAACGGTGCCGGAGATTAGCTGTTCACAGACGGAAGGACGGACACACGGACGGACGGACGGAGTGCAAAACATACTCTCTCCCCATGCCTTCGGCCTGGTGGAGACAATTATTAAATAAATTCCATAAATTAGGGAGAATAAATACCCAACTAAATAGCAGATCTAGAATCTCACAGCGTGCTGTGAGAGACGTGTTGTAATCTATAGATCTATAGAAGCTCACAGCGTGCTGTGTGAGACGTGTTGTAATCTATAGATCTATAGAAGCTCACAGCGTGCTGTGAGAGACGTGTTGTAATCTATAGATCTATAGAAGCTCACAGCGTGCTGTGAGAGACGTGTTGTAATCTATAGATCTATAGAAGCTCACAGCGTGCTGTGTGAGACGTGTTGTAATCTATAGATCTATAGAAGCTCACAGCGTGCTGTGAGAGACGTGTTGTAATCTATAGATCTATAGAAGCTCACAGCGTGCTGTGAGAGACGTGTTGTAATCTATAGATCTATAGAAGCTCACAGCGTGCTGTGAGAGACGTGTTGTAATCTATAGATCTATAGAAGCTCACAGCGTGCTGTGAGACGTGTTGTAATCTATAGATCTATAGAAGCTCACAGCGTGCTGTGTGAGACGTGTTGACTTTTGGTTTTCGAGCTAAACGTTTGATCTATTGTATGACGTGTCAGGATTTAAAAATAGTGAAAATATCCGATCTACAAGGTCACAATGCCTCACGATTGTATGATTCATTTCCAAACAAATCAAAAACATAGGAAGTTGAAATATGGAGTTACAAGGAGTCTTCTTGACAGTGATGTTGTTATATTTTTATTTGTGTTTTACATCATACAAGAAAAAGTCACAATAAAGCAAAAGTTCCATCCATCCATCTTCTGAAATGGACTTCCCTTTCAGAGCAACATTAGCAGCTTCCTCCTGGATGATCTTCTGAAATGGACTTCCCTTTCAGAGCAACATTAGCAGCTTCCTCCTGGATGATCTTCTGAAATGGACTTCCCTTTCAGAGCAACATTAGCAGCTTCCTCCTGGATGATCCCGGGCCAGTGTCCATCCCTTTCAGAGCAACATTAGTGACTTCCTCCTGGATGACCCCGGGCCAGTGTCCATCCTTCCCTTTCAGAGCAACATTAGTGACTTCCTCCTGGATGACCCCGGGCCAGTGTCCATCCCTTTCAGAGCAACATTAGTGACTTCCTCCTGGATGACCCCGGGCCAGTGTCCATCCCTTTCAGAGCAACATTAGCAGCTTCCTCCTGGATGACCCCGGGCCAGTGTCCATCCATCCATCCATCTTCAACCGCTTATCCGTAGTCGGGTCGCGGGGGCAACAGCTCCACCAGAGTGCTCCAGACTTCCCTCTCCAGAGCAACATTAGTGACTTCCTCCTGGGGGATTCCGAGACGTTCCAAGGCCAGTGAGTCGATGTGTTTCCTCCAACTGCGCCTTGGTCTGCCCCGGGGTCTCCTCCCAGTGGGACGTGCGTCGAGGACCTCCCTAGGGAGGCGCCCGAGAGGCATCCTAACCAGATGCCCGAACCACCTCAGCTGGCTCCTTTCCAGGCGAAGGAGCAGCGGTTCTACTCCGAGTCTCTCTGGTGTGACTGAACTTCTCACCCTATCTCTAAGGGAGATGAACTTCTCACCCTATCTCTAAGGGAGATGAACCTTCTCACCCTATCTCTAAGGGAGATGAACTTCTCACCCTATCTCTAAGGGAGATGAACTTCTCACCCTATCTCTAAGGGAGATGAACCTTCTCACCCTATCTCTAAGGGAGATGAACTTCTCACCCTATCTCTAAAGGGAGGTGAACTTCTCACCCTATCTCTAAGGGAGATGAACTTCTCACCCTATCTCTAAGGGAGATGCCAGCCACCCGTCCAAGAAAACTCATTTCGGCCGCTTGTATTCGCGACCTTATTTCCTTCTTATTCCGGGCCAGTGTGGAGATTTATAATCAAATCATGTTTGTGTTTGAAGGAATAATCATGTAGGCCTATAATTATCAGTACCACCCCGGATCACCAGATGGGGCTGATCTGTCAATTTGTCCCAAGGTGATGGTCCCAAGATGGTCCCAAGGTGTCTGTTCTGCAGAGTACAGCATCCCTATAAGGCTGTCTATAAGTTGATGGTCCCAAGGCGTCTGTTCTGCAGAGTACAGCATCCCTATAGGCTGTCTATAAGTTGATGGTCTCAAGGCGTCTGTTCTGCAGAGTACAGCATCCCTATAGGCTGTCTATAAGTTGATGGTCTCAAGGCGTCTGTTCTGCAGAGTACAGCATCCCTATAAGGCTGTCTATAAGTTGATGGTCCCAAGGCGTCTGTTCTGCAGAGTACAGCATCCCTATAGGCTGTCTATAAGTTGATGGTCTCAAGGCGTCTGTTCTGCAGAGTACAGCATCCCTATAGGCTGTCTATAAGTTGATGGTCTCAAGGCGTCTGTTCTGCAGAGTACAGCATCCCTATAAGGCTGTCTATAAGTTGATGGTCCCAAGGCGTCTGTTCTGCAGAGTACAGCATCCCTATAAGGCTGTCTATAAGTTGATGGTCTCAAGGCGTCTGTTCTGCAGAGTACAGCATCATCCCTATAGGCTGTCTATAAGTTGATGGTCCCAAGGCGTCTGTTCTGCAGAGTACAGCATCCCTATAAGGCTGTCTATAAGTTGATGGTCTCAAGGCGTCTGTTCTGCAGAGTACAGCATCCCTATAGGCTGTCTATAAGTTGATGGTCCCAAGGCGTCTGTTCTGCAGAGTACAGCATCCCTATAAGGCTGTCTATAAGTTGATGGTCTCAAGGCGTCTGTTCTGCAGAGTACAGCATCCCTATAAGGCTGTCTATAAGTTGATGGTCTCAAGGCGTCTGTTCTGCAGAGTACAGCATCCCTATAAGGCTGTCTATAAGTTGATGGTCTCAAGGCGTCTGTTCTGCAGAGTACAGCATCCCTATAGGCTGTCTATAAGTTGATGGTCCCAAGGCGTCTGTTCTGCAGAGTACAGCATCCCTATAAGGCTGTCTATAAGTTGATGGTCTCAAGGCGTCTGTTCTGCAGAGTACAGCATCCCTATAGGCTGTCTATAAGTTGATGGTCCCAAGGCGTCTGTTCTGCAGAGTACAGCATCCCCGCTGCCAGCGCTGCTGCCATGACAACTGGCTGCATCCTCATCCGTGTGCAGTACCTCAGCTGTACCACAAGGGGGGGGTGGTAGTTTGCACTTCACATAGCATAGTCACAGGACAACAAATCTGAGAACCCATCGTCCAAAACAATAAAGGAATAACAGCGCCCTCAACAGTCTGTATTGAGTGACTACAAGTTATTCTAGTATGGATGTGGATGTCTAATTAGTTGATAAGGGCCCAGTCATTGTCAGTAGACCCGTTTAAATATGATTGTTCTATCTTCCAACCAGTGGTCCGGGTGGTCCTTGAGGGTTCCAGGTGGTCCCCAGCTAAATGAGTTGGTAACCTTATAGATCTTTAACAGTTACAAGTCCATTTGGTTTAATTTTACGTTTTTACGAGTTCAATTATTATTATTATCTTTTTTAATTTTTATCCCACGATTTTGTAACCCATTTTTCACCCCTGTGTCAATTATCTAATGTGATCCTGGGCTCTACACACCCTCCGCCAACCTGGGGAGAGCAAAATGTGGAACGCCCTACCAACAGTCATTAAGACATGCGAATCCCTTGACTCCTTCAAAACCGCTCTCAAAGGCGCAATTCGAAACTGGCCCCCGTAAAATCTGAATCCCCCCCACCGCCCCCCCCTTTTTTTCCCTCACTGTATATGTTTCTTTTCCCTTTTTACCTCCATTATGATGAATTCCTGTTCTGTTCTTTGTCTATATAGAAGTGTCTATTTGTACCTCTCTAAATGTTTTGATGAATTGAACATGGTGGACCCTGTTGTAAACAAGTGTAATGCTTAATTGGGTCGTCCACTCACAGTTAACAGCCTTTGTATTGAGTTTGTGCTCGAAATGTACTGTAATTCTGCAAACTGTTAATAAATATTTCAATCAATCAATCAAAAACGGACTTTAACTCATGCATGAGTGTCCAAGTTGCTCCTTTACACCTGACAGTGGGGCGTTTCCCTGGTTGGACGTAGCGCGTGGAAGGAACACGTTATTCCAACCAGTTCCTTTCCCCTCCATCAGGCGCCCCGGCTGGCCAGGGGGAGGCAGTTTAGAGACTGCATGTTTTTTGTGAGGGTACCTACCCTAGGGGACATGGGGAGAACATGTGAGGGTACCTACCCTAGGGAACACGGGGAGAACATGTGAGGGTACCTACCCTAGGGGACACGAGGAGAACATGTGAGGGTACCTACCCTAGGGGACACGGGGAGAACATGTGAGGGTACCTACCCTAGGGGACACGAGGAGAACATGTGAGGGTACCTACCCTAGGGGGCAAACTCCACACAGAATGAAGTTAAATTATTGTTGAACATCTGCATTGCTAAATTTAAAAGAAGTCTATATACACAATTAGAGAATGTAGCATAATTGTTATTTTTGATCAACGTTTGCCTGTTGTCTCTCCTATGGAACCACATCAATACAGCCTGTTATCTCTCCTATGGAACCACATCAATACAGCCTGTTATCTCTCCTATGGTACCACATCAATACAGCCTGTTATCTCTCCTATGGTACCACATCAATACAGCCTGTTATCTCTCCTATGGAACCACATCAATACAGCCTGTTATCTCTCCTATGGAACCACATCAATACAGCCTGTTATCTCTCCTATGGTACCACATCAATAAAGCCTGTTATCTCTCCTATGGTACCACATCAATACAGCCTGTTATCTCTCCTATGGAACCACATCAATACAGCCTGTTATCTCCCCTATGGTACCACATCAATACAGCCTGTTATCTCTCCTATGGTACCACATCAATACAGCCTGTTATCTCCCCTATGGTACCACATCAATACAGCCTGTTATCTCTCCTATGGTACCACATCAATACAGCCTGTTATCTCTCCTATGGTACCACATCAATACAGCCTGTTATCTCTCCTATGGTACCACATCAATACAGCCTGTTATCTCTCCTATGGTACCACATCAATACAGCCTGTTATCTCTCCTATGGTACCACATCAATACAGCCTGTTATCTCCCCTATGGTACCACATCAATACAGCCTGTTATCTCCCCTATGGTACCACATCAATACAGCCTGTTATCTCTATGGTACCACATCAATACAGCCTGTTATCTCTCCTATGGTACCACATCAATACAGCCTGTTATCTCTATGGTACCACATCAATACAGCCTGTTTTCTCTATGGTACCACATCAATACAGCCTGTTATCTCTCCTATGGAACCACATCAATACAGCCTGTTATCTCTCCTATGGTACCACATCAATACAGCCTGTTATCTCCCCTATGGTACCACATCAATACAGCCTGTTATCTCTATGGTACCACATCAATACAGCCTGTTATCTCCCCTATGGTACCACATCAATACAGCCTGTTATCTCTCCTATGGAACCACATCAATACAGCCTGTTATCTCTCCTATGGTACCACACCAATACAGCCTGTTATCTCTCCTATGGTACCACATCAATACAGCCTGTTATCTCTATGGTACCACATCAATACAGCCTGTTATCTCTCCTATGGAACCACATCAATACAGCCTGTTATCTCTCCTATGGTACCACATCAATACAGCCTGTTATCTCTCCTATGGAACCACATCAATACAGCCTGTTATCTCTCCTATGGTACCACATCAATACAGCCTGTTATCTCCCCTATGGTACCACATCAATACAGCCTGTTATCTCCCCTATGGTACCACATCAATACAGCCTGTTATCTCTCCTATGGTACCACATCAATACAGCCTGTTATCTTCATGGTACCACATCAATACAGCCTGTTATCTCTCCTATGGTACCACATCAATACAGCCTGTTATCTCCCCTATGGTACCACATCAATACAGCCTGTTATCTCTCCTATGGAACCACATCAATACAGCCTGTTATCTCTCCTATGGAACCACATCAATACAGCCTGTTATCTCTCCTATGGAACCACATCAATACAGCCTGTTATCTCTCCTATGGAACCACATCAATACAGCCTGTTATCTCTCCTATGGAACCACATCAATACAGCCTGTTATCTCTCCTATGGAACCACATCAATACAGCATGGAATTGTGGACAAAATGTTATCCAACGATAACAGCATATTCTAAGTCTTGGGTCTGAAAGGCTATAAATCTCATCAAAATGGTGATCAATGCCAAATAAATAATGGGACCTTGATATGAAAAGGGTTGAAAACCACTGTTCTACTGTAGCCTATGTCCATTAGTTATGTTATTAGTTATTAAATATATGTATTATATGTTATTAGTTATATCCATTAGCATGCACTGAAGCCATCATAATGACTACTGTAAGTGTGTTGGTAGAATAGGAACATGTGAAGGAGCAGCAGCGTTAGTGTACAGTATCTATCCTTATAGTACAGTATCTATCCTTCCTTCTGACGGATGTCCTTTCTTGGAACACTAACACAAATCCTTCTGTTCTGTTGCACCCCCCCCCCCCCCAAGGACTGGAACTCTCTCTCAGATCTGCTAAAAATAGTACTGCTGCTATCGCGATAAATGCATTTTACATATGTGATGTATTCCCATGCTTTTTGTTCTTGCTTAATGTAAGTCACTCTGGATTAAGAGCGTCTGCTAAATGCCTAAATTGTAAATTGTAAATTGTAATGTATAGTTTCTGTAGACTGCTTTTATGGATCAAAACGTGTGTGTGTGTGTGTGTGTGTGTGTGTGTGTGTGTGTGTGTGTGTGTGTGTGTGTGTGTGTGTGTGTGTGTGTGTGTGTGTGTGTGTGTGTGTGTGTGTGTGTGTGTGTGTGGGTACGGTATATGCTACGTTTTCCAGCAACAAGCTATTCCTGTTACATTATGTCATATTACTGTATGTCAAGTATAACATTATCACATCACTGGAAAGATTACTAAATGTCTTACCTTAAGATTTGCCGATCTACAAGATCACAAAACAATGCGCTGTGACATGTTCTGTTTTAACCCTGTAAGACCCAGCGATGCTTTTTAGCAACAATCCTCTCCAAAGTACTCCTACAAGACCATCTGAAAGGTTTAAAAAAAAAAATGCAAGTACAAATACATCCGGGTCTTTTGTTCTGTTTTAAACCAGTTTCATACATCTACATATCTGCAGTATATTATGTTAATACATTATTACACGCACTAAGGCAGAGAGCCCTATAGCGTTCCTTAGGAGGCAAACATAGGAGCAGAGAGAGATCACTCTAGTCTATTGCAAGAAATGTAATATTGTAAATGCCTTTAAACGGCTATTTTAAAACACATGAACCACTTAAACCCCAGCATCCATATTGTGGGGAAACGTTAACAGCTTGTTGATCGGCTATTTTAAGCAAAGACATTCAATCTAGAGCCAAAACAGAAGCCATGAGGGACTCCACTCAACAACGTATGGGGTTTAAGAGGTTAACATCTTGCACACTACTTAGCTATTATATTTTTGAGCAGTGCTAGCCCCTCCCAAGAACAGGCGTGTGTGTATGTCTGTCTGTCTGTCTGTCTGAGCACGGAATGTCTGTCTGTAGCATGACCTATTGACCCTTGCAGATGACCTATTGACCCTTGCAGCACAATGAGCAGTCAGCTAATTGGGTTTCGTGGTTAGACAAAAATCCTCTCTCTCCATCCACTACCATTGAAATAACAGGTTTTGATCATCAGTTGCTTCATATTGATAATAACAGGTAGTGTGCCTATAATGTGCAAACAATTCGTCCACTAGATGGCAGCTATGCCATTGTACAAACTGTACTGATACACGTGCCATTTTAGTTATGAGTTGAGATGTAGTTATAACTGTATATAGTGAGTTCTATATCAAACTATAATCAAACTATCAAACTATAGTTAGGCCAATGTCTGAATGTCTGTGTGTCTGTCTCTCTGTGTGTCAGAAACACTCACATAGCTCCACACTGCCTGCACCAAATCACTCCCACTTTTCACACATAATTGACCATAATAATATGGAGGTCTTAACGAAGCCCTTTTTCCAATTTAACAAATTATAGATTAATAATGAATTTATTAGTGAATTAAAAATGCGCTCAGGGCGCAGTACACCCTGCGGCCACAAGGCCTTTCCAAACTACTTACACACTCACTGTGCGCGTGTGTGCAAACTACTTTTGCTGTGCACTCGCGCGCGTGTGTGTGTGTCAGCTTGTGTGTACTGTGAGTGTGTGCACACGTGGACAAGCGCACATTTTCTGTGTAGCGTGCGTGTGTGTGTGCACGCCTGGCCAAGTGCACATTTTGAGTGGGGATACAACCATCTTCAGTTCGTGCGGCTAATCACAACACAAGATAACTGTCTTCCCTCAATACAAAGGCAGTTAACAGCCTTTGTATTGAGTTTGTGCTTGAAATGTACTGTAATTCTGCAAACTGTTAATACATTCTTCAATCAATCAATCAAAAACGGGTAACGACTAGTCATAAATATATCAGAACGGGTAAGGACTAGTCATCATAATGACGGGTAAGGACTAGTCATCATAATAAATATATCAGAACGGGTAAAAGGACTAGACTAGGGTACTAGGGTAAGGACTAGTCATCATAATAAATATATCAGAACGGGTAAAAGGACTAGACTAGGGTACTAGGGTAAGGACTAGTCATCATAATAAATATATCAGAACGGGTAAAAGGACTAGACTAGGGTAAGGACTAGGGTAAGGACTAGACTAGGGTACTAGGGTAAGGACTAGGGTAAGGACTAGACTAGGGTACTAGGGTAAGGACTAGGGTAAGGACTAGACTAGGGTACTAGGGTAAGGACTAGGGTAAGGACTAGACTAGGGTACTAGGGTAAGGACTAGGGTAAGGACTAGACTAGGGTACTAGGGTAAGGACTAGGGTAAGGACTAGACTAGGGTACTAGGGTAAGGACTAGGGTAAGGACTAGACTAGGGTACTAGGGTAAGGACTAGGGTAAGGACTAGTCATCATAATTGAAGGATATACCACTGCCTGGGCTGGCCGATCTACAAGCTCACACCGCGACGCCTTGCAAGCTTGAAACTTGTTTATTCTAATTGAATTGACACAGTTTTGCGCCTTTTGCTAGTGATGTAATCAATGAATCATTGCGTTCACACGGGGCAGATTAAACGATGCAGTCTACCATTTATTGGCAAAGGAAGCCATGCGACATGAAGTTCATCACTAATGGATGATCATCTGCAACCGTGAAAACACGGTTTGTTGGACGCGTCTGTAAACGGCCAAATTGTCACCAAATAGAAGCATAGGAGACAATAAATGATACAGTGTATCAGAGCTTGTACACACTCTGTTCTCCACTGTAATTCTGCAGAGTTCTCATCTGAACTCCAGGGCTGGACTGGGTCAAAAATCCATCACTGACATTTGGCCCAAAAACATATTACGTCAAGTGGCCAGTCCAGGCCTGATAATCACCGACAAGTTTGCAAAGCAGTGCTTCGAACGCTGTTGTCATGTTTAACTTTCAATGTGATCTATCCATGATGTCATGTTGTCCTGTTTAACTTTCAATGTGATCTATCCATGATGTCGTGTTGTCCTGTTTAACTTTCAATGTGATCTATCCATGATGTCATGTTGTCCTGTTTAACTTTCAATGTGATCTATCCATGCCGATCGTGTTTACGTTTACAACTGGTGCCGGCGGAAGTGTCATCCTCTTTCAGAAACAGAAAGAAGGGGTCGAGTAGAGGAGGAACCCCTGCCAAAGGACGCCAGGGGTACTTTTGCACTGCTTGCGTCGAGGACCGCTCTTGCGCTTGCGTTGGATTGGGGTTCGTACCCAGACCGACGGATGACGCAAGGGGAGAAATTTCTCTCACCCTCGGTTGTTTAGTGCTTCTTGCGTCCATTACGTTCGACTCTGTAAAACACTTTAGTCAACAACTGTGCTTGACTCCAAAGGCACCAAAGTATAGTTGCACCGCTCAGTTCGCACAGGTGCGATTGTTTTGCATTCTACAAGGGTAGTCCCTCTATTATTTTTTGCAATAAATTATAAATAAATCATAGATGACTGTGGCTCAAGAGGTAGAGCAGGTCGTCCAATGATCCATGGGTCGGCGGTTCGAATCCCGGCTCCTCCTGTCTACATGTCGAAGTGTCCTTGGGCAAGACACTGAACCCCAAATTGCTCCCGATGTGCTGGTTGGTACCTTGCATGGCTTCCGCCGCAATCGGTGTATGAATGTGTGTGTGAATGGGTGAATGTAATGCACAATCTATGTAAAGTGCCTTGGATAAAGGCGCTATATAAATGCACCATTTACCATTGCACATTTAAGTTTGATGATTAATTGCGATTAACAATTCAATCGTGTTTTTGCATTGAACATTACAATGTTTGCATGTTAGGCTTCGTAATCACAAATTGCACAGGGCAGATATGACAAATAACTTACAAAGAAATCACTGACATATTTAATATTTTTTACTTTCAAACTGCCTCCCCCTGGCCAGCCGGGGCGCCTGGTGGAGGGGAAAGGAACTGGTTGGAATAACGTGTTCCTTCCACACGCTACGTCCAACCAGGGAAACTCCCCCTGTCAGGTGTAAAGGACACTCATGCATGAAGGAAGCATGAGTTCAAGTCCGTTGCTCTCCCCAGGTTGGCGGAGGGTGTGTAGAGCCCAGGATCACATTAGATAATTGACACAGGGGTGAAAAATGGGTTACAAAATCGTGGGATAAAAAATATTTAAAATATATATATAGGCCTACTTTCCAAAACATTTACAGAATAGTGGAAATATGCTTTTTCTGCTATTTTTTAAAGATGTTTGAAAATGTATTTTTCAACATGGAAACAATTGACGATTATGCAAAAAAAAGATGATTATCTCAAATAATTGCGATTATGTAATAATTGTGACAGGCCTACAGGGGACTACAGCATAGACACATTACAGTTACACCTGTAGCACTCTGCCCTACAGGGGACTACAGCATAGACACATTACAGTTACACCTGTAGCACTCTGCCCTACAGGGGACTACAGCATAGACACATT
>NC_136808.1:63425932-63488432 GCF_951216825.1 Electrona antarctica | reverse complement strand
CGGGCGAGGAGCCCGGAATGATCGATGGACTGATTTTAGATGTCATCACCAATTGACAAGGGAAACACAAAAGTTTGGGTCACACAATTGGCAGGTGGTGTGATTAATTACCCAGCACCTATCGCAAGGCACCTGCCAATTGTGTGACCCAAACTTTTGTGTTTCCCTTGTCAATTGGTGATGACGTCTAAAATCAGTTCATCGATCATTCCAGTCCCCCCTCGCCCGGAGAGAAAGACGTCCGTGTGCATCTCTTGAAAAAGTGGAGATAATTGACTAAATACACGTTTTGTGCCAGAACTTTCACATGGATATAAAACTAGAGGACCATATTTCACTCCACGTTTTTGGAATTATTTAATGGGTGAGTACAAACAGAGCATTTATCACATTCAGGCCGCCAAGTTTACGTCCAACATTAAAGTAAGCGCGACCGTTCTATGGCTCTGTATGTGAAATACTGTATATACTGTATGTAACAACAGAGCCATTCTAGGGCTAGTTCAGATTGTGCTTTCCCGCTCTCCCCACCTACAGTTTATAGAATTTGATTTAAATCCAAAGATATCCTCTTACAGGGATCCCACTTCCTGGCATCAAACCACCATGGAAATACTCTCTTGTGCTTTTTTGTGTTTTACTTTTTAATATATGTATACTATGTATTATGTTCATGTGGATTTTAGTCAACGACTAGAAAATGTGCCCCTCGGGGCACAGGTCTCTAATACCAGGCCAGGTCACGTTATCGTGGCCTCCTGGTGGCGCTATAATTAAGATTAAGATAATATTTATTCCTCAGCCTAGTAGGAAAGTGCATGAAACATTTCATGTAAATTGCACGCTGCGTTCATGATTTGAGGCTTTTTGTTCAAAATGGGCCATAGTAATACTGCAAACTTTGGAAGCCAAAGTTAGCCAATTACGATGGAATATGAAATATCGGACAGATCCGTCTTGATCATGTGATATTGTGGTCTCGTAGATATAGTCCATATAGCAATATCTGCAATATTCTATGTCAATAATTAGACTATACTATATTTTGGTCACGGTGCTAAGTTGATCATCATGTCTCTGAGAGCAATCACCTCAGAGGTTCTCAGCTCAAGTACCCTGCAGGGGGTAGCCTTTGAGGCTCGGCCAGGTGTGGGAGACAACATTAGTATTCTATTGTCCTCCAGGAACCTTCTGGGACGTTTCTGAAGACACCAAATGCTCTATGTAAATCTGTAACCCCACCCTTCCTGAATTCAACTCCGTCTATGTGAAGGTATATCTTGTCATTTTGTAAATGTTAAACTAGTAGTCTTGGGCTGGCTGGCCACACGGTCAGTCTGCTGTTGCTCTCGTGGGCCGACCAGGGCCTATGGGGAAGCTATGCTATTGTCATTCTGGACTCTGTCTTTGGTCTGAAATAAATGGTCAATTCAACACTCCGAGGAAAACTCTCTCTGCCTGCGTTCTTCATCTGATGTAAGGTTTTGACTCTACAGTTTGCTCTAGTCTAGAGAGTTCATTGTCTCCACCAGGCCGAAGGCATGGGGAGAGAGTATGTTCTGCACGGTAACAAGACAACTCACCCCTTTTCCGTTTTCCTCCCGGAATTTTCCCCAGTGAGGGGTGGGAGAGGCTGGACAGCAGACGGCTGGACTTTGAATTTCTCTAACTATAAACATTCACGACAGCAGACAGCCTAAGTACAAATATATTTATGAAAAGCTACTACAGTGAAGTCTGTTCACAGAAGTTGTTGTAGGCTATGTGGGTATTAAAGTAGATAAGACGCGTCAAATGGAGTCTGTACGGCTGGAGATAAACGGACACATGACGTCGGTGGGAGAGCAGATTTTGTGTGTTTCTCTAACTATAAACATTCACGACAGCAGACAGCCTAAGTACAAATATATTTATGAAAAGCTACTACAGTGAAGTCTGTTCACAGAAGTTGTTGTAGGCTATGTGGGTATTATCTGACGAGGTACATTTGAGTGGGAAAAACCTTACATATACTAAATAATACTAAATTGTTTATAGGGTCAATATAAGTAAAATAATATAGCCTTTCCACAGGAGTATCTTTTTATATTTTTCCAAAAAGAATACAAACAGCCAATAGCATATTACAAAGTTATCCCCCTCACTGGGGAAAATTCCGGGAGGAAAAACGGGCAGGCACCGGGGTGAGTTGTCCAGTATTCTTTTGCACTCCGTCCGTGTGTGTGTCCGTGTGTCCGTCCTTCCTTCCGTCCGTCTGTGTACAGCTAATCTCCGGCACCGTTAACCCGGTCGATGCCAAACTTTGCACACACACTCCCTGGATGCCAACGATGAACCTCTGCCCCGCATTTTCCAGAACGGCCTGTTATAGCGCCACCATGAGGCAGCTTTTCACATTTTTTTTTACCTAAAACTGCACCGATCTGCGTGAAACGTTGCATGCACACTCCCTAGAGGCCAAGGACAAACCTTTGACCTGCATTTTCCCCATCTGCCTTTTATAGCGCCACCAGGAGGCCGACTTTTGTAAAACACATTTTTTGATATTACTCCTCCAGATTCTGTCCAAAAATCTCACACATCGTTACACAGTATCTCTATGGTCATGTGCTCAAGTCGGATCTGTCCGATATTTCATATTCCATCCTAATTGGCTATAATTGGCTTTCACAGTTTGCAAGATTGCCCCGTTTTGAACAAAAGCCTCAAATCATGAACGCAGCATGCAATTTACGTGAAATCTTTCACACATTTTCTTACTAGGCTGAGGAATATGTCCCACCCTTTTCACATTGGCCTGTTATAGCGCCACCAATAGGTTGATTTTTGCAAAACACATTTTTGGAACAAAATGCCTCAAATCATCCAATTGCCATCAAAGGCAAACATGTTTATATTACTCCTAAACATGTTGCCAAACATCTCACACAGTCCTATCCTCCTGGTGGAGACCTGTGCCCAGAAGGGCACTTTTTCTAGTTTATCTCTGTTTTAGTGGGTTTAGTTGTGTGAAAATACACGACAATATCAAAAAGGGTTTTTTACAAAAGTCGACCTTCTGGTGGCACTATAAAAGGCAGATGTGAAAAATACAGGTCAAAGGTTTGTCCTTGGCCTCTAGGGAGTATGTGCGTGCGCATCGTTTCACACAGACCGGTGCAGTTATAGGTAAAAATGTGAAAAGCTGCCTCATGGTGGCGCTTTAACAGGCCGTTCTGGAAAGTTTGGGGCAGAGGTTCGTCGTTGGCATCCTGTGTGTGTGTGTGTGTGTGTGTGTGTGTGTGTGTGTGTGTGCAAAGTTTGGCATCGACCGGGTTAACGGTGCCGGAGATTAGCTGCACACGGACGGACGGACGGACGGACGGACACACACACACGGAGGGAGTGCTGGTGGAGACGATAATCTCAGTTAGTGAGTCAATCAATCAATGTAAGCTATTGCAACAACATTGTAAAAATAGGTAGATGATCGCACACACCAAGAATGCATTTTAAATTATTTATTCTCTACATCACAAATGGACAGACAGATGTTTCGGCTATCCAGCCTCCATCAGTGTGAGGAGTTAAGTAAGTGTCAAGTCTCTTTTAAAGGAGTGGTGACAGTGTGCAGGTACACATGACATCACCTCACGGTCACACCCAAGGGGTGATTACAGACTGGGATTGATAATAGCTCTATAAAGTCTCTGTTAACAATGTAATACATTTGCCAAATACATCTCAAAATACAAATAAAAAAAACACAATTACAAAAATAATTGAACAATGCTAATTAAGTCACATCAGGCATCACTGCCGGTCATAAATCAGTTTCAGTCATTAGAATAGTGCATCACTGCCGGTCATAAATCAGTTTCAGTCATTAGAATAGTGCATCACTGCCGGTCATAAATCAGTTTCAGTCATTAGAATAGTGCATCACTGCCGGTCATAAATCAGTTTCAGTCATTAGAATAGTGCATCACTGCCGGTCATAAATCAGTTTCAGTCATTAGAATAGTGCATCACTGCCGGTCATAAATCAGTTTCAGTCATTAGAATAGTGCATCACTGCCGGTCATAAATCAGTTTCAGTCATTAGAATAGTGCAACTTCTTTTCTACCGTCAATAATAAACTAGCCTCGGAGACCCAGACGTGTTTATTTCCAGGGAGATACTAAACCAACAGAACCTAAACCTACGGGTGGCATGAATGGCTATGGCCAGATCTCCCTATTGTGGGATTATACATTTATTTTATATTTGGCTATTGCAACAAGCCTTTGTTTGTAATGTTTAGGGAATCTATGGATGCAAATTATCAATGAATTATCAATGAGATTCCATTGTGTTCTTCATAGGGCTTTTTCAGTTTGGAATATGCTTAGACACAAATCTTAGACGCACCAGAAGCAGATTTTCTTTTAAAAAGTTATTTAAACATAAAATGATGAGTCCTTTATAGATGTAATTGTTTTTTTGTTTTTGTTTTCTATTTATTTTTATTTTATTTCTTTGTATTGTGTAAACACTATTTGTGACAATTGGTGGTTGTCTCTGTTAAATGCAGAGCGACTTCACTGTTTTTATTGATAACTAGATTTCGTCTGTTTTAAATTTTAATTATCATCTGTTTTTATTGTATACATTTTTGTGTGGACCCCAGACTAGCGAGCACTTTGTGGATCCTAATAGATCCTAATGGATCCTAATGGATTCCCTCTGCAGTGCTTTAGGATTACTGTCATTATGCTCACATTTCACATCACAAAGCCCCAAATCATTTGTTTTTCAAAAATAGCAGATCTACAAGCTCGTGTGGCGCGCTACGAGCTTGTAGGTCTGCTATTTTTCAATAGCTGAAGCATAACAATGCTAACACCAAAAGGGGTTCCCGCCCCAAAATGGGTTAATTAATTGTTAACTGTTTAATTTAATCTGATAATTTCTTAACGGCAACTAATCAATTTTCGATTAATTGTCCCTAATGTGACACTCGTCATGCTGTCGTTAGGCCTACAGATGTAGACCAGTGAGTATCTCTGTCTCATAGGGGGGGGGGGGGGGGGGGGGGCGTTGTCATGACAACCACATTTCATTTCAGGAACTAAACTCCCAGGCCACGATGAAGGGATGATGTCATCCTTCTGGGAGTTACTGTAGACACATGGAAATGAATGCATGGAACAACACGCACACACACACACACACGTGCACGCACATGTACACATACGCACGCACGCACGCGCGCACACACACCTAAGTAGTAGTGGCAGCGGTGGCCGAACGGATAGCGGCGCGGTCTAGATACCGGAAGGTTCCCAGTTCGAACCAGCCGTCCGACACGTTAAAATTACCACCGCTGAAATGCCCTTGAACAAGGCATCAACCACTACGATGAAATGTGTTCTATGAGCAGGGCCTGGCTGGAAACAAGTTCTTGAGCTTAGCCCAGATACCCTGGGTAAATATAGATTTCATTTCATTTCATTTCAAGTAAGCAAAAATGCACATCACATACACATTCACCACCAACACACTACCATAAGTTCATTAACCCAAGAACACCGATGGCAGCAGCGATGCCAGCCTGCCGTTGAAACCTGCCGCCGACGCAGCGCCAGAACCTGCCGAGGCGGACGGCACTCTGTCAGTGCCGTCACAACGGTAGCGGTAGCCAGCAGCCAACAGCAGCAATGAAAATAAGTAGCTAGCAGTCAATGTGTCAAGGTCTGGCTCGCCACAGACCGTGTCAGCCCTGGCCACTCCCACTTTCCCTTCCACTCTGCAGTCCCATTCTCTGTCTCCAACTCCCTCGTCAGCCCACCTGTGAACACTTTGCCCATTTACCTGCTCCCTATATAACTGGACTCCTTACAAACAATCACTGTCAGAACATTCGTCATTGTCCCTGAGCAGTACCCCAAAGTTCCTGGTTCTGTGTCTCCTTGAAAGGTTTGCATTTTGGACTTTATGATTTACTGCCTTGTACCTGAGTTTTGCCTTTTTGGTCTTCCTAGTTTATTTTGTACTTTTGAAAAGTTTGGACTGTTTCTCCTGAGTTTCCTGAGCTAGCTTACAGCTACCTTTTGTTTGTGACCCTTACTGCCTTGGGCTTCAATACATCTTTGGATTTTGAATCATTCCGTTTGTGGCTCTGCATTTTTGGGTTCAGTCATCCTGCTATCCTGACACAATGAAAAAAAACCTGTCAACATCCCCCCCCCCCCCCCCCCCCCCCCCCCCTCCGCTGCGGCGTGGGAGGGGGGGTCCTCAATGACAATTAACTCTTCGTCTCCACTGAAGCGCCATAGAGACAGGATGATTGAATACTTTATGAACAGTTTGCTAGACAAAGTCTGAGAGGATTTAAACCCAAGAAATCCTATGGCTTGTTTTGCATTGGGGTCCTTTGGGGTCCTTGTTTCCATGCATTGGGTCCTTGTTTCCATGCATTGGGTCCTTGTTTCCATGCATTGGGGTCTTTGTTTCCATGCATTGGGTCCTTGTTTCCATGCATTGGGGTCCTTGTTTCCATGCATTGGGTCCTTGTTTCCATGCATTGGGTCCTTGTTTCCATGCATTGGGTCCTTGTTTCCATGCATTGGGTCCATGTTTCCATGCATTGGGTCCTTGTTTCCATGCATTGGGTCCTTGTTTCCATGCATTGGGTCCATGTTTCCATGCATTGGGTCCTTGTTTCCATGCATTGGGTCCTTGTTTCCATGCATTGGGTCCATGTTTCCATGCATTGGGTCCTTGTTTCCATGCATTGGGTCCATGTTTCCATGCATTGGGTCCATGTTTCCATGCATTGGGTCCTTGTTTCCATGCATTGGGTCCATGTTTCCATGCATTGGGTCCTTGTTTCCATGCATTGGGGTCCATGTTTCCATGCATTGGGTCCATGTTTCCATGCATTGGGTCCTTGTTTCCATGCATTGGGTCCTTGTTTCCATGCATTGGGTCCATGTTTCCATGCATTGGGTCCATGGCCCTCATTTATCAATCGAGTGTAAAATCTGGCCCAAATTCGAGTGTAGGATTCGTAGTACACCCACGTCGAGTCGGCATTTACAAAGTGATCGCAGACAGCTGTTTCTTCCTTAATTTCGTTCGGACGTTTATAAATGTGACGGCTGAAATCTATCTGGCACGCCCTATGAAATCAAGCCTCGCCCTCGTTTTTGCGACATGAACAACTGCAGTACGACCTTGGAAACCATAGTTACATGACGAAAAAAGTCAATAAAAAAGTCACCCCCACTCTCATACACACACAGACGCACGCACGCACACGCAACTTGCAAGTCCAACTGGTTTGTTGTCGCCTATCTTAAATAAATAAAGAACGAACACCTGTATGAATTAAATAAAGCTGTAGCTGTAAAGTACCCTGTCTGTTTCTCCTCTCGCCTCGCTTGCCTTGCTGCCCCCCCCACACACACACACACACACACACACACGCACATACGGGCCGTGGCCCAGTCAGTTTAGAGCTGGCCCAACTGAGCCTTGTGCATGCAACTTTCTGGTTAGTAAACCACAGCATGCAAGCCGCCTTTGTTTTAAAATGGTTCCCCAAACCGTTCACAGTTCACACTTCTCTATCGGCCGTGGATGCGCCCCCCCCCCCCCCCATGCTAATTTGCCCAGTCAATCATTTGATCCGCGCTACGCGCCTGCCGTGTGTTGTTAGTTGTAGCCTATATTAAATTATTAAAGTATTTATTCATTTAATATAGCCTACAACAATATATTACTGAACGAAAATCTGAACCTGCATGTGAACAATGAATTAAATAACAAATAGGCGCACACACACGCTGCTGTTTTCCTCCTCTCCTGTCCTGTCTGTCTCTATCACTGTGGTCCGTTCATGACACCGCGACCATGCACGTTCATGACAATCTATTTAGATTACCTCGCTAGTCGCAGTAGTCAACTGACAATTATATAAATGTGCAGCCTAAACCAGCCTCATGTGGCACACTGGCACTGGTGGGCTGGCAGCCTGGCTGGGTGGTTTAGCCTATACCTAACTCCGATGCGGTCAGCGGTCCCCAATTTTGCGCTGGCACGCCGGCACGGCACATTTTGGCATTCGAGCGACGCGTCGGGTTTATTAAACGAGGAGGAGATTGCACATAGGCTACTGTAACTCCAGAAAGACATCGGCCTGCTGTAGATTCGGCTACAGTAGGCTACCCATGTTGGGACTCTCCGCAGCTGCAGCGCTGCACTATAGCCTACTCTCCAACGTCCCGTCATGGAAATATCCTCAGCCCAAATCCTCGCATGTATGCGCTCATCATGCAAAACACTGTTTAAATGGCTTACGCATCTAACTTGCAACATTGTTTTTAAATGCGCGATTTTAATTGCTTGCTTGTAAAGTTGGAAATCTCCTACTAATTTCATATGACACAAAGACACATCGTTGATGTATTCCTTAACTTTTTTTTCTTTTTTACATTTAGCCCATACATACAGTTTTATATAAACATTTTAGGAGTGAATACATATGTTTCGATGCCTGTGACAGCCTCTCAGCTGGTCAAACAATGCTGCTCCGCTGTTCTACGACAGAAAAACAGGTGAGGACAAAGCGTACGACAGCTCCCGACCAGACGTGGTTTTTGTCTTGGCTCAAGTTCAAAATCAAACGTTGGCGCAAATGGTAAATGCCGAAAATTGCGGTAATTTCGGCGTACACCCATATTTTGGCGTACGCACGGTTGATAAATGAGGGCCCATGTTTCCATGCATTGGGTCCTTGTTTCCATGCATTGGGGTCCTTGTTTCCATGCATTGGGGTCCTTGTTTCCATGCATTGGGGTCCTTGTTTCCATGCATTGGGTCCTTGTTTCCATGCATTGGGTCCTTGTTTCCATGCATTGGGTCCTTGTTTCCATGCATTGGGTCCTTGTTTCCATGCATTGGGTCCTTGTTTCCATGCATTGGGGTCCTTGTTTCCATACATTGGGGTCCTTGTTTCCATGCATTGGGTCCATGTTTCCATGCATTGGGTCCATGTTTCCATGCATTGGGTCCATGTTTCCATGCATTGGGTCCATGTTTCCATGCATTGGGGTCCTTGTTTCCATGCATTGGGGTCCTTGTTTCCATGCATTGGGGTCCTTGTTTCCATGCATTGGGTCCTTGTTTCCATGCATTGGGTCCTTGTTTCCATGCATTGGGTCCTTGTTTCCATGCATTGGGTCCTTGTTTCCATGCATTGGGTCCTTGTTTCCATGCATTGGGTCCTTGTTTCCATGCATTGGGTCCTTGTTTCCATGCATTGGGGTCCTTGTTTCCATACATTGGGGTCCTTGTTTCCATGCATTGGGTCCATGTTTCCATGCATTGGGTCCATGTTTCCATGCATTGGGTCCATGTTTCCATGCATTGGGTCCTTGTTTCCATGCATTGGGGTCCTTGTTTCCATGCATTGGGTCCTTGTTTCCATGCATTGGGGTCCTTGTTTCCATGCATTGGGGTCCTTGTTTCCATGCATTGGGGTCCTTGTTTCCATGCATTGGGGTCCTTGTTTCCATGCATTGGGTCCTTGTTTCCATGCATTGGGTCTTTGTTTCCATGCATTGGGGTCCTTGTTTCCATGCATTGTGTCCTTGTTTCCATGCATTGGGTCCTTGTTTCCATGCATTGGGGTCCTTGTTTCCATGCATTGGGTCTTTGTTTCCATGCATTGGGTCCTTGTTTCCATGCATTGGGGTCCTTGTTTCCATGCATTGGGGTCCTTGTTTCCATGCATTGGGGTCCTTGTTTCCATGCATTGGGGTCCTTGTTTCCATGCATTGGGTCCTTGTTTCCATGCATTGGGGTCCTTGTTTCCATGCATTGGGGTCCTTGTTTCCATGCATTGGGTCTTTGTTTCCATGCATTGGGGTCCTTGTTTCCATGCATTGGGGTCCTTGTTTCCATGCATTGGGTCCTTGTTTCCATGCATTGGGGTCCTTGTTTCCATGCATTGGGTCCTTGTTTCCATGCATTGGGGTCCTTGTTTCCATGCATTGGGGTCCTTGTTTCCATGCATTGGGGTCCATGTTTCCATGCATTGGGGTCCATGTTTCCATGCATTGGTGTCCATGTTTCCATGCATTGGTGTCCATGTTTCCATGCATTGGGTCCTTGTTTCCATGCATTGGGTCCTTGTTTCCATGCATTGGGGTCCTAGTTTCCATGCGTTGGGGTCCTAGTTTCCATGCGTTGGGGTCCATGTTTCCATGCGTTGGGGTCCATGTTTCCATGCGTTGGGGTCCATGTTTCCATGCGTTGGGGTCCATGTTTCCATGCGTTGGGGTCCTTGTTTCCATGCGTTGGGGTCCTTCATAACATTTAATGACATACAAATATGCTAAATGCATATATATATATATATATATATGCATATCTATGCAAAAACATCAAAGAACAAATATGTACAGTGAAGGGGGGGGCTTTGACTTTTTACTGGGGCCACATTCCTTAATGACAGTTGGTAGGGCGTTCCACTTAATGACCTTTGGTAGGGCGTTCCACTTAATGACCTTTGGTAGGGCGTTCCACTTAATGACCTTTGGTAGGGCGTTCCACTTAATGACGTTTGGTAGGGCGTTACATTTTTTTTGTAGCAAAGGAGGAGAAAAAAATGTAACCCCTTGTTTGAGCCAAATCTCTGTTGAGCGTGAACGTGGAGCTCCCTCTGGTGTTGTGATTGTGGTCGGCGTTGACGTTGAGAAGTAGTTTGAGAGGTACATGGGTGTCTTAGGTGTAGCGTATCTGTAGACCAGGCCCATTGTGGTGTAGTTTATCTGTAGAGCAGGCCCATTGTGGTGTATCTGTAGACCAGGCCCATTGTGGTGTATCTGTAGACCAGGCCCATTGTGGTGTAGTGTATCTGTAGACCAGGCCCATTGTGGTGTAGCGTATCTGTAGACCAGGCCCATTGTGGTGTATCTGTAGACCAGGCCCATTGTGGTGTATCTGTAGACCAGGCCCATTGTGGTGTATCTGTAGACCAGGCCCATTGTGGTGTAGTGTATCTGTAGACCAGGCCCATTGTGGTGTAGCGTATCTGTAGACCAGGCCCATTGTGGTGTATCTGTAGACCAGGCCCATTGTGGTGTAGTGTATCTGTAGACCAGGCCCATTGTGGTGTATCTGTAGACCAGGCCCATTGTGGTGTAGTTTATCTGTAGAGCAGGCCCATTGTGGTGTAGTGTATCTGTAGACCAGGCCCATTGTGGTGTAGTGTATCTGTAGACCAGGCCCATTGTGGTGTATCTGTAGACCAGGCCCATTGTGGTGTAGTTTATCTGTAGACCAGGCCCATTGTGGTGTAGTTTATCTGTAGAGCAGGCCCATTGTGGTGTAGTGTATCTGTAGACCAGGCCCATTGTGGTGTAGTGTATCTGTAGACCAGGCCCATTGTGGTGTATCTGTAGACCAGGCCCATTGTGGTGTAGTTTATCTGTAGACCAGGCCCATTGTGGTGTATCTGTAGACCAGGCCCATTGTGGTGTAGTGTATCTGTAGACCAGGCCCATTGTGGTGTATCTGTAGACCAGGCCCATTGTGGTGTATCTGTAGACCAGGCCCATTGTGGTGTAGTGTATCTGTAGACCAGGCCCATTGTGGTGTATCTGTAGACCAGGCCCATTGTGGTGTATCTGTAGACCAGGCCCATTGTGGTGTAGTGTATCTGTAGACCAGGCCCATTGTGGTGTATCTGTAGACCAGGCCCATTGTGGTGTATCTGTAGACCAGGCCCATTGTGGTGTATCTGTAGACCAGGCCCATTGTGGTGTATCTGTAGACCAGGCCCATTGTGGTGTAGCGTATCTGTAGACCAGGCCCATTGTAGTGTATCTGTAGACCAGGCCCATTGTGGTGTATCTGTAGACCAGGCCCATTGTGGTGTAGTGTATCTGTGGACCAGGCCCATTGTGGTGTATCTGTAGACCAGGCCCATTGTGGTGTATCTGTAGACCAGGCCCATTGTGGTGTATCTGTAGACCAGGCCCATTGTGGTGTATCTGTAGACCAGGCCCATTGTGGTGTATCTGTAGACCAGGCTCATTGTGGTGTATCTGTAGACCAGGCTCATTGTGGTGTAGCGTATCTGTAGACCAGGCCCATTGTGGTGTAGTGTATATGTAGACCAGGCTCATTGTGGTGTATCTGTAGACCAGGCCCATTGTGGTGTATCTGTAGACCAGGCCCATTGTGGTGTAGCGTATCTGTAGACCAGGCCCATTGTGGTGTATCTGTAGACCAGGCCCATTGTGGTGTATCTGTAGACCAGGCCCATTGTGGTGTATCTGTAGACCAGGCCCATTGTGGTGTAGTGTATCTGTAGACCAGGCCCATTGTGGTGTAGTGTATCTGTAGACCAGGCCCATTGTGGTGTATCTGTAGACCAGGCCCATTGTGGTGTAGTGTATCTGTAGACCAGGCCCATTGTGGTGTATCTGTAGACCAGGCCCATTGTGGTGTAGTGTATCTGTAGACCAGGCCCATTGTGGTGTAGCGTATCTGTAGACCAGGCCCATTGTGGTGTAGTGTATCTGTAGACCAGGCCCATTGTGGTGTGTCTGTAGACCAGGCCCATTGTGGTGTAGTGTATATGTAGACCAGTACAGACCAGTACAGGCCCATTGCAAGTTGCTGTACTCTGTCCTCTACCCTGAGCCATCCCAAACTATCAAAGTGAATAGAGAGGCCTATTCATCCTGTGAGGACAAGGAGAGACCTATTCATTCTGTGAGGACAAGGAGAGACCTATTCATTCTGTGAGGACAAGGAGAGGCCTATTCATTCTGTGAGGACAAGGAGAGGCCTATTCATTCTGTGAGGACAAGGAGAGACCTATTCATTCTGTGAGGACAAGGAGAGACCTATTCATTCTGTGAGGACAAGGAGAGACCTATTCATTCTGTGAGGACAAGGAGAGGCCTATTCATTCTGTGAGGACAAGGAGAGGCCTATTCATTCTGTGTGAGGACAAGGATAGGCCTATTCATTCTGTGAGGACAAGGAGAGGCCTATTCATTCTGTGAGGACAAGGATAGGCCTATTCATTCTGTGTGAGGACAAGGATAGGCCTATTCATTCTGTGAGGACAAGGAGAGGCCTATTCATTCTGTGTGGACAAGGAGAGGCCTATTCATTCTGTGTGAGGACAAGGATAGGCCTATTCATTCTGTGAGGACAAGGATAGGCCTATTCATTCTGTGTGAGGACAAGGATAGGCCTATTCATTCTGTGTGAGGACAAGGATAGGCCTATTCATTCTGTGAGGACAAGGAGAGGCCTATTCATTCTGTGAGGACAAGGAGAGGCATATTCATCCTGTGAGGACAAGGAGAGGCCTATTCATTCTGTGAGGACAAGGAGAGGCCTATTCATTCTGTGAGGACAAGGAGAGGCCTATTCATTCTGTGAGGACAAGGAGAGGCCTATTCATTCTGTGAGGACAAGGAGAGGCCTATTCATTCTGTGAGGACAAGGAGAGGCCTATTCATTCTGTGAGGACAAGGAGAGACCTATTCATTCTGTGAGGACAAGGAGAGGCCTATTCATTCTGTGAGGACAAGGAGAGACCTATTCATTCTGTGAGGACAAGGATGCTTAGTGGCTTGTCCATTTGCATTGCCGTCACAGAGTGTGTCGGAGCTCGCTCTCCCCGTGGGATCAAACCATAGAGTATATATATAATAGAGACTGAACTGGCGCGAAGCTCCGCCCCCCCAGCTATTCATGTCAGTGGAAGTTGCTCAGTGGCGTTTTGAAGCACCCGGAAGACTGCCGGAAGTCCCTCCCCGGACCTGAACTTTGAGGTCCTGAGTGACGTAGGGAAACCGAGCGCTCAACGTTAAAGCCCAGCTGCACGGGGTTTCCCGGTCATGAATCCACGGGTCCGCCTGTAGTCCCTCCTCCTACCACTAGGACCCAGAGCTTCAACGTTGAATAGCCTAGCTGGCCCCTTGGATCAAACCTGAGGCAGAAGTGAGAGAATGATGTTGACGCCGTGGCTTAGAAGAGGCTCACTAGAATCTAGCGGCTAGATAACTAACCAAATGTGTGTTTGCGCCGGCGATAGATGGAGAAGATGGCTGCAGACTTTGCCAATTTCTTATCGTTACTTCCAGTTAAATGTATACCTGTGGTGGTGTATATAGTGGAGGCCATTTTAAACTTTATAATAATAATAATAATATCTGTTATTATTAGAAAAAAACAATTATAAGAATAAAACCAATAAATCAGTGCATATAACAAGTTTTAAAAACATCAGCTTGGAAATGCGATTGTGAACAGGTGGGTTTTTAGTGCAGATTTGAAGGTGGGATTCCCCTTAGCTGAGTGAGAAAGACAAAGAAGGGACCTGTACCACATTATATTATTTATTATATAATTGTGTGTTTTATATTAAAAATATATTATTTACATTTTTATTAAAAAAACTAATCTAACTAAATTATTGTTAATATGTTATATGACCGAAGTGTCTGTTCCTTGAGTCCCCCTTTTCACGTAATTCAAAATATATTGTTTTGTATCAACGTCCTGTCTCTGAGCCTTTTTAGATTATTAATGAACCATATCCATGTTTTGTAATAATACTCTAAATTTATAAAGTAACTAGTAACTAATGTTTTCAAATAATTTTAGTGGAGTAAAAGTATATTTGGATCTGAGATGTATAGCAAAGTAGAATGGAAATTGTAAAGTACAAATACCTCACATTTACAGTAACTTGAGTACCGTTACATGTACAGTAACTACAGTACCGGTAAATGTACTTTAATAGTTCAGCAAGGCGTATACTACTTCATCAGTACACCATCAGCTATTGGGATTGTCTAAAAGGTGTCTTTCTCATCAGAAGTATCTACTCCCAATAATTCATGGAACTCCTGACTCGGCACTCAAGATTATATAGGATTCTTATTAATTAAGGAGAGGCTTTTCTTTGAGCCCCTAAAATGTACAACTTTACAGGGGAGAAACTCAGCCCTATAGGTTGTTCTATATGTCAGGCAGCAAAATAATCACATTTGAACTGAATAATCATACCCACCCTGACAAGTACTCGTAATTGTACAAGTTTAGAGAGAGATAGATGGATAGAATACTGTAGCAGCCAAAATGTTTTAAAATTACAGTGGTCCAGTAAAATATTAAAGGGATAGAGTTGTTTAACTTAAGTTGTATGAAATACTTGCCATTAATATAGTGGTTGCAAATATTAGCGCAACTTTCGTTCAACTTTGACCCCTCTATCACATGGAACTATTTTTGGGCGTAGTGATATGGACACAAAAAACATAGTTCCGTGTGATAGAGGGGTAAAAAATGAACAAATGTTGCACAGTTGCACTATATGGTAGAAATATGTCAACAATACAAATGACGCTAGTTTTGTGAATTAATTTACGTTTAATGCGCGGCCCCCTGTGCCCCCGCACACAAAATGACCGGAACTACTTAATATTTCACCAAAACCAGAGCAGATCTCCCACCATGGGACTCTGGCAATCAATTAATACAGTTGCAACGACTAATGGCAAGAATTTCATACAGCTTAAGTTCAAAAATTCTTAACTGTCCCTTTAAGGCTAAAAGGATGACACAAAAAAGCCCTGGGGACTTGTTTAAGCATAACATACATGTTATGTTTAAGCATAACATACATGTTATCAACACATACAAATAGTATACAGTACAATACAAATAGTGCCAGAGCATGTCAACTCATTTCAATGAGATTTCATATCTAACCCCTCTTGTAGATTTTTGCTTTTTCAGTAGTTTTGCAGTTTTGACTGAATGGATTTAATTTAATTTGATATATTCAAGATGCAATTCACAAAGTGCAGTACAGAATTATCAGGATTGCTGAAATGTCAGAGGACTTAATTCCATTGCGATCCAAATAAATAGTTACAGCATAAAGTGTTGACTAAAATCACAATAATAATGACATTCACAACAAAAAACCTTCATGGATCAGTAAACAAAAGACAATATAAATAAAACACTATTCTAACTTGCCCATCAGCCAATTCTTCGACATTTTTTTTAAATGTTAAAAAACTGGGCAAATTTAATTTCCCTTGGGATTTTGTTCCAATCCTCCACCCCTGTATATTGAAATGAGCTTCTACCTACCTTATTTTTTAGGTTTGGTGGTTTAAGATCAGCTACACTAGCCCTTGTGTTCAAGCTATGGGACTCGTTAACATTATGGGAAGTAACCTTAAAATATTTTGGGCATTGCTCTTTTACAATTTTATAGACCATAATGAGTCTCAGTTGTATTCTTCCTTCAATTGGGAGCCAATTTAGTTCTCTGAAATGCACCAATGTGCAGACGGGCCTGTTGACTGATACCTGTCCATTTAAACTCTAGACGGGCCTGTTGACTGATACCTGTCCATTTAAACTCTAGACGGGCCTGTTGACTGATACCTGTCCATTCAAACTCTAGACGGGCCTGTTGACTGATACCTGTCCATTTAAACTCTAGACGGGCCTGTTGACTGATACCTGTCCATTTAAACTCTAGACGGGCCTGTTGACTGATACCTGTCCATTTAAACTCTAGACGGGCCTGTTGACTGATACCTGTCCATTAAACTCTAGACGGGCCTGTTGACTGATACCTGTCCATTTAAACTCTAGACGGGCCTGTTGACTGATACCTGTCCATTAAACTCTAGACGGGCCTGTTGACTGATACCTGTCCATTTAAACTCTAGACGGGCCTGTTGACTGATACCTGTCCATTTAAACTCTAGACGGGCCTGTTGACTGATACCTGTCCATTTAAACTCTAGACGGGCCTGTTGACTGATACCTGTCCATTAAACTCTAGACGGGCCTGTTGACTGATACCTGTCCATTCAAACTCTAGACGGGCCTGTTGACTGATACCTGTCCATTTAAACTCTAGACGGGCCTGTTGACTGATACCTGTCCATTCAAACTCTAGACGAGCCTGTTGACTGATACCTGTCCATTCAAACTCTAGACGGGCCTGTTGACTGAAAGCTGTCCATTTAAACTCTAGGCGGGCCTGTTGACTGATACCTGTCCATTCAAACTCTAGACGGGCCTGTTGACTGATACCTGTCCATTTAAACTCTAGGCGGGCCTGTTGACTGATACCTGTCCATTCAAACTCTAGACGGGCCTGTTGACTGAAAGCTGTCCATTTAAACTCTAGGCGGGCCTGTTGACTGATACCTGTCCATTCAAACTCTAGACGGGCCTGTTGACTGATACCTGTCCATTTAAACTCTAGGCGGGCCTGTTGACTGATACCTGTCCATTCAAACTCTAGACGGGCCTGTTGACTGATACCTGTCCATTTAAACTCTAGACGGGCCTGTTGACTGATACTTGTCCATTTAAACTCTAGACGGGCCTGTTGACTGATACCTGTCCATTTCAACTCTAGGCGGGCCTGTTGACTGATACCTGTCCATTCAAACTCTAGACGGGCCTGTTGACTGATACCTGTCCATTCAAACTCTAGACGGGCCTGTTGACTGATACCTGTCCATTCAAACTCTAGACGGGCACTTTTAGATGATTATTACCAGTAAGACACCCTAAAGGGCGAGATTGCGTGCAGACTTCTGGGCGAGCGCTGGCGCTTTGGCATTGGGGGGTAGGATCAACATATGGAATGAATTCTGTGCTGGTCATATGGAGCGTGTCTTGAGTGTACAGGGTTTGATGAGGTCAGATCAACATATGGAAATCAGAACAGGTCAGCTCTAGCCTGACACATGTGGCTATGGCTAACCCGGTTGCCATTTGCTAACCAAACAAACACAGTCAACGAGCGCTGGTAGCATGAAAACGGAAGCTGTAAATATGATGATGTTTGTCATTTCTGTAAAGAAACTATTTATCATAGGTCGATTTAATAGCCAGATTGATACGGTCGCGACTCGTGAGTCACCACAGTGGGTGTTCGTTGTTTGACGCTGTCGAGTGACGGGGCTGATGGCCAATCAGCTGTCGATTGACGGGGCTGATGGCCAATCAGCTGTCGAGTGACGGGGCTGATGGCCATGGCCAATCAGCTGTCGAGTGACGGGGCTGATGGCCAATCAGCTGCTGCGATCAGATTTTCGATGGAGACTGACACCGCCGTAGGCAGAGTCACCAGACCTGAATCGCCAGGACACATTTTTTTAATGGTATAGCGATTCAGGGCTGGAGCCAGGCTATAGGTCAGCTCCATATATGGAGATCTAAGGGTGGCAGTGGGGGTAGTGTCTTGAGTGTACAGGGTTTGATGAGGGTCCAGGTCAGGTCATTTAAACTCTAGACGGGCCTGTTGACTGATACCTGTTAATTTAAACTCTAGACGGGCCTGTTGACTGATACCTGTCCAGGCCCGGCCTGACCTGGACCCTCATCAAACCCTGTACACTCAAGACACTACCCCCACTGCCACCCTTAGATCTCCATATATGGAGCTGACCTATAGCCTGGCTCCAGCCCTGAATCGCTATACCATTAAAAAAATGTGTCCTGGCGATTCAGGTCTGGTGACTCTGCCTACGGCGGTGTCAGTCTCCATCGAAAATCTGATCGCAGCAGCTGATTGGCCATCAGCCCCGTCACTCGACAGCTGATTGGCCATGGCCATCAGCCCCGTCACTCGACAGCTGATTGGCCATCAGCCCCGTCAATCGACAGCTGATTGGCCATCAGCCCCGTCACTCGACAGCGTCAAACAACGAACACCCACTGTGGTGACTCACGAGTCGCGACCGTATCAATCTGGCTATTAAATCGACCTATGATAAATAGTTTCTTTACAGAAATGACAAACATCATCATATTTACAGCTTCCGTTTTCATGCTACCAGCGCTCGTTGACTGTGTTTGTTTGGTTAGCAAATGGCAACCGGGTTAGCCATAGCCACATGTGTCAGGCTAGAGCTGACCTGTTCTGATTTCCATATGTTGATCTGACCTCATCAAACCCTGTACACTCAAGACACGCTCCATATGACCAGCACAGAATTCATTCCATATGTTGATCCTACCCCCCAATGCCAAAGCGCCAGCGCTCGCCCAGAAGTCTGCACGCAATCTCGCCCTTTAGGGTGTCTTACTGGTAATAATCATCTAAAAAATAAATATACGAAGTAACTAAGTTTTCAAACTTTTCATATAATTGCATTGGAGTAAAAAGTACAATATTTTGTCTCTGACATAATAATGGAGTAGAAGTAAATGAATAAAGTAATGAAAACTGGAAATCCCCACGTTACGTAAAAGTACATCAAACTAAAGTTGTACTCGAGTCCAGTACCCGAGTCCAGTACTTTCCACCACTACCTGCTCCGCAGCTCCACAGAGTCCAGTACCCGAGTCCAGTACTTTCCACCACTACCTGCTCCGCAGCTCCACAGAGTCCAGTACCCGAGTCCAGTACTTTCCACCACTACCTGCTCCGCAGCTCCACAGAGTCCAGTACCCGAGTCCAGTACTTTCCACCACTACCTGCTCCGCAGCTCCACAGAGTCCAGTTCTCCTAGACCTATCGGCGGCATTTGACACAGTGAACCACCAGCTGCTCCTAGACACACTAGCGGATCTAGGCATCGGCGGGACAGCACTAAAGTGGTTCTCTTCCTATCTCACCGACCGGACCTACCAGGTTTCCTGGAAAGGTCTGCTATCATCCCCCCGAACCCTCCAAACTGGGGTCCCACTGGGATCTGTACTTGGTCCCCTCCTTTTCTCACTGTACACCAAATCCCTTGGCACTATCATCTCTGCTCACAATATATCCTATCACTGCTATGCCGATGACACACAACTGTTTCTATCCTTCCCCCCCCTCTGCCACTCAGGTGGAAGAGCGCATCACTGCATGCCTGGCTGACATCTCACAGTGGATGTCCTCCAACCACCTCAAGCTGAACCCAGACAAGACTGAGCTTCTCTTCTTCCCAGCTAAGTCCTGCCCTATGCGGGAGCTAACTATTTCCATAGACAACACCCTGGTAACGTCTGTCCCAACAGCCAGGAACCTTGGTGTTGTCCTGGACAGTCAGCTCTCGTTTAAAACTCACATCACAGCTGTCACTCGATCCTGTAGGTTCACACTCTATAACATACGACGAATTAGACCGTTCCTCACCCAGGAATCAGCCCAGCTCCTAATCCAGACAACAGTCTTGTCAAAACTTGACTATTGTAATTCGCTCCTTACTGGCCTACCGGCACTTAAGTGTGCACTTAAGCCTCTCCAACTGATCCAAAATGCCGCAGCTCGTCTGGTCTTCAACCAGCCACAATTCTCACATGTCTCCCCCCTGCTCCGCTCCCTGCACTGGCTCCCAGTTGCTGCCCGCACAGAATACAAAACTCTGATGCTGGCATTCAAAGCAACCAAAGGTATGGCTCCCCCATATCTTGCAACCATGATTGAACCCTACAAACCCTCCCGCGCACTCAGATCAGCCAACGCAGGAAAGCTGGAAGTACCCTCACTAAAAACGCCGGGACAACGCTCCACACGTCCCAAACTCTTCTCCCTTCTGGCCCCAAAACTGTGGAATGCACTCCCCGTTGCAATCAGAACTGCAGCATCACTCCCAATCTTCCGCCGTAGTCTGAAGACCCACCTTTTCAGACTCCATCATGGCCCATAGCACTTATCCTACCCCCTTAGATAGCACTTTTTAGACTTAGATAGCATTTGAAACAGACTCATAGCATGTCATGTAGACAGCACAATAATTGCATTGTATGTAGTCATAGCACATCATAGAACATATGTATAGCATAGTATAGTATATATGTATAGTTAATATGTATAGTGTCATTATATAGATATGTTCTAGTTACGTTCTTAGCTTACGCATGTTTCTTGATAAATGCATTTTATATATGTGATGTATTCCCATACTTTTGTTCTTGCCTAATGTAAATCGCTCTGGATTAAGAGCGTCTGCTAAATGCCTAAATTGTAAATTGTAGTACTCTCCACCACTGTGTACCTACTCCGCAACTCCACAGGCCTACAAACACTGTCATCCTCGACCTCTGAGGCGGCACATCTATTTAGGGAACAAAAAAAACAAAACAAAAAAAGCATCATTGTTAGTGTGTATCTTCTTCCCTAACTAACAGAAGGGATAGTTGATTCGTCCGGTAGCCAGAGCTGAATGCATCATTAATCATTTATGTTAGGCCTTTAGTTTATGAACCCACTATAAATAACAGCATCAGGTATAATGCTTCTCAGAATTAATGATGGGTGAAAGATTGTTATTGTTGCCTGTGAGAGGCTAATTTTAGAATCGTCTGAATGAAGAGGTTTGCAGTCTTTGCATTGTTTAGGGAAACTATACTGCACCTACAGTTGGAGGCCATCGATATTGTCCTTTTCTTTTTGCTGAGGTTTGCGTGATCTGCGCAAAAGGACAGTTAACCCATTTTGGGCGGGAACCCCTTTTGGTGTTTTAAACATTATGTTATAATTTAGCTATTGAAAAATAGCAGATCTACAAGCTCATAGCGCGCCACCGAGTGGCGCGCTACGAGCTTGTAGGTCTGCTATTTTTGAAAAATCGTGAAAATATTTCAGAAAACTGGAGGATTTAGAAGGATTTTTTTTAAATTTTGAGGTCAGGCCTAAATGGGTAAAATGATAAGGGACAATATCGGTGGCACCCAACTGTATAACTATACTACACTATAACTATACTATAACTATACTACACTATAACTATAACACACTATAACTATAACTATACTACACTATAACTATAACTATACTACACTATAACTATACTATAACTATACTGCACCAGTGTGTTGTATACTGTGCTGCATGCACTGCAGCATCATGCCGCTTTATTTATTCAAGGTGACCGGGAGAGACTCTGGACACAGAGCATGCAGCCCACATGGGGCTAAGGCTAGGTGACCGGGAGAGACTCTGGACACAGAGCATGCAGCCCACATGGGAGAGACTCTGGACACAGAGCATGCAGCCCACATGGGAGAGACTCTGGACACAGAGCATGCAGCCCACATGGGAGAGACTCTGGACACAGAGCATGCAGCCCACATGGGAGAGACTCTGGACACAGAGCATGCAGCCCACATGGGGCTAAGGAGAGACTCTGGACACAGAGCATGCAGCCCACATGGGAGAGACTCTGGACACAGATCATGCAGCCCACATGGGGCTAAGGAGAGACTCTGGACACAGAGCATGCAGCCCACATGGGAGAGACTCTGGACACAGAGCATGCAGCCCACATGGGAGAGACTCTGGACACAGAGCATGCAGCCCACATGGGGCTAAGGAGAGACTCTGGACACAGAGCATGCAGCCCACATGGGGCTAAGGAGAGACTCTGGACACAGAGCATGCAGCCCACATGGGGATATTTTATCGGATCGGGAAAAAATGGTATCGGCAGATGCTCAAAATAAAATGATCGGAATCGGATTGGGAGCAAAAAAAGGAGATCGGGACATCCCTAACTAACTATATCTATACTACACTATAACTATAACTATACTACACTAAAGGAGATCGGGACATCCCTAATAATTATATATGTTAATACAATATATTTGAAATGGTGGTGGTTGTATTTTGCCTCTGCTCTTCTATTGAAACATTTAGAGACATGGTTAAAATATTCTATCAGGTGTAAAAGCCCATAAATAGGTATGAATTGACACAAGAATGTGTATTTTTCACTTATAGACAGTGAGTAATTCGTGCCAGCTATCTACCGATACATCTAAAGTCTAGCAAGAGCGACAACAGTTAGCATATAGCATATTTAAGGCTCCTCAAAGCAGACATAGTTCAGTTCCATTACTTGTTGCAGACCGCTAGAAGAGAGACTTGCCTTGCTAAGACCAGACCGGCGCTGATCAGTTGCTCTTAGCCCCAGAATTTAGAAGAAGGTAGCTTATTGAGTGTTTGTATTCTGCACACTGTCATTCTGTTAACAGTACTTTCTACCTTTTGGTACAGCACAGTACTTCCTCGGCCAGAGTCGGCCTAGTGGGAATGTGCGTGCAACATTAACTGGAACTAGTTGGCTGACCTTCCCAGCTCATCTGGACAGGAAACAACTCAATATGTCCAGTTAAAATGTATTCAAAATATTGACTGCATTTCATTACTGTGCAATGATGCTGTGCAAATACCTAAAGTGCCAATAATATGCTGTGCCAAATATCAATCCAATCAATCAGGTTCACAATATACATGTGCAAAGATAGGTAATATAGGACCACTCTGTTACACATGGCCTGTAATAATGGCTGTAGCCACTTGTGTTGTGACCTACAATAAATACAAACAAGGGGACTTTGAACTGCTTCAGTAATTTGTGATGAGCTGATTCTCTTACAATAAGGAGACATGTAATGAACAGATGCAACTGAACACCAGTGTGCTCCCAGTGTACTCCCAGTGTACTCCCAGTGTTGCTCCCAGTGTACTCCCAGTGTACTCCCAGTGTACTCCCAGTGTACTCCCAGTGTACTCCCAGTGTACTCCCAGTGTGTGCTTCCTAGAATGTCAACTGAACACCAGTGTGCTCCCAGTGTACTCCCAGTGTACTCCCAGTGTACTCCCAGTGTACTCCCAGTGTACTCCCAGTGTACTCCCAGTGTGTGCTTCCTAGAATGTCAACTTAACACCAGTGTTGCTCCCAGTGTACTCCCAGTGTGCTCCCAGTGTACTCCCAGTGTGCTCCCAGTGTACTCCCAGTGTACTCCCAGTGTACTCCCAGTGTACTCCCAGTGTACTCCCAGTGTGCTCCCAGTGTACTCCCAGTGTACTCCCAGTGTGTGCTTCCTAGAATGTCAACTTAACACCAGTGTTGCTCCCAGTGTACTCCCAGTGTGCTCCCAGTGTACTCCCAGTGTGCTCCCAGTGTGCTCCCAGTGTACTCCCAGTGTGCTCCCAGTGTACTCCCAGTGTGCTCCCAGTGTACTCCCAGTGTGTGCTTCCTAGAATGTCAACTTAACACCAGTGTTGCTCCCAGTGTACTCCCAGTGTGCTCCCAGTGTACTCCCAGTGTGCTCCCAGTGTACTCCCAGTGTGCTCCCAGTGTACTCCCAGTGTGCTCCCAGTGTACTCCCAGTGTGCTCCCAGTGTACTCCCAGTGTACTCCCAGTGTACTCCCAGTGTGTGCTTCCTAGAATGTCAACTTAACACCAGTGTGCTCCCAGTGTACTCCCAGTGTGTGCTTCCTAGAATGTCAACTTAACACCAGTGTTGCTCCCAGTGTACTCCCAGTGTGCTCCCAGTGTACTCCCAGTGTGTGCTTCCTAGAATGTCAACTTAACACCAGTGTGCTCCCAGTGTACTCCCAGTGTGCTCCCAGTGCTTCCTAGAATGTCAACTTAACACCAGTGTACTCCCAGTGTGCTCCCAGTGCTTCCTAGAATGTCAACTGAACACCAGTGTTGCTCCCAGTGTACTCCCAGTGTGCTCCCAGTGCTTCCTAGAATGTCAACTTAACACCAGTGTACTCCCAGTGTACTCCCAGTGTGTGCTTCCTAGAATGTCAACTTAACACCAGTGTGCTCCCAGTGTACTCCCAGTGTACTCCCAGTGTGTGCTTCCTAGAATGTCAACTTAACACCAGTGTGCTCCCAGTGTACTCCCAGTGTGTGCTTCCTAGAATGTCAACTTAACACCAGTGTACTCCCAGTGTGCTCCCAGTGCTTCCTAGAATGTCAACTGAACACCAGTGTTGCTCCCAGTGTACTCCCAGTGTGCTCCCAGTGCTTCCTAGAATGTCAACTTAACACCAGTGTACTCCCAGTGTACTCCCAGTGTGTGCTTCCTAGAATGTCAACTTAACACCAGTGTGCTCCCAGTGTACTCCCAGTGTACTCCCAGTGTGTGCTTCCTAGAATGTCAACTTAACACCAGTGTACTCCCAGTGTACTCCCAGTGTGTGCTTCCTAGAATGTCAACTTAACACCAGTGTGCTCCCAGTGTACTCCCAGTGTACTCCCAGTGTGTGCTTCCTAGAATGTCAACTTAACACCAGTGTGCTCCCAGTGTACTCCCAGTGTGTGCTTCCTAGAATGTCAACTTAACACCAGTGTGCTCCCAGTGTACTCCCAGTGTGTGCTTCCTAGAATGTCAACTTAACACCAGTGTTGCTCCCAGTGTACTCTCAGTGTACTCCCAGTGTGTGCTTCCTAGAATGTCAACTTAACACCAGTGTACTCCCAGTGTACTCCCAGTGTGTGCTTCCTAGAATGTCAACTGAACACCAGTGTGCTCCCAGTGTGTGCTTCCTAGAATGTCAACTTAACACCAGTGTACTCCCAGTGTGTGCTTCCTAGAATGTCAACTGAACACCAGTGTACTCCCAGTGTGTGCTTCCTAGAATGTCAACTGAACACCAGTGTACTCCCAGTGTACTCCCAGTGTGTGCTTCCTAGAATGTCAACTTAACACCAGTGTACTCCCAGTGTACTCCCAGTGTGTGCTTCCTAGAATGTCAACTGAACACCAGTGTTGCTCCCAGTGTACTCCCAGTGTGTGCTTCCTAGAATGTCAACTGAACACCAGTGTTGCTCCCAGTGTACTCCCAGTGTGTGCTTCCTAGAATGTCAACTGAACACCAGTGTACTCCCAGTGTACTCCCAGTGTGTGCTTCCTAGAATGTCAACTGAACACCAGTGTACTCCCAGTGCTTCCTAGAATGTCTCAGAGATCCCAGACTAAGAATATGTATGATTAGAGCCTTTAAAGTAGCACATTTTCATATAATTGAGTCTCACTCATTTTCCCCTTTTTTCAAGATATGTTGGGCCTTTTCTGTCTTTATTGAATACTACAGTTTTAGAATGACAGGACACTGGGAGATAGATGGGGAGTGATGCGCAGCAACGATCATCTGGCTTGGGAATCGAACCTGTGTCTTGCTGCCAGCTGCATTAGAGCCTGCATTTGGGCGGAGGGGGGGGGGGGGGGGGGGCTGCAGTGGGCCCAGTCATAAATTACTGTCATGTTAATGTGAAAGAGAGAGAGTACTGTAGCTCTACTTAACTAGGCTGTGTCAATCAAAACAGACAGAATCACATCTGATTACATTAAGGTATTATGTTAAATAAGGCTGTTTTGTTCACAGCATACCTGACAAGAGACCATTGATATTTAATATTGATGAAATAAAGTTGTTGAAATGCAATGCATTTGTATGTGACTGAAATATGTGTTGTGATAGGTAGGACTAGGAAATGTACAGTAGTTGGCCCCTGTGTTTTATAATTTGGCCCCCTTTGAAAAAACACACCTATGAGACTGGGACCCTATGAGACTGGGACCCTATGAGACTGGGACCCTATGAGACTGGGACACTATGAGACTGGGACACTATGAGACTGGGACCCTATGAGACTGGGACCCTATGAGACTGGGACCCTATGAGACTGGGACACTGAGACTGGGACCCTATGAGACTGGGACACTATGAGACTGGGACCCTATGAGACTGGAACACTATGCGACTGGGACACTGTGAGACTGGGACACTGTGAGACTGGGACCCTATGAGACTGGGACACTATGAGACTGGGACACTATGAGACTGCATGGGACCCTATGAGACTGGGACACTATGAGACTGCATGGGACCCTATGAGACTGGGACACTATGAGACTGCATGGGACCCTATGAGACTGGGACACTATGAGACTGCATGGGACCCTATGAGACTGGGACCCTATGAGACTGGGACACTATGAGACTGGGACACTATGAGACTGCATGGGACCCTATGAGACTGGGACGCTATGAGACTGGGACACTATGAGACTGGGACACTATGAGACTGGGACACTATGAGACTGGGACCCTATGAGACTGGGACACTATGAGACTGGGACCCTATGAGACTGGGACACTATGAGACTGGGACACTATGAGACTGGGACACTATGAGACTGGGACACTATGAGACTGGGACCCTATGAGACTGGGACACTATGAGACTGGGACACTATGAGACTGGGACCCTATGAGACTGGGACCCTATGAGACTGGGACACTATGAGACTGGGACGCTATGAGACTGGGACGCTATGAGACTGGGACCCTATGAGACTGGGACACTATGAGACTGGGACCCTATGAGACTGGGACACTGTGAGACTGGGACCCTATGAGACTGGGACACTGTGAGACTGGGACACTGTGAGACTGGGACCCTATGAGACTGGGACACTGTGAGACTGGGACACTGTGAGACTGGGACCCTATGAGACTGGGACACTATGAGACTGGGACCCTATGAGACTGGGACCCTATGAGACTGGGACCCTATGAGACTGGAACACTATGCGACTGGGACACTGTGAGACTGGGACCCTATGAGACTGGGACACTATGAGACTGGGACACTATGAGACTGGGACACTATGAGACTGGGACACTATGAGACTGGGACCCTATGAGACTGGGACACTATGAGACTGGGACCCTATGAGACTGGGACACTATGAGACTGGGACCCTATGAGACTGGGACCCTATGAGACTGGGACACTATGAGACTGGGACACTATGAGACTGGGACCCTATGAGACTGGGACGCTATGAGACTGGGACACTATGAGACTGGGACCCTATGAGACTGGGACCCTATGAGACTGGGACCCTATGAGACTGGGACCCTATGAGACTGGGACACTATGAGACTGGGACACTATGAGACTGGGACGCTATGAGACTGGGACACTATGAGACTGGGACCCTATGAGACTGGGACACTATGAGACTGGGACCCTATGAGACTGGGACACTGTGAGACTGGGACCCTATGAGACTGGGACCCTATGAGACTGGACACTATGAGACTGGGACCCTATGAGACTGGGACCCTATGAGACTGGACACTATGAGACTGGGACACTATGAGACTGGGACCCTATGAGACTGGGACCCTATGAGACTGGGACCCTATGAGACTGGGACACTATGAGACTGGACACTATGAGACTGGGACACTATGAGACTGGGACACTATGAGACTGGACCCTATGAGACTGGGACCCTATGAGACTGGGACCCTATGAGACTGCATGGGACACTATGAGATTACTGTTACTAAACACAGTGACTCTGAGTAGACATGGAGATTACTGTTACTAAACACAGTGACTCTGGGTAGACATGGAGATTACTGTTACTAAACACACACAGTAACTCTGAGTAGACATGGAGATTACTGTTACTAAACACAGTGACTCTGAGTAGACATGGAGATTACTGTTACTAAACACAGTGACTCTGAGTAGACATGGAGATTACTGTTACTAAACACAGTAACTCTAAGTAGACATGGAGATTACTGTTACTAAACACAGTGACTCTGAGTAGACATGGAGATTACTGTTACTAAACAAACACAGTAACTCTGAGTAGACATGGAGATTACTGTTACTAAACACTCTATACAGCAACACAGTAACTCTGAGTAGACATGGAGATTACTGTTACTAAACACAGTGACTCTGAGTAGACATGGAGATTACTGTTACTAAACACAGTGACTCTGAGTAGACATGGAGATTACTGTTACTAAACACAGTGACTCTGAGTAGACATGGAGATTACTGTTACTAAACACAGTGACTCTGAGTAGACATGGAGATTACTGTTACTAAACACAGTGACTCTAAGTAGACATGGAGATTACTGGTACTAAACACAGTGACTCTGAGTAGACATGGAGATTACTGTTACTAAACACAGTGACTCTGAGTAGACATGGAGATTACTGTTACTAAACACAGTGACTCTGAGTAGACATGGAGATTACTGTTACTAAACACAGTGACTCTGAGTAGACATGGAGATTACTGTTACTAAACACAGTGACTCTGAGTAGACATGGAGATTACTGTTACTAAACAAACACAGTAACTCTGAGTAGACATGGAGATTACTGTTACTAAACACAGTGACTCTGAGTAGACATGGAGATTACTGTTACTAAACACAGTGACTCTGAGTAGACATGGAGATTACTGTTACTAAACACAGTAACTCTAAGTAGACATGGAGATTACTGTTACTAAACACTCTATACAGCAACACAGTAACTCTGAGTAGACATGGAGATTACTGTTACTAAACACAGTGACTCTGAGTAGACATGGAGATTACTGTTACTAAACACTCTATACAGCAACACAGTAACTCTGAGTAGACATGGAGATTACTGATACTAAACACCGTGACTCTGAGTAGACATGGAGATTACTGTTACTAAACACAGTGACTCTGAGTAGACATGGAGATTACTGTTACTAAACAAACACAGTAACTCTGAGTAGACATGGAGATTACTGTTACTAAACACAGTGACTCTGAGTAGACATGGAGATTACTGTTACTAAACACAGTAACTCTAAGTAGACATGGAGATTACTGTTACTAAACACAGTGACTCTGAGTAGACATGGAGGTTACTGTTACTAAACACAGTGACTCTGAGTAGACATGGAGGTTACTGTTACTAAACACAGTGACTCTGAGTATACATGGAGATTACTGTTACTAAACACAGTGACTCTGAGTAGACATGGAGATTACTGTTACTAAACACAGTAACTCTGAGTAGAGATGGAGATTACTGTTACTAAACACAGTGACTCTAAGTAGACATGGAGATTACTGTTACTAAACACAGTAACTCTGAGTAGACATGGAGATTACTGTTACTAAACACAGTGACTCTGAGTAGACATGGAGATTACTGTTACTAAACACAGTAACTCTAAGTAGACATGGAGATTACTGTTACTAAACACAGTGACTCTGAGTAGACATGGAGGTTACTGTTACTAAACACAGTGACTCTGAGTAGACATGGATGTTACTGTTACTAAACACAGTGACTCTGAGTAGACATGGAGATTACTGTTACTAAACACAGTGACTCTGAGTAGACATGGAGATTACTGTTACTAAACACAGTAACTCTGAGTAGAGATGGAGATTACTGTTACTAAACACAGTGACTCTAAGTAGACATGGAGATTACTGTTACTAAACACAGTAACTCTTTTTTTTTTTTTTTTTTTTTTAATATATTTTTATTTGGTTTTTAACATTTTAAAGAACAAAACATTTCATTTCCCCACACCTTCCCCCCCCAGCATAAATACAAATACATCATTGTCCTCTTTCTCTGTCACGTCTCTGTACACTTCATACTGTTTCCTCACATGAAAGGTATTGGATAATAGCAACAACAATTACTGCAACAACAAAAGATAACGAGTACATATATAAATATACACACCAGGCAAAGGAGATTAAGAATAAAGAGAAAGACAGCTTCAGGATAGACTTCGATAGACTTCAGTGAGGAGATCGACACCCTCTGCCAAGAGGATCCTATTTTATTATTTTCTCAGTGAGTTTATCAGTTCATCAATCTACAAGTTAATCATAGTCAGTTTGTTATGGTAGTCTCCCCTCTATATTTCTTATATTATTAATAATGTTCCCCCATATTCTGTCAAATTCCATTGGTTTCCCTTTAACGTTGTACATAATTTTTTCTGATGTGCTGTATGATAACAATTCTCTCCACCATTGTTTGAGTGTGGGCGGTTGAGATGCTTTCCAGTTGGTTAATATACATTTTTTTGCTGCTGTCATTATTAAGAGTATCGATCTCCTCTCATCCTTATTAAATTCCTTGAGCATCTCGACATCTCCCAGTATTGAAATTCTGGGGTCTGGTGGCACCTCTTTTTGTAATATCTCAGATGTATATTTGTAGATATTATTCCAAAAGCTATTTAAGTGTGTGCACTTCCAAAACATATGTATGAGGTCCCCATTATCTCTGCGGCATCGTGGACATGTAGGTGGTGTGTTGGGGCTAAATCGATGCATCCTCTGTGGTGTGTAATACACACGATGGAGTATTTTGAATTGTGTAAGTCTATGTTTAGTATTGACCAGTGTCTTCTGTGAGCTCTGTAACAGATTTTCCCATTCTTTCAACGTATATTGATATCCAACATCATTTTCCCATTTCTGTTTGTGCTGTTCGGAATTATGTTTTATTTCATCATTCATAGTAGTATATAGTTCTGAAATTAATCCTTTTTGTGATTTTGCATTCCATATAGCCTTTTCTATGGGAGTTTCTTTAATGGTAGGAAAATTCTTATCCGTGTTGGCCTTCACCCAGCTCCTTATTTGTAAAAATTTAAAAAAGTGTGTTCCGGGTAACTGATACCGGTCTTTTATGAAATTAAAGTCCGCAAATATCTCTTTATTGCAAAGATCACCTAGTTCTGCGAGTCCTTTTTCTTTCCAGTTTGCAATAATGCCATATCTTATATTTTCTGGTACTAGAGGGTTATTCCATAGTGGTGTGTGTTTATATAAGATAGGTCGGAGTCCTAGCAACTTGTGACTTTCTTGCCAACACTCAAATGTGTGGCAGATGATTTGATTTTTTGTGATCTTATGCAAGTTTTTTAATGATCCTATGAATGGAATTGAGCTCAATGTAGTTGGTTTGACCATTTGTTGTTCTATATTTACCCAGGCTGGTTTTATGTTGTCTCTTAGAAGCCAGGTCCACACAGTTCGTAATTGTGATGCCAGATAGTACAATTTGAAATTAGGTAGATTTAGTCCACCTTTTGAGATTGGGGCTTGTAATGTTGATATTTTCACTCTTATTTTTTTTTCCGCCCATAGGAACTGTGAGATGGTTCTGTTTATGTCTATAAACATTTGGGGGGGACATTTTAAAGGGATTGATTGAAAAAAATACATGTACTTCGGCAAAACATTCATTTTGATTATATTTACTCTTCCAATTAATGATATGGGTAAGTTTTTCCATTTTTGTAGGTCACTTTTAACCTTTTCCGTCAGCGGCATGTAATTAGCTTGGTAGGCTTTATCTAGGTCCCTTGTGACAGTGATGCCTAAGTATTTTAATCCGTGTGGTTGCCATTTGAATGCAGATAACAGGTGATGGGTGTTATGGTGGGTGTGACTGTTTAGTGGCATTACTTCGGTTTTTTCGTAGTTCAGTTTGTATCCTGATAGACTACTGTATTCTTTTATTACTTTAAATAGTTCTGGAAGGGACTGTTCTGGTTTGGAGATATACAACAGTAAATCGTCCGCATATAAAGAAACTTTAGTCTCCTCCTCACCTATTTTTATCCCTTTAATTTCAGAATTTGTTCTGATAGCAGCTGCCAATGATTCAATAGCGATGGCAAATAATAGCGGTGATAATGGGCACCCTTGTCTGCTTCCTCTTCCCAAAGGGAAGGGTTTGGATAAAATTCCATTTGTTAGGATCTGCGCTTTGGGTGCTCTATATAATAGTTTTATATGGTTAATAAATGTTTCGCCAAAGTTCATGTGTTGTAATGTGCTGAATAAAAAGTCCCATTCGACAGTATCAAAGGCTTTTTCTGCGTCCATTGACATAACTAATCTAGGCTCTATTTCATTTTTGGATAGTTCTATAATATGAAATAGTCTACGAATATTATCTGCTCCTTGTCTTTGTTGGATAAATCCAGTTTGGTCCTCGTGAATCAGTGAGCTAATTACCTTTTCCAGTCTTAGGGACAACATTTTAGAGATTATTTTAAAATCAACATTGAGTAGTGATAGCGGTCTGTATGACCCGCATAAGGTTTCATCCTTTGATGGTTTATGAAAAACATTAATTGTTGCCAGTTCAAGTGTAGGAGGCAGTCTACCTGTCTGGAAGGAATCATTAAGCATGTTTAAGTATGGTATGAGTAACTTGTTTCTGATTTTTTTAAAGAATTCTATTGTAAACCCGTCCGGTCCTGGAGCCTTTCCCAATTGTAGATGGTCCATTGCTTTTATAATTTCATCTGCTGTAATCCTTTCATCAAGTATTTCTTTTAAATTGTCTGATAACCTAGGTAATGATGCTTTATTTAAAAACTCTTCGCATTTAGGTACATTTAGTTTCCCCCTAGATTGATACAAGTCCAGGTAGAATGATTCAAAACATCTGTTAATATCCTTTGGCTCAAATACCATATTTCCTTCTGTGTTTTTTATTGAATGAATAGTTTTAGCATCTTCCTCTTTTTTTATTTGCCAACTGAGTAGTTTGCCCGTTTTATCTCCGTTTTCGTAGTAATGATATCTAGTTCTGATCATATCCGCTTCTGCTCTGCTAGTTGTCAGGTTGTTATATTCAAGGCGTTTTTGAGTAATGGTGCCAGCTATAATTGGGTTTTGTGTGGTTGCGTGTTGGTTTTCAAGTTTGTGAATTTCTTCTTCCAGTGTGTTAAGATGTAATTTGTTTTTTTTGTTTTTGTTAGCCGCATATGAGATGATTTTACCTCTCAGATATGCTTTTAAGGATTCCCATATCATATTGGCTGAGGCTGAGTTTTTATTCAAATCCAGAAAATCATCTATCTCGTACTCTATATATGCATTGAATTCAGAGTCATTTAGTAGGTGGTTTTGAAATCTCCATCTGAATGTTTTCAGATGGCTGGGAGTCTGGTTTATCATCATTTTTATAGGACAGTGATCTGATAAAGTGGCAGCCAGGTATTTGCATTCAATAATCTTGAAACTTAAAGGTCTACTTATAAGTATATTATCAATTCTGGAGTATGTTTTATGTACGTTTGAGTAGAATGAGAAGTCTTTTTCTGTTGGGTTACGAGATCTCCATGCATCAATTAGCCCCAATTCACACATTCCTTCTTTTAGTGTTTTTGCTGCTTTGCTTAAAGTGCCTGAGTTCCTTGATGATTTATCAAGCCTCGGGTCCAGGACCAGGTTGTAGTCACCAGGTAGAATGCATTGGCCATGTGAGCAAGTTAATTTTTCTATTATTTCTTTAAAAAACTTTGGCTCATCGCCATTTGGTCCATAAACATTAACTAAGGTGTATGGTTCGTTATTTATATCACATTTGACCATTATCCATCTTCCCTCATTATCCTTCTCCACAGAGTGTATTTTCAGAGAAATGTGTTTGTTGATCAATATGGCAACACCTCTGGATCTTGAGTTATATGAAGAATAAAGTACCTTTCCCACCCAGTCTCTGCGTAATTTCTCATGCTCAATATCAGTGAGGTGAGTTTCCTGTATGAATGCCAAATCACATTTTTTTATTTTTAAATAGTTCAATATTTTTCTCCTTTTAATAAGGTTGTTAATGCCTTTCACGTTATATGATATTATCGTTAAGGTTCCAGCCATGTCCCATTATATATTTGAATAATTGAACTGTACAAATTTCCACGTGATTGTGCTTCTAGATTCATTGGCTCGTGGGTGTTCGACATGCTCAAGGAATTCTTCATAAAAAAATCATCATAGAGTATTGCAGTATGGTCTGTAACTGAGTATGTTCTGGATGTTAGTGTGTTTGACACAGAGGAGAACATGGTTGCATTGCATTTCCATCCCCCCTCCCATCCCTCCCCCCACCCCCCACAGCATCTCAAACCACCCTCCCTCACCCCATTCCACCCTATAGTAGGGACTGGTAGGCTAGTCCACCACCCCTCAACCACCCCAACCCCTTTAGTGTTTCCGGAGTACATCCTACCCTGCATACTTGATGTCAGGTGTAGCATGACTAGCGGTGTCTACTCAGACTAACTCTGAGTAGACATGGAGATTACTGTTACTAAACACAGTGACTCTGAGTAGACATGGAGATTACTGTTACTAAACACAGTGACTCTGAGTAGAGATGGAGATTACTGTTACTAAACACAGTGACTCTGAGTAGACATGGAGATTACTGTTACTAAACACAGTAACTCTGAGTAGAGATGGAGATTACTGTTACTAAACACAGTGACTCTAAGTAGACATGGAGATTACTGTTACTAAACACAGTAACTCTGAGTAGACATGGAGATTACTGTTACTAAACACAGTGACTCTGAGTAGAGATGGAGATTACTGTTACTAAACAAACACAGTAACTCTGAGTAGACATGGAGATTACTGTTACTAAACACAGTAACTCTGAGTAGACATGGAGATTACTGTTACTAAACACAGTGACTCTGAGTAGAGATGGAGATTACTGTTACTAAACAAACACAGTAACTCTGAGTAGACATGGAGATTACTGTTACTAAACACAGTAACTCTGAGTAGACATGGAGATTACTGTTACTAAACACAGTGACTCTGAGTAGACATGGAGATTACTGTTACTAAACACAGTAACTCTAAGTAGACATGGAGATTACTGTTACTAAACACAGTGACTCTGAGTAGACATGGAGGTTACTGTTACTAAACACAGTGACTCTGAGTAGACATGGAGGTTACTGTTACTAAACACAGTGACTCTGAGTAGACATGGAGATTACTGTTACTAAACACAGTGACTCTGAGTAGACATGGGGATTACTGTTACTAAACACAGTGACTCTGAGTAGACATGGAGATTACTGTTACTAAACACAGTGACTCTGAGTAGACATGGGGATTACTGTTACTAAACACAGTGACTCTGAGTAGACATGGAGATTACTGTTACTAAACACAGTGACTCTGAGTAGACATGGAGATTACTGTTACTAAACACAGTAACTCTGAGTAGAGATGGAGATTACTGTTACTAAACACAGTGACTCTAAGTAGACATGGAGATTACTGTTACTAAACACAGTAACTCTGAGTAGACATGGAGATTACTGTTACTAAACACAGTGACTCTGAGTAGAGATGGAGATTACTGTTACTAAACAAACACAGTAACTCTGAGTAGACATGGAGATTACTGTTACTAAACACAGTAACTCTGAGTAGACATGGAGATTACTGTTACTAAACACAGTGACTCTGAGTAGAGATGGAGATTACTGTTACTAAACAAACACAGTAACTCTGAGTAGACATGGAGATTACTGTTACTAAACACAGTAACTCTGAGTAGACATGGAGATTACTGTTACTAAACACAGTGACTCTGATTAGACATGGGGATTACTGTTACTAAACACAGTGACTCTGAGTAGACATGGAGATTACTGTTACTAAACACAGTGACTCTGATTAGACATGGAGATTACTGTTACTAAACACAGTGACTCTGAGTAGACATGGAGATTACTGTTACTAAACACAGTGACTCTGATTAGACATGGAGATTACTGTTACTAAACACAGTGACTCTGAGTAGACATGGAGATTACTGTTACTAAACACTCTATACAGCAACACAGTAACTCTGAGTAGACATGGAGATTACTGTTACTAAACACAGTGACTCTGAGTAGACATGGAGATTACTGTTACTAAACACAGTAACTCTGAGTAGAGATGGAGATTACTGTTACTAAACACAGTGACTCTGAGTAGACATGGAGATTACTGTTACTAAACACAGTAACTCTGAGTAGACATGGAGATTACTGTTACTAAACACAGTAACTCTGAGTAGACATGGAGATTACTGTTACTAAACACAGTGACTCTGAGTAGACATGGAGATTACTGTTACTAAACACAGTGACTATAAGTAGACATGGAGATTACTGTTACTAAACACAGTAACTGAGTAGACATGGAGATTACTGTTACTAAACACAGTGACTCTGAGTAGACATGGAGATTACTGTTACTAAACACAGTGACTCTAAGTAGACATGGAGATTACTGTTACTAAACACAGTAACTGAGTAGACATGGAGATTACTGTTACTAAACACAGTGACTCTGAGTAGACATGGAGATTACTGTTACTAAACACAGTAACTCTGAGTAGACATGGAGATTACTGTTACTAAACACAGTGACTGAGTAGACATGGAGATTACTGTTACTAAACACAGTGACTCTAAGTAGACATGGAGATTACTGTTACTAAACACAGTGACTCTGAGTAGACATGGAGATTACTGTTACTAAACACAGTAACTGAGTAGACATGGAGATTACTGTTACTAAACACAGTGACTCTGAGTAGACATGGAGATTACTGTTACTAAACACAGTGACTCTAAGTAGACATGGAGATTACTGTTACTAAACACAGTGACTCTAAGTAGACATGGAGATTACTGTTACTAAACAAACACAGTAACTCTGAGTAGACATGGAGATTACTGTTACTAAACACAGTAACTCTGAGTAGACATGGAGATTACTGTTACTAAACACAGTGACTCTGAGTAGACATGGAGATTACTGTTACTAAACACAGTAACTGAGTAGACATGGAGATTACTGTTACTAAACACAGTAACTCTGAGTAGACATGGAGATTACTGTTACTAAAGACAGTGACTCTGAGTAGACATGGAGATTACTGTTACTAAACACAGTAACTGAGTAGACATGGAGATTACTGTTACTAAACACAGTAACTCTGAGTAGACATGGAGATTACTGTTACTAAAGACAGTGACTCTGAGTAGACATGGAGATTACTGTTACTAAACACAGTGACTCTGAGTAGACATGGAGATTACTGTTACTAAACACAGTAACTGAGTAGACATGGAGATTACTGTTACTAAACACAGTGACTCTGAGTAGACATGGAGATTACTGTTACTAAACACAGTGACTCTGAGTAGACATGGAGATTACTGTTACTAAACACAGTGACTCTGAGTAGACATGGAGATTACTGTTACTAAACACAGTGACTCTGGGTAGACATGGAGATTACTGTTACTAAACACAGTAACTCTGAGTAGACATGGAGATTACTGTTACTAAACACAGTGACTCTGAGTAGACATGGAGATTACTGTTACTAAACACAGTGACTCTGGGTAGACATGGAGATTACTGTTACTAAACACAGTAACTCTGAGTAGACATGGGGATTACTGTTACTAAACACAGTGACTCTGAGTAGACATGGAGATTACTGTTACTAAACACAGTGACTCTGAGTAGACATGGAGATCACTGTTACTAAACACAGTAACTCTGAGTAGACATGGAGATTATTGTTACTAAACACAGTGACTCTGAGTAGACATGGAGATTACTGTTACTAAACACAGTGACTCTAAGTAGACATGGAGATTACTGTTACTAAACACAGTGACTCTAAGTAGACATGGAGATTACTGTTACTAAACACAGTGACTCTGAGTAGACATGGAGATTACTGTTACTAAACACAGTAACTGAGTAGACATGGAGATTACTGTTACTAAACACAGTGACTCTGAGTAGACATGGAGATTACTGTTACTAAACACAGTGACTCTAAGTAGACATGGAGATTACTGTTACTAAACACAGTGACTCTAAGTAGACATGGAGATTACTGTTACTAAACACAGTAACTGAGTAGACATGGAGATTACTGTTACTAAACACAGTGACTCTGAGTAGACATGGAGATTACTGTTACTAAACACAGTAACTCTGAGTAGACATGGAGATTACTGTTACTAAACACAGTGACTGAGTAGACATGGAGATTACTGTTACTAAACACAGTGACTCTAAGTAGACATGGAGATTACTGTTACTAAACACAGTGACTCTGAGTAGACATGGAGATTACTGTTACTAAACACAGTAACTGAGTAGACATGGAGATTACTGTTACTAAACACAGTGACTCTGAGTAGACATGGAGATTACTGTTACTAAACACAGTGACTCTAAGTAGACATGGAGATTACTGTTACTAAACACAGTGACTCTAAGTAGACATGGAGATTACTGTTACTAAACACAGTAACTGAGTAGACATGGAGATTACTGTTACTAAACACAGTGACTCTGAGTAGACATGGAGATTACTGTTACTAAACACAGTAACTCTGAGTAGACATGGAGATTACTGTTACTAAACACAGTGACTCTGAGTAGACATGGAGATTACTGTTACTAAACACAGTAACTCTGAGTAGACATGGAGATTACTGTTACTAAACACAGTAACTCTGAGTAGACATGGCGATTACTGTTACTAAACACAGTAACTCTGAGTAGACATGGAGATTACTGTTACTAAACACTCTATACAGCAACACAGGGACTCTGAGTAGACATGGAGATTACTGTTACTAAACACAGTAACTGAGTAGACATGGAGATTACTGTTACTAAACACAGTAACTCTGAGTAGACATGGAGATTACTGTTACTAAACACAGTGACTCTAAGTAGACATGGAGATTACTGTTACTAAACACAGTAACTCTGAGTAGACATGGAGATTACTGTTACTAAACACAGTGACTCTGAGTAGACATGGAGATTACTGTTACTAAACACAGTGACTCTAAGTAGACATGGAGATTACTGTTACTAAACACAGTGACTCTAAGTAGACATGGAGATTACTGTTACTAAACACAGTAACTGAGTAGACATGGAGATTACTGTTACTAAACACAGTGACTCTGAGTAGACATGGAGATTACTGTTACTAAACACAGTAACTCTGAGTAGACATGGAGATTACTGTTACTAAACACAGTGACTCTGAGTAGACATGGAGATTACTGTTACTAAACACAGTAACTCTGAGTAGACATGGAGATTACTGTTACTAAACACAGTAACTCTGAGTAGACATGGCGATTACTGTTACTAAACACAGTAACTCTGAGTAGACATGGAGATTACTGTTACTAAACACTCTATACAGCAACACAGGGACTCTGAGTAGACATGGAGATTACTGTTACTAAACACAGTAACTGAGTAGACATGGAGATTACTGTTACTAAACACAGTAACTCTGAGTAGACATGGAGATTACTGTTACTAAACACAGTGACTCTAAGTAGACATGGAGATTACTGTTACTAAACACAGTAACTCTGAGTAGACATGGAGATTACTGTTACTAAACACAGTGACTCTGAGTAGACATGGAGATTACTGTTACTAAACACAGTGACTCTAAGTAGACATGGAGATTACTGTTACTAAACACAGTAACTGAGTAGACATGGAGATTACTGTTACTAAACACAGTGACTCTGAGTAGACATGGAGATTACTGTTACTAAACACAGTGACTCTGAGTAGACATGGAGATTACTGTTACTAAACACAGTAACTCTGAGTAGACATGGAGATTACTGTTACTAAACACAGTGACTCTGAGTAGACATGGAGATTACTGTTACTAAACACAGTGACTCTGAGTAGACATGGAGATTACTGTTACTAAACACAGTGACTCTGAGTAGACATGGAGATTACTGTTACTAAACACAGTGACTCTGAGTAGACATGGAGGTTACTGTTACTAAACACAGTGACTCTGAGTAGACATGGAGATTACTGTTACTAAACACAGTGACTCTGGGTAGACATGGAGATTACTGTTACTAAACACAGTTACTCTGAGTAGACATGGAGATTACTGTTACTAAACACAGTGACTCTAAGTAGACATGGAGATTACTGTTACTAAACACAGTAACTGAGTAGACATGGAGATTACTGTTACTAAACACAGTGACTCTGAGTAGACATGGAGATTACTGTTACTAAACACAGTGACTCTGAGTAGACATGGAGATTACTGTTACTAAACACAGTAACTCTGAGTAGACATGGAGATTACTGTTACTAAACACAGTGACTCTGAGTAGACATGGAGATTACTGTTACTAAACACAGTGACTCTGAGTAGACATGGAGATTACTGTTACTAAACACAGTAACTCTGAGTAGACATGGAGATTACTGTTACTAAACACAGTGACTCTGAGTAGACATGGAGATTACTGTTACTAAACACAGTGACTCTGAGTAGACATGGAGATTACTGTTACTAAACACAGTAACTCTGAGTAGACATGGAGATTACTGTTACTAAACACAGTGACTCTGAGTAGACATGGAGATTACTGTTACTAAACACAGTGACTCTAAGTAGACATGGAGATTACTGTTACTAAACACAGTAACTGAGTAGACATGGAGATTACTGTTACTAAACACAGTGACTCTGAGTAGACATGGAGATTACTGTTACTAAACACAGTGACTCTGAGTAGACATGGAGATTACTGTTACTAAACACAGTAACTCTGAGTAGACATGGAGATTACTGTTACTAAACACAGTGACTCTGAGTAGACATGGAGATTACTGTTACTAAACACAGTGACTCTGATTAGACATGGAGATTACTGTTACTAAACACAGTGACTCTGAGTAGACATGGAGATTACTGTTACTAAACACTCTATACAGCAACACAGTAACTCTGAGTAGACATGGAGATTACTGTTACTAAACACAGTGACTCTGAGTAGACATGGAGATTACTGTTACTAAACACAGTAACTCTGAGTAGAGATGGAGATTACTGTTACTAAACACAGTGACTCTGAGTAGACATGGAGATTACTGTTACTAAACACAGTAACTCTGAGTAGACATGGAGATTACTGTTACTAAACACAGTAACTCTGAGTAGACATGGAGATTACTGTTACTAAACACAGTGACTCTGAGTAGACATGGAGATTACTGTTACTAAACACAGTGACTCTAAGTAGACATGGAGATTACTGTTACTAAACACAGTAACTGAGTAGACATGGAGATTACTGTTACTAAACACAGTGACTCTAAGTAGACATGGAGATTACTGTTACTAAACACAGTAACTGAGTAGACATGGAGATTACTGTTACTAAACACAGTGACTCTGAGTAGACATGGAGATTACTGTTACTAAACACAGTAACTCTGAGTAGACATGGAGATTACTGTTACTAAACACAGTGACTGAGTAGACATGGAGATTACTGTTACTAAACACAGTGACTCTAAGTAGACATGGAGATTACTGTTACTAAACACAGTGACTCTGAGTAGACATGGAGATTACTGTTACTAAACACAGTAACTGAGTAGACATGGAGATTACTGTTACTAAACACAGTGACTCTGAGTAGACATGGAGATTACTGTTACTAAACACAGTGACTCTAAGTAGACATGGAGATTACTGTTACTAAACACAGTGACTCTAAGTAGACATGGAGATTACTGTTACTAAACAAACACAGTAACTCTGAGTAGACATGGAGATTACTGTTACTAAACACAGTAACTCTGAGTAGACATGGAGATTACTGTTACTAAACACAGTGACTCTGAGTAGACATGGAGATTACTGTTACTAAACACAGTAACTGAGTAGACATGGAGATTACTGTTACTAAACACAGTAACTCTGAGTAGACATGGAGATTACTGTTACTAAAGACAGTGACTCTGAGTAGACATGGAGATTACTGTTACTAAACACAGTAACTGAGTAGACATGGAGATTACTGTTACTAAACACAGTAACTCTGAGTAGACATGGAGATTACTGTTACTAAAGACAGTGACTCTGAGTAGACATGGAGATTACTGTTACTAAACACAGTGACTCTGAGTAGACATGGAGATTACTGTTACTAAACACAGTAACTGAGTAGACATGGAGATTACTGTTACTAAACACAGTGACTCTGAGTAGACATGGAGATTACTGTTACTAAACACAGTGACTCTGAGTAGACATGGAGATTACTGTTACTAAACACAGTGACTCTGAGTAGACATGGAGATTACTGTTACTAAACACAGTGACTCTGGGTAGACATGGAGATTACTGTTACTAAACACAGTAACTCTGAGTAGACGTGGAGATTACTGTTACTAAACACAGTGACTCTGAGTAGACATGGAGATTACTGTTACTAAACACAGTGACTCTGGGTAGACATGGAGATTACTGTTACTAAACACAGTAACTCTGAGTAGACATGGGGATTACTGTTACTAAACACAGTGACTCTGAGTAGACATGGAGATTACTGTTACTAAACACAGTGACTCTAAGTAGACATGGAGATTACTGGTACTAAACACAGTGACTCTGAGTAGACATGGAGATTACTGTTACTAAACACAGTGACTCTGAGTAGACATGGAGATTACTGTTACTAAACACAGTGACTCTGAGTAGACATGGAGATTACTGTTACTAAACACAGTGACTCTGAGTAGACATGGAGATTACTGTTACTAAACACAGTGACTCTGAGTAGACATGGAGATTACTGTTACTAAACAAACACAGTAACTCTGAGTAGACATGGAGATTACTGTTACTAAACACAGTGACTCTGAGTAGACATGGAGATTACTGTTACTAAACACAGTGACTCTGAGTAGACATGGAGATTACTGTTACTAAACACAGTAACTCTAAGTAGACATGGAGATTACTGTTACTAAACACTCTATACAGCAACACAGTAACTCTGAGTAGACATGGAGATTACTGTTACTAAACACAGTGACTCTGAGTAGACATGGAGATTACTGTTACTAAACACTCTATACAGCAACACAGTAACTCTGAGTAGACATGGAGATTACTGATACTAAACACCGTGACTCTGAGTAGACATGGAGATTACTGTTACTAAACACAGTGACTCTGAGTAGACATGGAGATTACTGTTACTAAACAAACACAGTAACTCTGAGTAGACATGGAGATTACTGTTACTAAACACAGTGACTCTGAGTAGACATGGAGATTACTGTTACTAAACACAGTAACTCTAAGTAGACATGGAGATTACTGTTACTAAACACAGTGACTCTGAGTAGACATGGAGGTTACTGTTACTAAACACAGTGACTCTGAGTAGACATGGAGGTTACTGTTACTAAACACAGTGACTCTGAGTATACATGGAGATTACTGTTACTAAACACAGTGACTCTGAGTAGACATGGAGATTACTGTTACTAAACACAGTAACTCTGAGTAGAGATGGAGATTACTGTTACTAAACACAGTGACTCTAAGTAGACATGGAGATTACTGTTACTAAACACAGTAACTCTGAGTAGACATGGAGATTACTGTTACTAAACACAGTGACTCTGAGTAGACATGGAGATTACTGTTACTAAACACAGTAACTCTAAGTAGACATGGAGATTACTGTTACTAAACACAGTGACTCTGAGTAGACATGGAGGTTACTGTTACTAAACACAGTGACTCTGAGTAGACATGGATGTTACTGTTACTAAACACAGTGACTCTGAGTAGACATGGAGATTACTGTTACTAAACACAGTGACTCTGAGTAGACATGGAGATTACTGTTACTAAACACAGTAACTCTGAGTAGAGATGGAGATTACTGTTACTAAACACAGTGACTCTGAGTAGACATGGAGATTACTGTTACTAAACACAGTGACTCTGAGTAGACATGGAGATTACTGTTACTAAACACAGTGACTCTGAGTAGACATGGAGGTTACTGTTACTAAACACAGTGACTCTGAGTAGACATGGAGATTACTGTTACTAAACACAGTGACTCTGGGTAGACATGGAGATTACTGTTACTAAACACAGTTACTCTGAGTAGACATGGAGATTACTGTTACTAAACACAGTGACTCTAAGTAGACATGGAGATTACTGTTACTAAACACAGTAACTGAGTAGACATGGAGATTACTGTTACTAAACACAGTGACTCTGAGTAGACATGGAGATTACTGTTACTAAACACAGTGACTCTGAGTAGACATGGAGATTACTGTTACTAAACACAGTAACTCTGAGTAGACATGGAGATTACTGTTACTAAACACAGTGACTCTGAGTAGACATGGAGATTACTGTTACTAAACACAGTGACTCTGAGTAGACATGGAGATTACTGTTACTAAACACAGTAACTCTGAGTAGACATGGAGATTACTGTTACTAAACACAGTGACTCTGAGTAGACATGGAGATTACTGTTACTAAACACAGTGACTCTGAGTAGACATGGAGATTACTGTTACTAAACACAGTAACTCTGAGTAGACATGGAGATTACTGTTACTAAACACAGTGACTCTGAGTAGACATGGAGATTACTGTTACTAAACACAGTGACTCTAAGTAGACATGGAGATTACTGTTACTAAACACAGTAACTGAGTAGACATGGAGATTACTGTTACTAAACACAGTGACTCTGAGTAGACATGGAGATTACTGTTACTAAACACAGTGACTCTGAGTAGACATGGAGATTACTGTTACTAAACACAGTAACTCTGAGTAGACATGGAGATTACTGTTACTAAACACAGTGACTCTGAGTAGACATGGAGATTACTGTTACTAAACACAGTGACTCTGATTAGACATGGAGATTACTGTTACTAAACACAGTGACTCTGAGTAGACATGGAGATTACTGTTACTAAACACTCTATACAGCAACACAGTAACTCTGAGTAGACATGGAGATTACTGTTACTAAACACAGTGACTCTGAGTAGACATGGAGATTACTGTTACTAAACACAGTAACTCTGAGTAGAGATGGAGATTACTGTTACTAAACACAGTGACTCTGAGTAGACATGGAGATTACTGTTACTAAACACAGTAACTCTGAGTAGACATGGAGATTACTGTTACTAAACACAGTAACTCTGAGTAGACATGGAGATTACTGTTACTAAACACAGTGACTCTGAGTAGACATGGAGATTACTGTTACTAAACACAGTGACTCTAAGTAGACATGGAGATTACTGTTACTAAACACAGTAACTGAGTAGACATGGAGATTACTGTTACTAAACACAGTGACTCTGAGTAGACATGGAGATTACTGTTACTAAACACAGTGACTCTAAGTAGACATGGAGATTACTGTTACTAAACACAGTAACTGAGTAGACATGGAGATTACTGTTACTAAACACAGTGACTCTGAGTAGACATGGAGATTACTGTTACTAAACACAGTAACTCTGAGTAGACATGGAGATTACTGTTACTAAACACAGTGACTGAGTAGACATGGAGATTACTGTTACTAAACACAGTGACTCTAAGTAGACATGGAGATTACTGTTACTAAACACAGTGACTCTGAGTAGACATGGAGATTACTGTTACTAAACACAGTAACTGAGTAGACATGGAGATTACTGTTACTAAACACAGTGACTCTGAGTAGACATGGAGATTACTGTTACTAAACACAGTGACTCTAAGTAGACATGGAGATTACTGTTACTAAACACAGTGACTCTAAGTAGACATGGAGATTACTGTTACTAAACAAACACAGTAACTCTGAGTAGACATGGAGATTACTGTTACTAAACACAGTAACTCTGAGTAGACATGGAGATTACTGTTACTAAACACAGTGACTCTGAGTAGACATGGAGATTACTGTTACTAAACACAGTAACTGAGTAGACATGGAGATTACTGTTACTAAACACAGTAACTCTGAGTAGACATGGAGATTACTGTTACTAAAGACAGTGACTCTGAGTAGACATGGAGATTACTGTTACTAAACACAGTAACTGAGTAGACATGGAGATTACTGTTACTAAACACAGTAACTCTGAGTAGACATGGAGATTACTGTTACTAAAGACAGTGACTCTGAGTAGACATGGAGATTACTGTTACTAAACACAGTGACTCTGAGTAGACATGGAGATTACTGTTACTAAACACAGTAACTGAGTAGACATGGAGATTACTGTTACTAAACACAGTGACTCTGAGTAGACATGGAGATTACTGTTACTAAACACAGTGACTCTGAGTAGACATGGAGATTACTGTTACTAAACACAGTGACTCTGAGTAGACATGGAGATTACTGTTACTAAACACAGTGACTCTGGGTAGACATGGAGATTACTGTTACTAAACACAGTAACTCTGAGTAGACGTGGAGATTACTGTTACTAAACACAGTGACTCTGAGTAGACATGGAGATTACTGTTACTAAACACAGTGACTCTGGGTAGACATGGAGATTACTGTTACTAAACACAGTAACTCTGAGTAGACATGGGGATTACTGTTACTAAACACAGTGACTCTGAGTAGACATGGAGATTACTGTTACTAAACACAGTGACTCTGAGTAGACATGGAGATCACTGTTACTAAACACAGTAACTCTGAGTAGACATGGAGATTATTGTTACTAAACACAGTGACTCTGAGTAGACATGGAGATTACTGTTACTAAACACAGTGACTCTAAGTAGACATGGAGATTACTGTTACTAAACACAGTGACTCTAAGTAGACATGGAGATTACTGTTACTAAACACAGTGACTCTGAGTAGACATGGAGATTACTGTTACTAAACACAGTAACTGAGTAGACATGGAGATTACTGTTACTAAACACAGTGACTCTGAGTAGACATGGAGATTACTGTTACTAAACACAGTGACTCTAAGTAGACATGGAGATTACTGTTACTAAACACAGTGACTCTAAGTAGACATGGAGATTACTGTTACTAAACACAGTAACTGAGTAGACATGGAGATTACTGTTACTAAACACAGTGACTCTGAGTAGACATGGAGATTACTGTTACTAAACACAGTAACTCTGAGTAGACATGGAGATTACTGTTCCTAAACACAGTGACTGAGTAGACATGGAGATTACTGTTACTAAACACAGTGACTCTAAGTAGACATGGAGATTACTGTTACTAAACACAGTGACTCTGAGTAGACATGGAGATTACTGTTACTAAACACAGTAACTGAGTAGACATGGAGATTACTGTTACTAAACACAGTGACTGAGTAGACATGGAGATTACTGTTACTAAACACAGTGACTCTAAGTAGACATGGAGATTACTGTTACTAAACACAGTGACTCTAAGTAGACATGGAGATTACTGTTACTAAACACAGTAACTGAGTAGACATGGAGATTACTGTTACTAAACACAGTGACTCTGAGTAGACATGGAGATTACTGTTACTAAACACAGTAACTCTGAGTAGACATGGAGATTACTGTTACTAAACACAGTGACTCTGAGTAGACATGGAGATTACTGTTACTAAACACAGTAACTCTGAGTAGACATGGAGATTACTGTTACTAAACACAGTAACTCTGAGTAGACATGGCGATTACTGTTACTAAACACAGTAACTCTGAGTAGACATGGAGATTACTGTTACTAAACACTCTATACAGCAACACAGGGACTCTGAGTAGACATGGAGATTACTGTTACTAAACACAGTAACTGAGTAGACATGGAGATTACTGTTACTAAACACAGTAACTGAGTAGACATGGAGATTACTGTTACTAAACACAGTGACTCTGAGTAGACATGGAGATTACTGTTACTAAACACAGTGACTCTAAGTAGACATGGAGATTACTGTTACTAAACACAGTGACTCTAAGTAGACATGGAGATTACTGTTACTAAACAAACACAGTAACTCTGAGTAGACATGGAGATTACTGTTACTAAACACAGTAACTCTGAGTAGACATGGAGATTACTGTTACTAAACACAGTGACTCTGAGTAGACATGGAGATTACTGTTACTAAACACAGTAACTGAGTAGACATGGAGATTACTGTTACTAAACACAGTAACTCTGAGTAGACATGGAGATTACTGTTACTAAAGACAGTGACTCTGAGTAGACATGGAGATTACTGTTACTAAACACAGTAACTGAGTAGACATGGAGATTACTGTTACTAAACACAGTAACTCTGAGTAGACATGGAGATTACTGTTACTAAAGACAGTGACTCTGAGTAGACATGGAGATTACTGTTACTAAACACAGTGACTCTGAGTAGACATGGAGATTACTGTTACTAAACACAGTAACTGAGTAGACATGGAGATTACTGTTACTAAACACAGTGACTCTGAGTAGACATGGAGATTACTGTTACTAAACACAGTGACTCTGAGTAGACATGGAGATTACTGTTACTAAACACAGTGACTCTGAGTAGACATGGAGATTACTGTTACTAAACACAGTGACTCTGGGTAGACATGGAGATTACTGTTACTAAACACAGTAACTCTGAGTAGACATGGAGATTACTGTTACTAAACACAGTGACTCTGAGTAGACATGGAGATTACTGTTACTAAACACAGTGACTCTGGGTAGACATGGAGATTACTGTTACTAAACACAGTAACTCTGAGTAGACATGGGGATTACTGTTACTAAACACAGTGACTCTGAGTAGACATGGAGATTACTGTTACTAAACACAGTGACTCTGAGTAGACATGGAGATCACTGTTACTAAACACAGTAACTCTGAGTAGACATGGAGATTATTGTTACTAAACACAGTGACTCTGAGTAGACATGGAGATTACTGTTACTAAACACAGTGACTCTAAGTAGACATGGAGATTACTGTTACTAAACACAGTGACTCTAAGTAGACATGGAGATTACTGTTACTAAACACAGTGACTCTGAGTAGACATGGAGATTACTGTTACTAAACACAGTAACTGAGTAGACATGGAGATTACTGTTACTAAACACAGTGACTCTGAGTAGACATGGAGATTACTGTTACTAAACACAGTGACTCTAAGTAGACATGGAGATTACTGTTACTAAACACAGTGACTCTAAGTAGACATGGAGATTACTGTTACTAAACACAGTAACTGAGTAGACATGGAGATTACTGTTACTAAACACAGTGACTCTGAGTAGACATGGAGATTACTGTTACTAAACACAGTAACTCTGAGTAGACATGGAGATTACTGTTACTAAACACAGTGACTGAGTAGACATGGAGATTACTGTTACTAAACACAGTGACTCTAAGTAGACATGGAGATTACTGTTACTAAACACAGTGACTCTGAGTAGACATGGAGATTACTGTTACTAAACACAGTAACTGAGTAGACATGGAGATTACTGTTACTAAACACAGTGACTCTGAGTAGACATGGAGATTACTGTTACTAAACACAGTGACTCTAAGTAGACATGGAGATTACTGTTACTAAACACAGTGACTCTAAGTAGACATGGAGATTACTGTTACTAAACACAGTAACTGAGTAGACATGGAGATTACTGTTACTAAACACAGTGACTCTGAGTAGACATGGAGATTACTGTTACTAAACACAGTAACTCTGAGTAGACATGGAGATTACTGTTACTAAACACAGTGACTCTGAGTAGACATGGAGATTACTGTTACTAAACACAGTAACTCTGAGTAGACATGGAGATTACTGTTACTAAACACAGTAACTCTGAGTAGACATGGCGATTACTGTTACTAAACACAGTAACTCTGAGTAGACATGGAGATTACTGTTACTAAACACTCTATACAGCAACACAGGGACTCTGAGTAGACATGGAGATTACTGTTACTAAACACAGTAACTGAGTAGACATGGAGATTACTGTTACTAAACACAATAACTCTGAGTAGACATGGAGATTACTGTTACTAAACACAGTGACTCTAAGTAGACATGGAGATTACTGTTACTAAACACAGTAACTCTGAGTAGACATGGAGATTACTGTTACTAAACACAGTGACTCTGAGTAGACATGGAGATTACTGTTACTAAACACAGTGACTCTAAGTAGACATGGAGATTACTGTTACTAAACACAGTAACTGAGTAGACATGGAGATTACTGTTACTAAACACAGTGACTCTGAGTAGACATGGAGATTACTGTTACTAAACACAGTAACTCTGAGTAGACATGGAGATTACTGTTACTAAACACAGTGACTCTGAGTAGACATGGAGATTACTGTTACTAAACACAGTGACTCTGAGTAGACATGGAGATTACTGTTACTAAACACAGTGACTCTGAGTAGACATGGAGATTACTGTTACTAAACACAGTGACTCTGAGTAGACATGGAGGTTACTGTTACTAAACACAGTGACTCTGAGTAGACATGGAGATTACTGTTACTAAACACAGTGACTCTGGGTAGACATGGAGATTACTGTTACTAAACACAGTTACTCTGAGTAGACATGGAGATTACTGTTACTAAACACAGTGACTCTAAGTAGACATGGAGATTACTGTTACTAAACACAGTAACTGAGTAGACATGGAGATTACTGTTACTAAACACAGTGACTCTGAGTAGACATGGAGATTACTGTTACTAAACACAGTGACTCTGAGTAGACATGGAGATTACTGTTACTAAACACAGTAACTCTGAGTAGACATGGAGATTACTGTTACTAAACACAGTGACTCTGAGTAGACATGGAGATTACTGTTACTAAACACAGTGACTCTGAGTAGACATGGAGATTACTGTTACTAAACACAGTAACTCTGAGTAGACATGGAGATTACTGTTACTAAACACAGTGACTCTGAGTAGACATGGAGATTACTGTTACTAAACACAGTAACTCTGAGTAGACATGGAGATTACTGTTACTAAACACAGTGACTGAGTAGACATGGAGATTACTGTTACTAAACACAGTGACTCTAAGTAGACATGGAGATTACTGTTACTAAACACAGTGACTCTGAGTAGACATGGAGATTACTGTTACTAAACACAGTAACTGAGTAGACATGGAGATTACTGTTACTAAACACAGTGACTCTGAGTAGACATGGAGATTACTGTTACTAAACACAGTGACTCTAAGTAGACATGGAGATTACTGTTACTAAACACAGTGACTCTAAGTAGACATGGAGATTACTGTTACTAAACACAGTAACTGAGTAGACATGGAGATTACTGTTACTAAACACAGTGACTCTGAGTAGACATGGAGATTACTGTTACTAAACACAGTAACTCTGAGTAGACATGGAGATTACTGTTACTAAACACAGTGACTCTGAGTAGACATGGAGATTACTGTTACTAAACACAGTAACTCTGAGTAGACATGGAGATTACTGTTACTAAACACAGTAACTCTGAGTAGACATGGCGATTACTGTTACTAAACACAGTAACTCTGAGTAGACATGGAGATTACTGTTACTAAACACTCTATACAGCAACACAGGGACTCTGAGTAGACATGGAGATTACTGTTACTAAACACAGTAACTGAGTAGACATGGAGATTACTGTTACTAAACACAATAACTCTGAGTAGACATGGAGATTACTGTTACTAAACACAGTGACTCTAAGTAGACATGGAGATTACTGTTACTAAACACAGTAACTCTGAGTAGACATGGAGATTACTGTTACTAAACACAGTGACTCTGAGTAGACATGGAGATTACTGTTACTAAACACAGTGACTCTAAGTAGACATGGAGATTACTGTTACTAAACACAGTAACTGAGTAGACATGGAGATTACTGTTACTAAACACAGTGACTCTGAGTAGACATGGAGATTACTGTTACTAAACACAGTAACTCTGAGTAGACATGGAGATTACTGTTACTAAACACAGTGACTCTGAGTAGACATGGAGATTACTGTTACTAAACACAGTGACTCTGAGTAGACATGGAGATTACTGTTACTAAACACAGTGACTCTGAGTAGACATGGAGATTACTGTTACTAAACACAGTGACTCTGAGTAGACATGGAGGTTACTGTTACTAAACACAGTGACTCTGAGTAGACATGGAGATTACTGTTACTAAACACAGTGACTCTGGGTAGACATGGAGATTACTGTTACTAAACACAGTTACTCTGAGTAGACATGGAGATTACTGTTACTAAACACAGTGACTCTAAGTAGACATGGAGATTACTGTTACTAAACACAGTAACTGAGTAGACATGGAGATTACTGTTACTAAACACAGTGACTCTGAGTAGACATGGAGATTACTGTTACTAAACACAGTGACTCTGAGTAGACATGGAGATTACTGTTACTAAACACAGTAACTCTGAGTAGACATGGAGATTACTGTTACTAAACACAGTGACTCTGAGTAGACATGGAGATTACTGTTACTAAACACAGTGACTCTGAGTAGACATGGAGATTACTGTTACTAAACACAGTAACTCTGAGTAGACATGGAGATTACTGTTACTAAACACAGTGACTCTGAGTAGACATGGAGATTACTGTTACTAAACACAGTGACTCTGAGTAGACATGGAGATTACTGTTACTAAACACAGTAACTCTGAGTAGACATGGAGATTACTGTTACTAAACACAGTGACTCTGAGTAGACATGGAGATTACTGTTACTAAACACAGTGACTCTAAGTAGACATGGAGATTACTGTTACTAAACACAGTAACTGAGTAGACATGGAGATTACTGTTACTAAACACAGTGACTCTGAGTAGACATGGAGATTACTGTTACTAAACACAGTGACTCTGAGTAGACATGGAGATTACTGTTACTAAACACAGTAACTCTGAGTAGACATGGAGATTACTGTTACTAAACACAGTGACTCTGAGTAGACATGGAGATTACTGTTACTAAACACAGTGACTCTGAGTAGACATGGAGATTACTGTTACTAAACACAGTGACTCTGAGTAGACATGGAGATTACTGTTACTAAACACAGTGACTCTGAGTAGACATGGAGGTTACTGTTACTAAACACAGTGACTCTGAGTAGACATGGAGATTACTTTTACTAAACACAGTGACTCTGGGTAGACATGGAGATTACTGTTACTAAACACAGTTACTCTGAGTAGACATGGAGATTACTGTTACTAAACACAGTGACTCTAAGTAGACATGGAGATTACTGTTACTAAACACAGTAATTGAGTAGACATGGAGATTACTGTTACTAAACACAGTGACTCTGAGTAGACATGGAGATTACTGTTACTAAACACAGTAACTGAGTAGACATGGAGATTACTGTTACTAAACACAGTGACTCTGAGTAGACATGGAGATTACTGTTACTAAACACAGTGACTCTAAGTAGACATGGAGATTACTGTTACTAAACACAGTGACTCTAAGTAGACATGGAGATTACTGTTACTAAACAAACACAGTAACTCTGAGTAGACATGGAGATTACTGTTACTAAACACAGTAACTCTGAGTAGACATGGAGATTACTGTTACTAAACACAGTGACTCTGAGTAGACATGGAGATTACTGTTACTAAACACAGTAACTGATTAGACATGGAGATTACTGTTACTAAACACAGTAACTCTGAGTAGACATGGAGATTACTGTTACTAAAGACAGTGACTCTGAGTAGACATGGAGATTACTGTTACTAAACACAGTAACTGAGTAGACATGGAGATTACTGTTACTAAACACAGTAACTCTGAGTAGACATGGAGATTACTGTTACTAAAGACAGTGACTCTGAGTAGACATGGAGATTACTGTTACTAAACACAGTGACTCTGAGTAGACATGGCGATTACTGTTACTAAACACAGTAACTGAGTAGACATGGAGATTACTGTTACTAAACACAGTGACTCTGAGTAGACATGGAGATTACTGTTACTAAACACAGTGACTCTGAGTAGACATGGAGATTACTGTTACTAAACACAGTGACTCTGAGAAGACATGGAGATTACTGTTACTAAACACAGTGACTCTGGGTAGACATGGAGATTACTGTTACTAAACACAGTAACTCTGAGTAGACATGGAGATTACTGTTACTAAACACAGTGACTCTGAGTAGACATGGAGATTACTGTTACTAAACACAGTGACTCTGGGTAGACATGGAGATTACTGTTACTAAACACAGTAACTCTGAGTAGACATGGGGATTACTGTTACTAAACACAGTGACTCTGAGTAGACATGGAGATTACTGTTACTAAACACAGTGACTCTGAGTAGACATGGAGATCACTGTTACTAAACACAGTAACTCTGAGTAGACATGGAGATTATTGTTACTAAACACAGTGACTCTGAGTAGACATGGAGATTACTGTTACTAAACACAGTGACTCTAAGTAGACATGGAGATTACTGTTACTAAACACAGTGACTCTAAGTAGACATGGAGATTACTGTTACTAAACACAGTGACTCTGAGTAGACATGGAGATTACTGTTACTAAACACAGTAACTGAGTAGACATGGAGATTACTGTTACTAAACACAGTGACTCTGAGTAGACATGGAGATTACTGTTACTAAACACAGTGACTCTAAGTAGACATGGAGATTACTGTTACTAAACACAGTGACTCTAAGTAGACATGGAGATTACTGTTACTAAACACAGTAACTGAGTAGACATGGAGATTACTGTTACTAAACACAGTGACTCTGAGTAGACATGGAGATTACTGTTACTAAACACAGTAACTCTGAGTAGACATGGAGATTACTGTTACTAAACACAGTGACTGAGTAGACATGGAGATTACTGTTACTAAACACAGTGACTCTAAGTAGACATGGAGATTACTGTTACTAAACACAGTGACTCTGAGTAGACATGGAGATTACTGTTACTAAACACAGTAACTGAGTAGACATGGAGATTACTGTTACTAAACACAGTAACTCTGAGTAGACATGGAGATTACTGTTACTAAAGACAGTGACTCTGAGTAGACATGGAGATTACTGTTACTAAACACAGTGACTCTGAGTAGACATGGCGATTACTGTTACTAAACACAGTAACTGAGTAGACATGGAGATTACTGTTACTAAACACAGTGACTCTGAGTAGACATGGAGATTACTGTTACTAAACACAGTGACTCTGAGTAGACATGGAGATTACTGTTACTAAACACAGTGACTCTGAGTAGACATGGAGATTACTGTTACTAAACACAGTGACTCTGGGTAGACATGGAGATTACTGTTACTAAACACAGTAACTCTGAGTAGACATGGAGATTACTGTTACTAAACACAGTGACTCTGAGTAGACATGGAGATTACTGTTACTAAACACAGTGACTCTGGGTAGACATGGAGATTACTGTTACTAAACACAGTAACTCTGAGTAGACATGGGGATTACTGTTACTAAACACAGTGACTCTGAGTAGACATGGAGATTACTGTTACTAAACACAGTGACTCTGAGTAGACATGGAGATCACTGTTACTAAACACAGTAACTCTGAGTAGACATGGAGATTATTGTTACTAAACACAGTGACTCTGAGTAGACATGGAGATTACTGTTACTAAACACAGTGACTCTAAGTAGACATGGAGATTACTGTTACTAAACACAGTGACTCTAAGTAGACATGGAGATTACTGTTACTAAACACAGTGACTCTGAGTAGACATGGAGATTACTGTTACTAAACACAGTAACTGAGTAGACATGGAGATTACTGTTACTAAACACAGTGACTCTGAGTAGACATGGAGATTACTGTTACTAAACACAGTGACTCTAAGTAGACATGGAGATTACTGTTACTAAACACAGTGACTCTAAGTAGACATGGAGATTACTGTTACTAAACACAGTAACTGAGTAGACATGGAGATTACTGTTACTAAACACAGTGACTCTGAGTAGACATGGAGATTACTGTTACTAAACACAGTAACTCTGAGTAGACATGGAGATTACTGTTACTAAACACAGTGACTGAGTAGACATGGAGATTACTGTTACTAAACACAGTGACTCTAAGTAGACATGGAGATTACTGTTACTAAACACAGTGACTCTGAGTAGACATGGAGATTACTGTTACTAAACACAGTAACTGAGTAGACATGGAGATTACTGTTACTAAACACAGTGACTCTGAGTAGACATGGAGATTACTGTTACTAAACACAGTGACTCTAAGTAGACATGGAGATTACTGTTACTAAACACAGTGACTCTAAGTAGACATGGAGATTACTGTTACTAAACACAGTAACTGAGTAGACATGGAGATTACTGTTACTAAACACAGTGACTCTGAGTAGACATGGAGATTACTGTTACTAAACACAGTAACTCTGAGTAGACATGGAGATTACTGTTACTAAACACAGTGACTCTGAGTAGACATGGAGATTACTGTTACTAAACACAGTAACTCTGAGTAGACATGGAGATTACTGTTACTAAACACAGTAACTCTGAGTAGACATGGCGATTACTGTTACTAAACACAGTAACTCTGAGTAGACATGGAGATTACTGTTACTAAACACTCTATACAGCAACACAGGGACTCTGAGTAGACATGGAGATTACTGTTACTAAACACAGTAACTGAGTAGACATGGAGATTACTGTTACTAAACACAGTAACTCTGAGTAGACATGGAGATTACTGTTACTAAACACAGTGACTCTAAGTAGACATGGAGATTACTGTTACTAAACACAGTAACTCTGAGTAGACATGGAGATTACTGTTACTAAACACAGTGACTCTGAGTAGACATGGAGATTACTGTTACTAAACACAGTGACTCTAAGTAGACATGGAGATTACTGTTACTAAACACAGTAACTGAGTAGACATGGAGATTACTGTTACTAAACACAGTGACTCTGAGTAGACATGGAGATTACTGTTACTAAACACAGTGACTCTGAGTAGACATGGAGATTACTGTTACTAAACACAGTAACTCTGAGTAGACATGGAGATTACTGTTACTAAACACAGTGACTCTGAGTAGACATGGAGATTACTGTTACTAAACACAGTGACTCTGAGTAGACATGGAGATTACTGTTACTAAACACAGTGACTCTGAGTAGACATGGAGATTACTGTTACTAAACACAGTGACTCTGAGTAGACATGGAGGTTACTGTTACTAAACACAGTGACTCTGAGTAGACATGGAGATTACTGTTACTAAACACAGTGACTCTGGGTAGACATGGAGATTACTGTTACTAAACACAGTTACTCTGAGTAGACATGGAGATTACTGTTACTAAACACAGTGACTCTAAGTAGACATGGAGATTACTGTTACTAAACACAGTAACTGAGTAGACATGGAGATTACTGTTACTAAACACAGTGACTCTGAGTAGACATGGAGATTACTGTTACTAAACACAGTAACTCTGAGTAGACATGGAGATTACTGTTACTAAACACAGTGACTCTGAGTAGACATGGAGATTACTGTTACTAAACACAGTGACTCTGAGTAGACATGGAGATTACTGTTACTAAACACAGTGACTCTGAGTAGACATGGAGATTACTGTTACTAAACACAGTGACTCTGAGTAGACATGGAGATTACTGTTACTAAACACAGTGACTCTGAGTAGACATGGAGATTACTGTTACTAAACACAGTGACTCTGAGTAGACATGGAGATTACTGTTACTAAACACAGTGACTCTGAGTAGACATGGAGATTACTGTTACTAAACACAGTGACTCTGAGTAGACATGGAGATTACTGTTACTAAACACAGTAACTCTGAGTAGACATGGAGATTACTGTTACTAAACACAGTGACTCTGAGTAGACATGGAGATTACTGTTACTAAACACAGTGACTCTGAGTAGACATGGAGATTACTGTTACTAAACACAGTAACTCTGAGTAGACATGGAGATTACTGTTACTAAACACAGTGACTCTGAGTAGACATGGAGATTACTGTTACTAAAGACAGTGACTCTGAGTAGACATGGAGATTACTGTTACCAAACACAGTGACTCTGAGTAGACATGGATATTACTGTTACTAAACACAGTGACTCTGAGTAGACATGGAGGTTACTGTTACTAAACACAGTGACTCTGAGTAGACATGGAGATTACTGTTACTAAACACAGTGACTCTGAGTAGACATGGAGATTACTGTTACTAAACACAGTGACTCTAAGTAGACATGGAGATTACTGTTACTAAACACAGTGACTCTGAGTAGACATGGAGATTACTGTTACTAAACACAGTGACTCTGAGTAGACATGGAGATTACTGTTACTAAACACAGTGACTCTGAGTAGACATGGAGATTACTGTTACTAAACACAGTGACTCTAAGTAGACATGGAGATTACTGTTACTAAACACAGTAACTGCGTAGACATGGAGATTACTGTTACTAAACACAGTGACTCTGAGTAGACATGGAGATTACTGTTACTAAACACAGTGACTCTGAGTAGACATGGAGATTACTGTTACTAAACACAGTAACTCTGAGTAGACATGGAGATTACTGTTACTAAACACAGTGACTCTGAGTAGACATGGAGATTACTGTTACTAAACACAGTGACTCTGAGTAGACATGGAGATTACTGTTACTAAACACAGTAACTCTGAGTAGACATGGAGATTACTGTTACTAAACACAGTGACTCTGAGTAGACATGGAGATTACTGTTACTAAACACAGTGACTCTAAGTAGACATGGAGATTACTGTTACTAAACAGAGTAACTGAGTAGACATGGAGATTACTGTTACTAAACACAGTGACTCTGAGTAGACATGGAGATTACTGTTACTAAACACAGTGACTCTGAGTAGACATGGAGATTACTGTTACTAAACACAGTGACTCTGAGTAGACATGGAGATTACTGTTACTAAACACAGTGACTCTAAGTAGACATGGAGATTACTGTTACTAAACACAGTGACTCTGAGTAGACATGGAGATTACTGTTACTAAACACAGTGACTCTGAGTAGACATGGAGATTACTGTTACTAAACACAGTGACTCTGAGTAGACATGGAGATTACTGTTACTAAACACAGTGACTCTAAGTAGACATGGAGATTACTGTTACTAAACACAGTAACTGAGTAGACATGGAGATTACTGTTGTCGTGTATTATGACACGAGACCCTACAAAAATACTTAACCAAAACGGGAGAGCATTGAGATAATTGTGAGACGGCAGCAGACAGAGTAAGATGTTCCTTGATGTTTATTTCGAAGTACACAGCATAGCATAGCATAGGCCTGGCTGGCCTTGACCAGCCACCACCAGGTAGTGACTGGCCAACTGACTGACTGAACTGGTTACATTCAATTGCATGACATTAAGTACAATCCCACAGACAAGAGGTGAGAATAGAGGCGTGTTCACTGTTCCCCTGAAGTCAACCCCAGCTTACGCATTGATCAACCACTCCAACAGTGACCACTTTGAACCCATGTTTAGCATTTGGTTGCCCTAGGTGTGAATCAGGATCTCAGGACTCAAACAAAAGGCACAGTAAAAACAACCCCTGTCCCCAGGTGGTCCTTGAATATCAAAGACAGACCCCAATTAAGCCAGCCAGCTAGTCTGACCAACTAAACAGATCACCATATGCTATGAGCACAGTAGCACACATTATGGATAGAATTATGATTTCCAGATTCCACATAACCCCCCTTATGACATATATGTCATATAAAAGAATATGAAGAAACCATAATTCTTACCAGTTACCACCCCCCTTGATCCTCAGTTTAACAATACATTCGAGACACCAGAATAGCAGCCTTACCCCAACATGGTTTTCAAACAGACATTCAAGATTACAAAACTCGACATAAATGATTTCATTTACAGTAAGTACAAATACAATTTCGTATCAGTGGATAATTCATAAATGGTTTTCATTACAGTAAGTTCAAATACAATTGGACTGAGGATATCTGAAGATTTCTCCTGGACCCTAAACACATCATCCCTCATAAAGAAGGCCCACCAGCGTCTCTTTTTCTTGCGGAGACTAAGGAAAGTCAAGCTATCCCACCAGACTCTGGAAAACTTTTACCGGGGTACCATTGAAAGTACATTAACCTACTGTATCACCGCTTGGTACGGAAACTGTACTGTGGCAGAGCGGAAATCACTACAGAAGGTGGTGAAAACTGCACAGCGCATTATAGGTTCCTCATTACCATCAATTGAGTCCATCCACAAACAACGCTGCCAGTCGAAAGCCCTCAGCATCATCAAGGATGCCTCCCACCCCAACAACAGACTGTTCCACCCCTCCCATTCACAGAGGAGGAAAGGCTACAGATGCCTCAAGACTTCAACCACCCGATCCAGAAACAGCTTCTTCCCCTCAGTCATTGTCCTCTTGAACTCTCTGACCAAGAGATAGAGTCGTCGTCTCTCCCCCCCCCCCCCCCCCCCCCCCTCCCAAAAACATGAACACTTCACTGACTGTACATACACTGGTTTTCTTTTTTCTTACTGCTTTTTATTATTGGTACCTACTGGGTGCTACTACTAACACATATGATTACTTTTGTACTGCTTTGGAGTGATGTCAACAAATCAATTTCGTTGTACATGTGTGTAAACAATGTTCAATGACAAAATAAAATCCATCCATCCATCCATCCATCCAATTTCGTATCAGTGGATGATTCTCTTTGCGTTATTTCAAACTCTTATGGCAGAGTCAAATTAAACCCTCTTTAACACTGTCGGCACTACACGACTACCAATTAATTACCCTGTAATTGAATCACTATCCTGACTTTTAACACTGTCGGCACCAAACGACTGCCAATTGCACTATCCTGACAAGTATCTTAAACAATGGATAATGGAAAATGATTAGTAAGTTACAATTAGCTGACGTTTAAACAAGACATTGCCGCTTTCAGAAAATTTAGGACGTGCCATAACATATCTATACGTTTATAATGCTTTAAATAAAACTCTGCTCCACTAAGGTATATAGAACATACACACCAAATCACATGAAACTCTCTCTTTGGAGTTTCACAGGACCAAAATCAAAATAAGTCTCCAGACCTATCCTGACCATAAACAAATACATTAACAGGCCAGAGTTTAAGCAATATTTAACTAATTAATACTCTCTTCACGTCTCTAGGAAAACACCTATTTGATTCACAATTAGGCTACTTATGAACCAACTTACCTAATTATACGACAAAACATACCAACATGAGGCCTATTAATTCACGTTGAAACAAACACGACGCACAATTTTGTAAACAGAGCGAAGGAAAGTCCATCTTTCCTCTGTACGGACAAAGGAAATCCTTCTGTATGCTGCATTCCGTTACCTCAAAGTTCGCTCAGCTGCATGGACCAAGTTGAGAAAATGTTCACCGCTGTTTTCGCTGAAAGCTCTCGAAGCAAACTCTCATCATCTCATCATCTCCCCCCCTCCCAGCTCTGAAACAACAGAGATGGGAAAACGAGAAAGAAAAGGCAACATCCTCATCACAGACCCCGTAGGCCCGTGAAGGCCCTCAGCTTGCGTCGTCAGCCGGCCATGGAAAGTGGAAACCGTCGCCGCCACGGAGATGTGTCCTTCTTCGGCCTGTGTCGTGCGTAATGTGTGATCAGTACACTGCATATTACACGGCCGCCGTTTGACACCGTCCTCCTGTCCACGTCGAAATGAATCCCCGAAAGTGGAAACCGCCGCGCCAAGCGTCGAGTGGTCGCCTCACCCCGTCGTGGACCTCCGCTGGCGTCCTCGTGCCGTGCTGCGCTGCATCGCTCCCCTGCTCGCCGTCCCCCGCGTAGAGGTGATGATCGAAGGCCCCCGTGTGGCTGTCCGCCCCTCGCCGACCGCTCCCCTTGTCCGCCGGCTGGAAAGAGACGCAGGCCGCCGTTGTGCAACACTCCTCATCGCGGTGGTCCGTCGTCATCCTCCTCCTCGTTCCGCCGGAACCCGTCGTCG